>NC_048595.1:374650256-374950256 GCF_003668045.3 Cricetulus griseus | reverse complement strand
TTTTGGCTCTTTTAAGCTTCTGTGGATATTTCTGTACATCCTTTGATGGATCTAAATAGTCATTTTATTGTTGTTGGATATATACTTAAGACTAGAACTGCTGACTCTTGAGGTATATGGGAAACCTTAGTAAATAAAGCCTACTGGCTTGCTTTCTCTTTCTTTTTTGAGACAGGGATCCAGGTAGCACAGACTGTCTACAAACCTACTATGTAGCCAAGGATAACTTTGACATCTCGATTCCTCTGCTGCTGTTTCCCCAATGCTGAGATCACAGGTGTGTGCCATCATGCCTGGCCTACATATTTTCTCAAAGTGGTTGTAGAGACACATGATCCTAAAGCGATTGATGAGTTCCACTTCCTCCCTATCGTTCATTATGCTGGGCACTTTCATTTTAGCCAGACACTCAAGGGTGTGTTGCGCTGCTATGGCATCATAGTTTACTTTTGGAGGGGTGGTGGGTTTTGAGACTTGGTCTTGTTATGTATCCAAAGCTGGCTGGCCTCAAACTTGCAGTGACTGAGGTTACAGGTGTGTGCCATCAAGCCAGGCTTCCCTACTGTTTTCAAGTGTATTTTTTTTTTTGTGTGTGTGTGTGATAATTAATGATGTACTTCTCTCTCTCTCTCTTTCTCAAGACAGGGTTTTCTCTGTGTAACAACCCTGGCTGTCCTGGAACTCACTTTGTACTCCAGGCTGGCTTCGAACTCACAGAGATCCACCTGCCTCTGCCTCCTGAGTGCCAGGATTAAAGTCATGCCTGATGATGATGCATTTCTCTTTTAAAGTCTGTCCTTTCCTTAGTAAGATGTGAGTGTGTGTGGATGTGTGTGTTACTGATAATTGAACCCAGGCCTTACTCATGCCTGGTGAATATTCTATCAATGAACTATATTCCTAGCCTCTTTTGTTTTGGGGGAGGGGGTTGTTTTTACGTAGGGTTTCTCTGTGGCTTTGGAGGCTGTCCTGGAACTAGCTCTTGTAGACCAGGCTGGTCTCGAACTCCCAGAGATCTTGCCTGCCTCTGCCTCCTGAGTGCTGAGATTAAAGGCGGCACCACCAATGCCTGGCTATTTTTTTTAAAAGTAATTATTGGCTGTTTATTTCACACATTTGAACTGCTTGTCTGTGTAGTTCAAGCTGGTCTTGAATTGTCTTCATCCTACCTCATTCTCTTGAGTTCTGGTGTGCCACCCACTAATCCTGGCTGTTTTCAGCCATTTTCCTTTTGGAGCATTTGGATTTTGCTTATCAACTAGGAAGCAATCTTTAATGCGTGTTGGTAATAATAATTTATCATCTGGGCTGCAATTTTTTTTAAAGCTGTCTTTTGTCTTTAGAATGTAAGTTTCCCCTGAAGTTCATTTGGAAAGATTGTTTTAGCTGTGTTAGCAAGAACAGTTCAACAGTTAAGAGCAATGACGAGAAATTTGCTCTCTCAACGTGATTAAAAGCTATCCCCACTGACTGAGGAGGTACTGCAGGATCGACCATACGGATCAATGAACACAACTCGAAAACGGATATGGTGATAGTGGTACCTACAATCGGGGCTGAAAATAATGTGCGGATAGATTGTTGATGGATTAAATGAGACGTGCGGAAAAAAAAATCCTCTCATGGTTAGTAACTAAAATCAATGCAATATACCCTTAAAATAACTTAGCGACAAATATCTCAGAGGATGTGTCGGAGTTAATTACTCAGAGGTAAAGCGCGGCTCAGATCGCATTCCAAGCAGCGGGACCCGCCAAAGCAAAGGTTCAGAGGTTGGAGGACTGCCGTGAGCAGGCTCCAAAATCGAACTCAGGACGCCCACACGGAATGCAGGGTTGAAGCCATACCCGCCCCCACAGCCATCATAATTATGTAAAATACCACTTTTCCCATATATGGTACTTAATATCTGTTCTCCTGGTAGGACAGGACGAAGGGAAAACACGGCTGGCGGGGCGGAGTGTCAGAGCCTCAGACCTTCCCAGCACGCTCCTGCCCGCCTCGGCCCGGCCCAAGCTGCGCATCCGAGCCGGGACCGGGAACCCAGCGCGCCGGAGCCATCCACTTTTGATTGGATGTAGTTCACGTCAATCCTCGTCCTGTAACCTGGCTGTCCATTGGATCCGCCCCACGAGGCGGGGCTCCCGCCTAGGAAGCGCGAGGAAGGTGGGGTGGGCGGAGGTGGGGAGGATGAATCCCTCTATGCTGGCATTCGTCCCTTATCTGCTTATAGGCCGAAAATCTGTCAGTTTAGGCCAGGCTCCTGCCGGATTCGCCGGTGTGGAGAGGGGGCGGGCGCTCCCGGGAGCTCCGCCCCCGACCCGGCGGCAGCGCTTCAGACCCGCCCTCTTCTGGAAGGGCGGGGCGGGCGGCGTTCAGAAGAGCTGGGTGCGGTGAGGCGCGCAGATCACCGCGGTTCCTGGGCAGGGCACGGAAGGCTCAAGAACTTGACCTGCTGTAGCTTGAGTCTCGCTTTCGCCCCACCCCGCCGCCCGAGCGCTCGAGAAAGTCCTCTCGCAAGAACCAGCGTCTGTTCCCCGGGCAGACCCAGGTTCAGGTGAGCAAGCCCTGCCGGTGTGTCCCGCCCTGGAGCTGCCGAGCGCGCGCGCGTGGCGACTATACGCTGGGCGTTTGGAGCCGGCGGCCCTGTGGTTCTCGGCCTTCTCGTAGCCGGCTCTGGCGCGGTCGGGCGTGAACGCCTGGGACCGGGCTCCGCATCCTCACCCGAGGGGCGCTAGGCAGCAAGGCCTCGGGGTTAGGGAGCCAGGGGGGACACAGTCCCCGCCCCGCCGGGAGCCTTCCCGGTTGGGGTACTGGGAACTCGGCCTGCTTCTGCCCCCTGTGCGCTCCCGCCTACCCGACTGGCGGTTCGGGCAAACTTTTTAACCCCTTCGGGGAAGCCGCAATCCCGGGGCTGCGGACGGAGCCCACGGGGATGAGGGTGCAGGTTCAGGGCAGCGGCTCCTCGTAAGTTTTGCAAAGGGAGGTAACGAGCAGCCAGGGACCGTTTGGCAGCTGTCAGGGCGTCCTTGTGAGTCAGGATCCGTCAGTCCCGCCGCAGACATAGCGCCCGGCTCCGTTTCCGCCCTATGCAACGGACTTCCTCATTCGCCTGGCAGTCCTGAGGACCGGAGGGGGCGGGGAGGGGTGCTCTGGGTGCGTGGGAAAAGGGGAGCCGGCTGCCGCGGGACCCAGGGCGCCGGAAAGACCCCCGTCTGTCCTCTAACGAATTTGGGATTTTGTTGCCCGAAGGTAAAAGGCCTGGGTCTGCCCTCAGCCGTCGGGCGGCCCAGGCGTGCACCTGATTCCACTGCACCCAGAGATGCCACGCCCGGACCAGTGTCTGGGAGCTGGCCCTGACTTTAGGACCAGGCCGGGCTACTGCATCTTTTATGTTAGGGTTAGAGGTGGAGTTTTGAAGCTATCCCCCACTTCCCTGTGCTAGGGTCCTCACCCCATCCTGTCCTGGAGCCACGCCCAGGGCATAACTGCACGCCGCTCCTCTTGGTCCTCATCCCTCACAGGCAACGGAGTCTGAACCCTCCAGGACTTGCTTGCGGCCAGTAGTGAAATTGAGGGTAGGGTGGGCCCGGGCGGGTGCCTGAGGCCCCACCCATTGGTGTTAGGGAAAAGGTTTCTGGAAAGTACCAGGTGTTGGAGACCCGGAGGCTACTTCTGCTGGGCAGTAGAGAGGTCCAGTGGCTTCTCGTTCTCTGAGCGGTTTTTCTGGATTTAGCAAGATTTCAAAGTAACCGTTGCTTGCTCCCTTCGGCAGCACCCATACTAAAACGATACACAGATTCATGGCTCCTGCACAAGGATGACACGCAAATTCGTTTAGCATCCCATAGTTTTAGTCAAAGTAGACTGGCGTGCCCAAGCCATCTCTGGGTAAGTGACTCTCAAGCAGGACTAGGAGGTCTCCTCGCCTAATTGGCTCCCTGATCTGCTGTGTCCCTGCCAGCTTCAGGACCTCCACCTGAACTTCTCAAGCAGCTCCACCCTGGAGCCCCTCCCAAGTCTTGAACCAAGTTAAAATAAAGCTTTTTCAAACAGAAAAAAAAAAAAAAAAAGGTAACTGTTGAAGGGGAAGAATTTTAGCCCTTTCTTGTTCTCAGCAACATTGTAGCAATTTCTGACTTCACTGTCTAGAGGCCAGGCTGATAACCTCACCTGCCTACCTTCTTTTTGTTTAGGAAGGCTGCTTGAATGCCTGTTTAGACAATCTCTCAATATTAGTCAATTTATATACAAGGTTGCTATGGGTGGGGGAAAGGCCTATAAATGTGTAATTGAGCAAATATTTAACTGGCTTCTCCTGCCAGGGACTTTGCCAGGTGGTGTGTGTGGGGGTGGGGTGGATGTGAGTTGAGTAAGACCTGGTCCCTGCCCACAGGCATTTAGGGGAGAGCTGAGACAAATCAGTAGGTGACTCTAGTGTGAGGTGGAGATGACAGGAACTCCAGAAAGGTACAGTGAAGCATAGGAGTACCTTGTGAGAGCTTATTGGCCTCCTGAAGAGATTTTTGTCCTGGGGAAATATGAAGGCTTCAAGGAGCAACAGTGGCACACTGAGATACAAAGGCAGCTTGTGCTGCATCCCAAACAAGCCACAGACAAAGGACTCAAGGAATTCCTAGGTTAAGGGGGCCACTGTTGTCCAGGGCACACAGGGAAGCCATCATGAGGAAGGAAGACATTTCAAGCCTGGCAAACTGAGGCAAGCACGTGGTGAAGGAAAGTGGGGAGTCATTTAATGGCTAATTGGGGAGTAATTAAAAGCATTGAGAGATTGCTTAGTGTAGTTTGAGAGCCAGTGTGCGGTGTGGGTGACACTCCAGAACTTTGTTCCTGTACCCAGCAGGTCCTGGCAGGGCAGGTGGGCACACCCAGGTTCCCCTCCAACCAGCATTAGCAAGTTCTGTAGGGAGGCATTATGTCGCTCTGGGGGGAAGGGACTCAGTGGGGCTGCTGGTTTTAAGGGCTTGAGAGGAGAGGAAAGGAAGGACAGGGTTCTGGTTTATCTGGTTTTTATCTTTTTCTTTTAATTTTTGAACTTTTAACCAAAGGGTTTGGAGATAGGGCAGCTTCTCTCTTGTGGAATGAAGGATGCATGTTAATCACAGCCAGCCTTTTGCCTGGTCTTGCTCTAGATAAAAAAAAAACAAAACAAAACAAGAATCTCTTATTTCTTAGAGAAGCACACTAAAAAAATGCAGCATTGTTACATAGTCAGCGGGGTATTGCTAGAAATGGGGCTGGCTGGAGTTTTGCTCACTTCCTCTTCTCACTAATCCGTCAATAAAGTACTTAAGACAGTCCCTACCAGTTTGACATCTTTATTTCAGAAGGAGAAGGAGGGGTTAGCTGTTGTTTTTCTTCTCTTAGGGGAGGGGGGAGGCTAAAGCAAGGGCAAAAAAAAAAAAAAAAAAAAAATCTTTGCCTTGACAGCTTCCTCCAAGCATCATGTTCCAAAAATATTTAGAATAACAAAATCTGTGTGTTCTCTTAATTAAACAACCGTCCTAATTTACTGAGCATAAAACAGCATCTCCGCCTCCCCGCAGGGGCAGGAAGTACATTTTCCTTTTGTGCTGCCCCAGAGAATCACCGCCTCTCAGTTTTAACCCTTGGTGCTCTGAGCCCCTGGGCTCAGGGCCTCTGGTGACTACAGAACAGTTGCCTAGGTAACTGTCTCATGGACTTCTATTTAAATTTTTGTTTTAAATAAAAGTTTGTGTGTGTGAGTCAGAGAGAAGGAGACAGACAGACAGACAGACAGAAGCTATCTTGGGAGAGTTGATTCTTCTACCATGTGAGTCCTTGGGATCTAACTCAGACTTGGTGGCAGGAGTCTTTAATCCACTGAGTTGGCCCCAGAATCCCATTTTTAAAGTTGGGAATAGGGAGTGGGTCAGGGAAAGAACATGAACTGTGGTGATAGGCAGACTTCAAATCTTAGCCCTTCCCACAAAGCCCCTCAGTGTTCTCATCAGGAACATGGGGATCTTCAGATTACTCGACAGAAGTAATGCAAGAACTGGAAGGAGGAGTGATCATGTAAAAGGGCCTCCTATATCATGGCTGTGTACATCTTTTTGTTACTTTAATTGTAGATGTTACTAGTCTTGCCTCACTAGGTGGTTATGTGAGGGTGGAGGGTAGACCATTTTCCTTGGTCCTAACTCAGTGTTTTTTTTTGTTTTTTTTTTTTGTTTTTTTTTTTCTCTACCTCTAAAAAGGGGTTCATGTATCATGGGGTGCTTGGGGTCATCTGGGGGCGGTGCAAAAAAAAATCAAAAACATAGTGGCTTTAAGATTGTTAGTGCTTTTAGCGGGGCGTTGGTGGCCCACGCCTTTAATCCCAGCACTCAGGAGGCAGAGGCAGAGGCAAGCGGATCTCTGTGAGTTCGAGGCCAGCCTGGTCTCCAGAGCTAGTGCCAGGATAGGCTCCAAAGCTACACAGAGAAACCCTGTCTCGAAAAACCAAAAAAAAAAAAAAAGATTGTCAGTACTTTTGGGTGCACTTGCTTATGAGTGTGGGTTAAATGGCTTGTTTTGAGGTGCTTGCCTAGGCAGAAGTTGCTCATACTTCGTGCGGTTTTGTTTTGTGTTTTTATAAAACATGGTTTTCCATGTTCTAGGCAATTCACAAAGGTAATATGGAAAGAACAACACCAGACTTGTGTGCCTGGAGACCTGACTTCCTCTAGCTGTGGTGCTGGTTAGAAGACCGGTCTGATTGTGTTAGAGAGTACCACGTTCTTTATAAGATTGTAACAGTTTATATACAGGGGTGTCTGGGAAACTACAGTTGAGGGACTTCCTTCCAAATACCTCTGCTTCCCCATTTGAGTGCTTCCCCATGGATGGGTGTGTGTGTGTTTGTGTGTGGATGTGTGTGGATGATGAGTCCAGGTGACAGAAGAGGCTGGAGGTATGGGATTTTCCCCTTTAGCTGGAGTTACAGACAGTTGAGATCACATGATGTGGGTACTGAGAACCAAACTCCAGTCCTCTGCCAAAATTACACACCTTTTTTTTTTTTTTTTTTTTTTTAGACAGAGTTTCTCTGTGTAGATTTGGAGCCTATCCTGGCACTAGCTCTGGAGACCAGGTTGGCCTCGGACTCACAGAGATCCGCCTGTCTCTGCCTCCCAGGTGCTGGAGTAAAATAAAAGGTGTGCGTTACCAACACCCAGAAAAACTATACACTCTTAAACATTGAGCCATTCCTCCAGCTCTGGGGACAACTCTTTTTCAAGGGTAATTTTGACAGCATCTATCTGCTGAAGGGTATTCCCTTCTAACTGTGTTCTAGGCATTTACCCCACAGATAAACTTGACTGTGCAGAAGGAAATGTCTGAGGATAATCATTGTGGCATTGTCAGAGAAGAAGGCAGGAAACAAGCTCTCTGTCCATTAGAAAGGTCACGTTAATCATGGCACAGCTGTACAGCGGAAATCCTTGTAGCCCTTAAAAGACAGGCTAATCTCTATGTACTTATAGGGCATGCTGTCTGAGGGGGATGAAAAAGCACAGCCAGCTAGATACTGGGTACTGTGTTCCCATTTGTGGGAAACCCTTCGATTCTCTGCTATTTTGTTGAGACAGGATCTCACTGTGTAGATTCTGGTTAGCCTCTGCCTTTCCAATCCTGACCACTTGAACGCTGGGATCGAAGGTCTGTGCCATCACACCTGGTGGAGGTGGAAAGGGCTTAAAAAATGGACTGACTTGCTCTTCTGCTTAGAACACTTTGAGTCCTGTTTTTCTCCACCTGCCTCAATCTCACTAGCATGACAGATGTGCTGTTCTGCTTATCATCCCATCACCCACCCCAGCCTGGGAAATATGGGGGGGCGGTGATTTCTCTTTTGGCTATGAGAAAAAGATGCTTGCATGGATTTGTTGTTGAGATAAGGTATTCCTGTGTAGCTGTGGCTGGCCAGGATCTCACTGTGTAGACGAGGCTGGCTTTAAATCCATAGACATCCCCCTGAGTTCTGGAATTAAAGGTGTGTGTCCCCTTCTTTTGTAACTTGGGGTCATAGCATTCAAAAGTACACTCCTTTCCACTCTGCCCCAGTTATTGCTCAGGCATTAGCAGTGGAAAAGCTCAGGTTCTTGAGACAATGTGATCAAAGGGACATGTGGACTTGGGGGACCATGGCCTTTGTCTTTAGGAAGGGCTGATGTCAGTCTTGGATGGTGTGGGGATACTAGAGATGGTTCCCTAGTGAAGTTTGAGGAGGAGATTCCCAGAGTTCTGAGCAGGACCTGTGCCCTGCCAGACAGTGTGGAAAGTAAGAGTGGCATGAGTCACCCTAGAGCACATACAATGAGCCAGGCTCTAAAGTAGGCCTGCCACCACATGGGCAGGTGATTGAAGGCCGCTGCTTGTGTGGCATTTCCTCTTGGATGTGATGTGAACCTCTTTAAAAAGGACCCGAGGCAGCATTGTGCTGGAATTAGTCAGGTTCCACTCTGACCAGCTTTCCAAGCCTGAGGTGATTCAGCACTGGGCAGGTGGCTGGAGAAGGAGGCTTCTGGCTTTGGCCAAGGTCTCTAGCTGTCTTCATTCTGGTTGTGAATGCCAGGACTCTCCCTTGTGGCTGAGGAGCTTGCAGTGCTCTCTGGAAGGAAGTTCTAGTGAAGGTGAGGCTCTGGCAGGACAGGTTGGGCTGCAGCCTTTCTACTTTGTAGAGGTAAAGTCTGCTGGTCTTTTCCATGCCCTAAGTTACTTCCTTGTGGCCTCTCAGATGGAACTCGAGGTCCTTATGGTGCTTTGCAAAGGAAAAAGGGGGTCTCCCTGGAAGACCGACCTGGATGGTTCCAGTGGGCCAGACACCTGTCCATAATGTTTATGTGTTAAGATAGCCATAGGCAAATTTCTTTCTTTATGAGGATGTCACTGACCAAGAGGACATTTACAATTTGGAAACTTGACCTTAGAATTTCTTCTTTTTATATTTATTTATTTAGGTTTTTGGAGACACAGTTTTTCTGTATGGCCTGTCCTGGAACTCGATTTGTAGACCAGGCTGGCTTGGAACTCATCTGCCTCTGCCTCCTGAGTGCTGGGATTAAAGGTATGTGCTACCAATGCCCGGCTCTTGTTTTTATTTTTAATTTTTCCCCCCGGGAAAATTACTGGGAATCTGTCAGTCTCCCTCCCCCCCCAACTATCCCCAGTCTCTGAATATTGATTCTAACTGTAAATGATCCTGACTTAAAAAAAAAAAAAAGCCATTGGTGTCAATGCTGAGAATGTTGGCATACCTTTAACCCCAGCATTCAGGAGGCAGAGACAGGCAGATCTATCTCTGTCAGTTCCAGGCCTTCCATCCAGGACAACACAGGGAGACCCCATCTTTAAAAAAAAAAAGCAGACCAAAACAGAAAGTCCCCTTCTGTTGAATTTGCTTAGACTTGTAGAATGTCTGAGTCAAAGGCATCTTGGGTAGTTTTTAAAGAAATAACTTTTTTCTTCCCATGTTGACAAGGGCTCATGCAGAGAGTCACTCCTGGTTTCTATCTATCTTTGTTGCTGTTGTTGAAGGAAGAAGCCAAGGTTTTTGGCTTCAGGCAGATATGGAACTGGACTCTGATCGCATCTCCTGCTGTTTGCCTCAGTTCCCCATCTGTGACATGGACATGGCAGCTGTGAAATGGCTTCCCATCTTCCTCCCTCCTTACCCTTATGTTAGTTTCGACATCACTTCTCAGATTGTAGGAAATACATGTTCAAGTTAAAGAGATTTATCCCACAAAACTGCTCCTTGGTAAGAAGGTATGGTGGTAGCTAAGTGATGCAGGAAGGATCCGGCGTGTAGGCATGGAGGCCAGTCTCTTCTGTAGCCTTCCTCTTATACAGTACAGCTCAGCTTGTTACTCTGAGCTGAGCTGGGTAAGCATTAAGAAAAAGGGTCTAGAAAGCAGCAGAGGCACCTTCATGTCGACTCTGTGTGTGTTTCCTGTGTTTTATGTGAAGTCACTGGGCTGGAGAAGGCAGCTTCCTGTGTGATAAACATGAAGAGCGGCACCGTGGAACACTTCCAGTGACTTGACCTAACTAGGACAGAATGGGGGTGAGGGATAGGAGTCTTAGAGCTCACTGGAGTGTGAGGCCTGGGAAGCTAAAGGTTGCCCGCTCTCCTTTCTGTTGACTGCCTTAGCATAGTGCCCGGCACTGTGTCAGCTTCAGTCCTTGCTGCTTGAACACAGATGAGGTCTCCATGGTGCTTGTCTTAGGGGTTTCCATTGCTGTGCTAAAACACCACGGCCAAAAGCAACTTGGGGCTGAAAGGGTGTCCTCCCCCCTTAAAGCTTATATATGTAGTCTATTGTAAAGGGAAGTCAGGGCAGGAACTGAAGCAGAGCCATGGGGGAGTGCTGTTAACTGCCTTTCTCCTCCTGGCTCTCTCAGCTTGCTTTCTTTTACAGCCCAGACCCACCTGCCCAGGGGTTGCCCTACTCCAGGTGAGCTGGGCCCTCCCATATCTATTGTTAGTAAAGGAAATGCCCCACACGTTTGCCTACAGGCCAGTCTGGATTGGTGGGTATTTTCTCAGTTTAGGTTTATTCTTCCCAGATAACTCTAGCTTGGGTCAGGTTGACATAACACTGGCCAGCACAGGAGGAAGAGGCTGGACAGAGTAGCAGCCCAAGAATCTGGGTATCTGAGTTGAGTCACAATTCTGTTAGTGAGAGAGGTAAGATTTTCCTGAGCAACTGTATGTAACAGGCTATGTGCTGATGAATTCTTTACTTGCCCTCAGAAGTGGAAACTCATTCATTTTGCTGAGGAATTCCCTTACAGAGATTTCAAGCTAGGGGGCCGATTCAGCTTCCTGTGGCCTTGCCAACGCCCTTCACTGTGGGTATACATAGCTTGGCTTTCGAAGAGGATGGACTGGTTCCTGTGACTTTCCCCTTCTCTGGCTGTGAGCTCATTAAAGAGCACCATCATCCCCATTGCTGCTGGCTACTCACTGAGGCCTCCTGTGCCATGGTATTTACTGCAGCTACTTTTTCATGAGTATGGAATTTAGGGAGGGAGGGCAGGTGAGAGGGCCATGGCTACTAGCATGGAGTCAAGTTCAGGATAACTTGCTGTTGGATACAGTGTTGCCCACTGGGGACCATGACCAGAAAAGCCCATTGCTGTCTTAACATCTGGGCTCTTTCTGATGCCTGTGAATGGTGCACTGTTGAATTCTTTGCTTTGTCCACATATCCAACCCTTAGTTATTCAGTAACCACATTGGATAACATGGATTTCCCGTGTATAAAGCTGGACCCCAAGGCCAGGTGCTGGGAGAATGGAGGAACAGGAAGTGTGGTTCTTGTTTGTAGGAGCCGAAGGTCTTCAGCCCATACAGGGATCAGCCCTTGGGTAGTCTGAGAAGGCTGCCTAGAGGAGGTGGCACTTGAGCTGATGGCATAATCAGAGGACAGGGCTTGACGTGTCCAGGGAGCAGGGTTGGGACTGTGCTCTTAGGCATTTTAGCTCTGCCAAAGCTTTGTTCAGAAGTGATTCAGGTTGGTGAAGGCCCTGTGACTCATAGGAGTGGTGAAAGGTTCTTTGGTAGGTCCTAGTTAGCCTTTTCAGAGGCCCAGGTAGCCTGTGGAGGTTTGCATCCTTGCACCATTTCCTGGGAAGCAGAGTGCTGCATTCCACTCCCAGGTCATTAACTCTGACTGGGTGCTGGGCAGACTGCCCATGTCCTCTGGTTGGGTGGTCAGACATCACATGATACCCAGCCAAAGGACTTGAGGTGAGATTTTCATGGACTATTGAGAAACAACCAATGCGATTGGAAAGTGTCCTATTAAAGCTAAAAAGAAAAACTAGGGGCCTGTTGTTTACAGCACAAGTATGACAACAAAGCTGGCAAGAAGCACCCCATCAGTGGCATACACATGCACACGCACATACCTGTATGCACTTTACAAATCCCAGGCAGATACTGTTTACTCTGATTTCTCACTTAGTGCTGTAATCTGAAGTTTCCTATGTTGCACCATTATCCACACTGGGTATTTTGACAGCCATGTTATTGTCCAGTGAGGGGTAGAACTATTATTCACATTGTCAGAAAGTACCTTTTTTTTTTTTTTTTTTTTTTGGTTTTTCGAGACAGGGTTTCTCTGTGTAGCTTTGGAGCCTATCCTAGCACTCGCTCTGTGGACCAGGCTGGCCTTGAACTCACAGAGATCCTCCTGTCTCTGCCTCCCGAGTGCTGGGATTAAAGTGTGGGCCACCAAGACCTGGCAAGTACCATGGGTTTTATTGACTGTTAAAATGTATTCACTCAAGGAATAGCTTTTGAACATCTGTTGTAAGTCTTGTCTAGAGATGGTTGTACATCAAGATGCTGGTGCCTGAGATCACTAGGCTGCACAGGTCTGGGCCTAGGAACATGGTCACTGTCTTCTGGTGTTGCAGCTGAGGACTGTTGGGTGCCCAGTCCAGTTCATAGAAAGCTGGTCAAACCACTTTGTCATTCATGAGCTGTCAGGAAGCTCAGGAACTGGAGCCAAGAGCTGGGAGACCTTTCCAGGCTCTGTGGAGGAAGGTCTTCCACCTTCTGCCTCCCAGCCATAGTGTCTCCTGTCTCGTGTGTGTACCAGTACAGTTTACAAGACCTGGGTCAGGAAGAGGTGAGGGACCAAAAGTCTCCAGGGGGCCTTATTCACAGGGTAGTCACTGCTGAGGACCATACTAAGTAGGAATTAGACTGCTGAGGGTAGTGAGAAAGGGGGGAGGGTGAGGAAGGAAGAGGGTATTGGGCCCCACCCATGAGGATGGAGAGGTCAGAAAACATCTCTATACCTTGCCTGGGGCCCAGGACTCTGTTGAGGCTCCTGAGATGTTGTAAGAATTGTAGCAATAAGTTGCAACAGTTTGACTTGTTGTAAAAAGGAAGTTTCAGAACCCCAGTGACAGCTTTTGAACTGATCCTTTATCTCTAGTGGGGAAGTATTTGTAGGGCAGCTGGGCTTCAGGATGGTTGGTGCCTGCCTTCCTCAGGCAAGGCATTGTGCTTAGCTCTCTGCCCCCTCCCCTCAGTTCCCACCCCAGTTCAAGGCTTTCTGAAATGTGTGGTCTTCTTAGAGAGCAGGAGAGCTAACTTGTTACTTGGGAAAGAGCCAGAAGCTTGTTGCCACCTGCCCCACTGGGCCCCAGAAATGCTGACAGTACTTAGGAGTACTTCGGCATTGCAGTCTTTGCTTACCTTTCTGGGTCCTTTCTCCATCCTGCAGTTTGTATTTGCATCAGCCCCAAGCCTCTTGGGTTTGAAGTTTGTCATGGTTCTCAATGCTCCCCCCTCCTCCCCTCCAGGTTACTCAAAGCAACACAATCCGAGGCTTAACCTAGCTTTCTTTTCACACACGAGTTGAAGTTGCTACTAATAAAAAGTAATTGGAGGAGTCCAGCAGCTGGTGGATTATGATGCTCCTAGTTAGGATGAGGTCCTTTGTAGCCTTTTTTATAAAAGATTAGTTTATATGCATTGCCTTCATGTAAGTATGTGTACTACATGCATGCCTGGTGCTCAGGAAGCCCAGAAGAGGGTATTGGATCCCTGAATGTGGAGTTATGGATGGTTATAGGTCACCATGTGGGTGCTGGAAACCTAATCTGCATCCTCTGCAAGAGCAGGAGGTGCTCTTCACGGCTGCCCCTTTTCTCCAGTCCCCCTTTGTATCTTTATTCACTTCCTGTTTACATTGCTGTTCCAGTCCTCCCTTGGATCTTTATTCACTTCCTGTTTACACTGCTGTTTGGTAATTGCAGGCCAAAGATTATCATTGAGTTTATACTATTTTACATTATTTACTAGCTGTCATATTGGAGGTGGGAGAAGGGAATGTAAGGGTTAGAAAGTGGGACGGGAAAGTGGAACATGGAGGGGGTAATGGGGCGGCAGCTGAGTTTAGCTTCCTTTTTTGGGGGGTGCGTTTCAAGACAAGGTTTCTCTGTGGCTTTGGAGGCTGTCCTGGAACTAGCTCTTGTAGACCAGGCTGGTCTCGAACTCACAGAGATCCACCTGCCTCTGCCTCCCGAGTGCTGGGATTAAAGGCGTGTGCCACCAACGCCCTGCTTAGCTTCCACTTTTTATCCAGCTCATTTGTTCATTAACTGTGAACAGAAGGCTGGGTTTGCATTAGAGGCTGTTGTAGGTTCTGGGACTATGCCATTAAACACATCCTTGGTCACCCCTGTAGTGCTCATGCTATGGAGGCAGATGGCAGCCACAGGAGCCAGTTTGCTGTTGTTAGTCTATACTATACACAGGAGAGGGAAACTCGCGAGGCTGCTGGAACAGCTCCAACGAAGTGCTTCGGACTGGCTCCTAGGCAGCAGGCGTTCGTTCTCACAGTTCTGGAGGCTGGAGGTCAAGGTGACAGTGGGGCTGCTGGCACATCTTACTGTGTTCTCATGTGCTTCAGCGTGTCAGTGTCCTAATCTCTTAGGGGGACACCAGTCATAGAGAATTTGGGCCTACTCCAGTGACCATGACTTGACTTAATCACCTTTATCAAGGTACTGTTTCCACTGTGCATGACAACCTGAGGTGTGTCTTCAGCCATCAGAGGAGCTCAGTGTAACTCAGACATTCTGGTGATCCTTTTCAGGCCTAGGGGATGAGCACTTCTGTTTTTTTTTTTCTTTTTCTTTTTAATTCAAGACAGGGTCTCATTATGTAGGCCTGGCTGGCCTGTAAATTCTTATGTAGACCAGGGTGGTCTTGAGCTCACAGAGATCCACCCGCTTCTGTCTCTGACTCCCCAGTGCTGGGAGGGGGTGCTCTAATCACTCCTACTACTTAGTCTGCTTTGATCCCCACTTTCTCAAGTGTAAACAGGTTAGTATGTCTTAGCTGGGCATCCAGGAGCTCAGTAAAGGTCAGCCTGGGCTGCATACTGAAACTTTGTCTCCAACAAAACCAAGCAACCACTCCCTTTGTACTCCTAAACCTGACTCTTGTCTTGGTGTTCTGTAGGCTGTACCTTCAGCAGTCTGGACTGAACTTCCAAACAGCAGGTACTCTAACTCCCATCCCAGTGCTGCTGCCCTCAGTGTCCCTTTCCACTTCAGATCAAATTCTTGGTGGTCGGGCTGTTCCACCTAGTGCTGAGTATGGCCAGTTGAGGTGTGCCTCAGCAGTGTGGGGAAGAGGTTCAGAACACTTGGAAGTCCCTGGGTTGGCCATTGTTGAGTAGCTGCTGTTAAAGCTTCTGTGCTGAGTATTTAGCCCGGCTGGAGCACCACTCCTACCTACTCAACGGACGTGCTGGCTCCACTCTGGTCTTGTCTTATGGTCAGGGTCCTTGTGAAGTCCCTTAAAGTCCCATGGTGGACCCATGGTGGAAACAGAACATGTTTGTACCTGACTGGGTCAAACACATAGGCTTACTTTTAGGACCTCCCTAGTACTTACTTACATAAATAGGTAGGGACTCTGGCTTTTGACCCAATCCCTTTTCTCTCACCTGCAAGTTATGTGACCACTGTGGGTTTTTTTTTTTTTTTCCTCTTCTTCTTCTTTCCTAATCTGTGGAGCTAGGAAAAGAAACAATACCTTAAGGGGTTTTGTTGCTTAGTGAAGCCTTATTTTTTTTTCTTTTGCATTTTATTTACATATAGTTTGCCCAGCACAGTTGCAGGTTATCACTTACATTTTTTTCCTGTTACAAAAAAAAAAAAAACTTTTTCAGGTGCTGGAAAGATGACTCAGTTGGTAAAGTACTTGCATTGACGAACTGATTTGGCCGTGTGGTGGTGGCACATGCCTTTATTCCCAGCACTTGGGAGGCAGAAGCAGGTGGATCTCTGTGAGTTCAAGGCCAGCCTGGTCTACAGAGTGAGTTCCAGGACAGCCTCCAAAGCTACAGAGAAACCCTGTCTCAAAAACTGAAACAAAACAAAATAATAATTTAAAAACAAAAACAAAAACCTGAATTTGGATCCTGAGCAATTACATTGAAAAAAAAAAAGGCAAGTCAGATATACTGGTGCCTTCCTATAATTCAGCCATGGGGGGCAGAGACAGAAAGATTCCTGGGGCCTACTTGGGGAGCTGCAGTACCAGTGACAAATTTCTGTGTTAAAAAATTATGTGGAGCTGGGTAGTGGTAGCCCACGCTTTTAATCCCAGCACTCGGGAGGCAGAGGCAGGTGGATCTCTGAGTTGGAGGCCAGCTGGTCTACAGACCTAGTTCTAGGACAGCTGGGGCTACACAGAGAAACCCTTGTCTCGAAAAACCAAAAAAACAACCAACTAAACAAACAAAACCAATTATGTGGAGCGCTGGAGAGATGGCTCAGAGCTTAAGAGCACTAATTGCTCTTCCTGAGGACTGGGGTTCGGTTCCCAGCACCCACTTGGCAGTTAACATCTGTCTGTAACTCCAGGTCTAGCAAGTCCAGTGCCTCTTATGGATCCCATGGGTGCAGTACACAGGTGGTGCATACACATACATCTAGGCAAACACACATGCACATAAAGTAAAGGTAAGGTAGAGAGCAGTGTGGAAGACAAGACACACCAGTGTTGATCTCTGCCCTTTGCACACACAGAAACACATACATAAACCACAGCACATACAAAAATCTATTTTGTATATTAATTCTTTTATTATGACTGTATGAAACTTGAAGTCACATCCAGGTTATTGTGGCTGAAGTTTCCTACAAGGAAGGCTCTTTTTTTTGGGGGGGGGTGTTTCAAGACAGGGTTTCTCTGTAGCTTTGGAGCCTATCCTGGCACTCACTCTGGAGACCAGGCTGGCCTCGAACTCACAGAGATCTGCCCACCTCTGCCTCCCAAGTGCTGAGATTAAAGGTGTGCGCCACCAACACCCGGCAGAAGGCTCATTTTATAGCTGGGCATGTTGAGAACCTAAGAATCAAGCCTCTCTGTTCTGATGGCCTCTCCCACCTTCTCATGCCACCATCTCTGTCCCAGTGGATTCTCTGTCCCGGTGGCTGTTGGATTCCAATTGCTTACTGACTTTTTGGTACCAGGTGAGCGTGGGCAGGCCAGGGCAGATGTGGTCGGCAGGGGTGTGGGTAGAGTTATGAAGGAAGAGATATTTTTAGCTTGCTTTCTCTGGAGAACCCAGCTTTTGCTTCTCTTCTCCATGCCTCCTCCTGTTGGCCCCCACCAGCATGCTGTTCTCAGCCTGCCTTCTGCCCACAGCCTGCTGCCTGCCTGCGCTGTTTCCTGTCTCTGTTAGGGTGAGGAGGAGGAAGTAGATGTAGAGTGCTCAGGGGGAATGCTTCAATATCCCACTGTGGAGCCCTCCCTACCCTACCAGTGCTATGCTGCTCAAGCTGGCTGTCTCCTCCCCAGCGCTGGCCACAGGTGGTGAGTTCCAGGCTTCTCTGGCTAGAACTTCCAACCTTATGTCACAGAGGAAGAGCTGAAGAGCTGCAGAGGCTCTCCTGCTGCTTCTTAGCTGTGTGTTGTGCGTTGAAGGTGAGGATTCTGGGGATGCTGGCTAGTGGCATGTCTCTCTCTGCTTTATCACGTACCCTGCAGTATCATGCACTTTGGAAGCCCTGTGTGAAGATGCCCAAGGCTGTGGTGGGGTGGGCCTCCCTCTTCCCTTGGAAAACTAGTCCTGGGCTTTAATTATCTTTAGGTTGAAATAGAGAGCCCCCACTCCTAGTCCCATCCACCCCCTTTCTTCTGGCTTTCAGACAAGAATGTGAAGAATGTGGTCCTCTGTTGTGGACCTGACTAGCGGTCTGGATGCTGGGGCCATCTGGGTGCCCAGGCCATCTGGACGCTGGGTGGGACTCAAAGGCTTCTCCCAGCTTTACAGGCTGCTTTGTTGTGTCTACACTGACAGGGACATTCCGGATTGGTTGTGGTTTGTTTCGAGTCATGACAATTCCAGGCTTATTAAATTCCTGTATATTTTATGTGGCCCCTTTGAGACAGCTGGGAGGAGCTGCAGTAAGGAGATGACTCTCTTCCCCTCCCAGCAGTCTTACCTCAGAGGGATCAAGTTCAAAGGTACTGGAACGGGAGTCTGTGGTGCAGGAAAGGTCAGTGCCAGGCCTGAGAACCAATGGGACAAGAGACCCATAGCTGACACAGAGTTACCTGTGTGCTTTCTTCTTCCTGATCTGGTGTTTGCTGTGATCCTTTCGGAATGGCTTCATGAGTCCACTGCCTTATGCATCCTAGGAGGCAGGGAGCAAAAGGGTTGGATTCAGGACCCTGGAGCCCAGAATGAGATTGCAGGATGCAGACACCAATAGCAGGCCATGTACCAGTTGTCTCTTTTGCAAAACAGGATACAAACAGAAGTTAACCTGAGGGGGGTGCTATGTGTAAGGTCAGTTGCTCTGGAGGCAGGCAGGATGAGGTTAATGGTCACGCATTCTTTTGAAGTGGGCTCTGGGGAAATTCTGAGTGGTTAAATAGCTTATTCACAGCCTTTCCCCCAGACAGCAGAGACTACTGTGCTTACATCCAGAGAGCCCAACTCAGGAGCATCACTTTCTACCGTGATCCCAGCGTCTTTTGGAGTATTTCTGTGCTGCCGACTCTGTGCATGTTTGTATTTGTACATGCCTATGAGCATGTCTGTGAACACAGATCTATGCCCACAGATCTCTACATATGTCTCTATATACATGTCTGTGAGTGTATATGTGTACAAACATGTATGCACATGTTTGTGTTTGTACATGTCTGTGTGCAACTAGGTCTTTGTGTGTTCATGTCTCTATATGTCTGTATCCAGGTCTTTGGGAATGCATCTTTGTGTGTATGTATTTGTTTATGTATCTGTTATACACATGCCTGTGTATGTATCCAGGTGTTTTGTGTGTGTGTTTGTGAGTGTACATGTATGTATGGAGGTGAGAGCTTGTGTGGAATATAGTGTGGTTCCTGGGGATCAAACTCAAAGTGCAGGCACCTCCCCACCCCCAGCCATCATCTATCTATCTATCTATCTATCTATCTATCTATCTATCTATCTATTATCTATCTATCTATCTATCTATCTATCTATATGTGTATGGGGGCTGTGGGTACAGGGCTTGCTCCAGAACAGGATGACCTGGCTTGAATGTCCCTAGGGCAGGGCCCCTGCTTCTTTTCTTATGTACAGCCTTGGTTACTTTGGAGCCTAATTGTGGCTCAGACAAAGGGGCAGTTCTCTGTGGGCAGTCAGGATTCTGGTGAAGGACACAGCGAAGTCATTCTTGCCAGCCAAGCTCCCTATTCAAGGGCAGTTGTGGTTGGCCTGCCTTTAGACAGGAATAACTATGTAACTAGGAATTGTTGTTTTATTTTATCTTTTGTCTTATGCGTGAAGCAAATGGTCTTCACTCCATGACTCCTACTTTGATCATCCTCCTTGAGAGGCAGGAGGTTAAGGAATGCAGTCTAACCACCTCAGAAGAGGGTGGCAGTTTCCCTGGAGCTGGAGTTACAGGCCATTGCTCTAGATGGGTTGGTTTCTCTGTAGCTTTGGAGCCTATCCTGGAACTTGCTCAGAACTCAGAGATCCTCCTGCCTCTGTTACCTGAGTGCTGGGATTAAAGGCGTGCACCACCATCTCCTGGCTAAGCAAGCATTCTTAACCCCTGAGCTGTTTCTCCAGCTTTTGCTCTCCCCCCCCCAAAAAAAAAAATAGAGGGTTTTTCTGTGTAGTCCTGGCTGTACTGGAACTAGCCCTGTAGACCAGGCTGGCCTCAAACTTACAGACATCTGCCTGCCTCTGCCTCCCAAGTGCTGGGGTTAAAGGCTTGTTTTTTTAACAAAAAGGTTTTGATATGGCCTTGAACTTGTCTTATTGTCTCCTAAGATCCAGGGCTGCAGGTATATACACCACATCCATCTTCTGTTTTCCTGATTATTAAATGCTCCAAAGCTCCCATATCTAGGCAAATCAGGTACCTCTGAGCTTCCTGAGCCCCTTGTTTAAGGGGGAGGGGCCATGATTTCTGCCTTGGCTTGGTCAAGGTTGGCAGGATCAAGCAAGCCACATGAATATGTCTGGCAAGAGGCAGGTTTTGGTCTGCTGTTGCCTTCTGACCTGCCAGAGGCTGGAGCCCCCTTTGCCTCTGAACTTGGAGTTCCCTTTGGTCCAGTAGAAGGTGGGACTTGATCAGGCAAGTGGCTTGATCTCCTCTGCCCAAGTGCAGTTTGATTTGGTGTATACTCAGTGGAAAATGTCAGTGCACATAGTGCACACACAGCATGTGGCCATCATTTCATGAAGCTGGCTGGCATTTGTCAAAAAAAAAAAAAATTAAAATGTGTGCGTGTGTCCTGTGGTGGAGAACCTTGGATGAGGTGCTCTGGGGGCCTCTCCTTCCTTCAGGTTCGAGCTGATCTGCTACTGGAGACCAGCCTGTAAATGAGCCTCTTTCAAGGCCAAGTTCTGACTAGAGCTCTTGACAAAATTCTGGGAAAGAATTTCTTGGAGGGGAATAAATCATGTTGAGTTGGGTTAGGCAGGATGTGACTTCAAGCTCCTGAAGTGTGCCGCGTCTATGACTGACTCATTGTGAGTTCAGCCATGACAGAGAAATACAAGTGACTTGAGGAGGCCACTGTTGGGGGAGGGGCTGCCTGTCTGGGGCGCCAGCAGACATTGGTACAGGGACTCTCTATTCCCAACAGTGGTTCTGAGTTAGGCCTTACAGGGACAGGGCAGGACAGCTCTGCCACACCCTCCTTACCTTTGTGCTTCTCAGGTCACTGCTGTGTGGTGGGGATTGCTGAGAGGCCCAGAGTTTCCTGTGAGTTATCAGCTTGTTGACGAAGTCTGGTTTCTTGTAAGACATACTGTGCTTGCATCTGCCTCCCTTTCAGGGATGGTGCTCATGATCACAGTTCACCCCAGTAGCTGCTGGATCAGTTCAGGGGACTGTTGGGACTGTCACTTGTGTCTCCAACAAAGATTAGTGTACGTCATGCTGTAAGGTGGAGGGGGTATGGCGACAGTGATTCACTGTGGTCCCAGAGTCTGTCTCTGCAGTATGGCCTTTGCTTGCACATGTAGTCACACTGATATCTAGGCAGTGAGGTGTGGCAGATGGTGTGTGTGGCTATGAGAGTCTGCAGGACAGATCTCAGGGCTTGCTGGCCAGCCAGTTTAGACAAATGCCAGCTCTGGGGTCAGTGAGAGACTATCAGAAAAGGTAGAAATTAGTGGAGCTAGACATTGGTCTCTGTCACAGACACCTTGCCTCCCCCTTCCCCGCTCCCCCAGACATCCTTATACACAGAACAAGAGGGAGGAAATGGGAGGTATTTTATTGAACTGGAGTTTTGACCTTTAGGAAAGGAAGGTATTCCCCACTTTTAGTCAGTTCAGGTCAGGCATTAGTCAACATCCACCTGGGTTGGCCAGCAAGGGCCTAGTGGTGACCAGAGTCCTGAGCCCTGCAGGAATCGAAGGTGGAGACTGTATGGCCAAGTGGCTCTATAAGTCAGCTTTAAAAAAAAATAAAATAGTTTTTAGGGGCTGGAGGTGTAGCTCAGTGGTAATTGCCAAGTGTGTATATGACTCTGGGTTAGAATTTTTAGCACCATCCCCAAATAAAAGATTTTTAAAAAAAAATGAACAATTTTTTAACCCTTACTAAGAGAAAATAATATTGGTGAAGGTCTGGTGGGTTCCAGGTAGAGTGATCTTCAGAAATCATTTAGTTTATTTATTTATAGACAGGAGCTTGGCTTGGAACTTGGAATGGAGACTCCATTAACCGAAAATTCATAGATCCCCCTGCCTGTGCCTTCTGAAGGGCCAGTGAGGCCACCAGGCCCCAGGGTGTCTTGTTTCTGATCCTGGATTGCATTGCTCAGCAGTCATCCATGATGTGGACTTGGAGACCAGCATTCTGCACTTTTCCACTGAGACAGTGGCATATAATTAAAATTTTCAAGGATGGTTATTTTTCTGCTTTGGTTTTCAGCAAACCATGCTCACATGCTTGAGGAGAGAAAACCCTCTCTCAGCAGAACCAAGGGGAAGGAAGGAACCTTACTGTCTGAAGGGCTCCAAGTTGCCCCCATGCATTCGTGGGCAGCAAACTGGGAAAAGCTGTCTGCTGGAGTGCACTGGTGTACACGTGGGAACAGCTCCCAGAGAAAGCAACCCAGAAATGTTTGTCAACCTCTCAAATCTGAGGGTGAGGGATGGGGACAAGCAGGAGGGGTAAGGGGAGGGAGCCACTGCCTCACTCTGCTTGTGTGTGTGTGTGGGGTACCTCTTCCTGGAATAACTTGGTTCCCTATAGCTCCTGGACTGAGTGAAGGCTCATTACATGCAGGTGAGGCTCCTGTATGATCTCACTGTGCAAATATTGAACCAATTAAAAGCCAAGCCAGAGGCCAGTGTAAATGACTTATCTGCAGCTCCAGCCCTGCCTGCTGCCTGTCTGACCTTAGCTCTGGGCCAAGGCTGCCTAACCTGTTGTTGAAACCCCTTTCTGCCCCCCCCCTTCCCTGCCCTTCTCCCCTTTCCACTCTTTCTTTTGGATTTTTCAAGACAGGGTTTCTCTGGTAGTAGCTCTGGATTTCCTAGAACTCTTTGTAGATCAGGCCTGCCTCTGCCTCCCAAGTACTGGGATCAAAGCCCTATGCCACCACAGCCTGACCCCTTTCCCCTCCTCTATGCCCCTTCCCCTTCCCCTTCCCCCCTCCCCTCCCTCTGTCCTGAGAATTTAGCTGTAGATGAGATGTCTTTGGAATGGTTGCTCAGGTCTGCTAGGATCCCAGAAGACGTACTCTAATGTTTTGAAAAGTTCTGGTCCTTCCCACAGCAATTCCTCGATGGAACCTGTCTGTAAAGAGGACCAGAGGAAACAGTTCTGTGTCCCTGAAAAGCAGAGCAGTCCAGGTTCTGGGGCAGGACTGAGCTGGCAGAAGAGGGCAAGGATAATTCATACCACAGTGTTAGTTATTAGATAGGAAGGGGCTGCTATGTGAGGGTTGTGCCTGGGGCTTCGAAGACTTTTGGGTGGGGTCATAGGGCTGCTGGGTTGGGGGTATGATGTGAAGAATGACACTTCACTCCATGGCTCATGGAGTGAAGGGGAAAGATTGTCAAAGGCATTGGGCGATGGGTTGGGCTCCAGAGGCCCGTGTGGGCAGTTTGACCTTAGGGTGGACCGATGCGCTACTGGGAGTGGCTCATTGCTTTCTGCCCTGACTGACTGATTCATTCATTCATTTAGAAATGGTTCTCAGGCTGAGGCCCTGAGACAGCTGTCTTACTCGGGGAGACTCAGTAAGATTGTACTGTAGTTCCCATGATACATGCTATTATACAAGGACTGTCCCTGACACTGCAAATATCTACACAGAACCCTGGCCACTTGCCATCTGGGAGGCTACAACTATTGAACTCCAAATAGTTGGGGGAGCTGTCAGAAGGTGAAATTTGGCAGCTTTTATCATGGGAGCTGGATTCTCTGAGTCCCCTGTCCTGCCTGCACTGGGAGCTGGACACCCCCTCCCCCACTGGAAGCTGGGCTTTCCCCCTTAGCTTGGAAGTACCCTCCTTGCCAGGTCCATGTGTGGCCACCCCCTCAGTGAAGTATGTAGGGAGAACTCTAAAATACAGAGCTGGTGATGTCATCTCCCCCTCCCCCACTGTCCCTAGAGTCCACATTCCTAAGTGGCTGATAAGATCCTGCTTAAACTGGCCCTGGTGACCCGCCTACAGTCTCTTGTGAATTCATCCCACCTTTAATGTACAGAATCTACACAGGAAATTCTCGGGCCTTTTTAAAAAAGATTTTTTTGGGACTAGAGAGATGGCTCAGTGGTTAAGAGCATTGACTGCTCTTCCAGAGGACCCAGGTTCAATTCCCAGCACCCACTTGGCAGCTCACAACTGTCTGTAACTCCAGTTCCAGGAGAACCAACACCCTTCCACAGGCAGAACAAAACACCAATGCACATTAAAAGTGAATAAAAGAATTTTTCTTTTGAATGGCAAAATAAAACTTGTCTGTATTTACATGTACATTTTGAGATCTGTGCTGGTGTCCTCTGCTGGGCTCAGGCACTGTGAAAACGACCTCGGACCACATGTCTCAGTTTATGGGGAAGGCAGCCCCTCCGGCTGGCTTGGGGCTCTTAGCCCTTCAGCTGAATTCCTCTGGGTCCTTCCCTGGTCTGGTTTCCTTATCTGCTGAGCATCAGCTTGGGCCTGGGTTGGAGTACTGCTAATACAAACAGGTCCCAGCTTCTCCCGTAAGCAAACAACATTCCGGAGGTGGGGGGAAGGGGCCCTCCTGGTGCTCAGCAGCTCTGCCTCCACCTCTTCACAGCCCGACGTCAGTGGGCTGCTTTAGAGAGGCTACTGTGAGGCTGGCCTTGTGGCAGAGTGGCCCCTTTGTGGACCCTCCCTGTAAATAGCTGTTGTCCTAGGTGTTTATGCCAGCCCCTTTGTCTGCTTTGAGCCTAACAGCGGCCAAGTGTGAAAGCTGAGGCCTAGGGTTTGGTAACAAACAGGTGGTCAGTGCCAGGCCAGGCTCTGGTCCAGCTCGCCTAGCACAGCCCTGCACAAAGCCCTTGCGCACATCCTGTCAGTATTTCCCAGATCAGCTTGGAGCAGTCTTTTCCCCAACAGGATCTTCCTGAGTGCCAAGTCTAATTTGACGAATTTAGGCAGGTTTCCTTCTGCCTGCATCAGAACTCTGCAGGAGGCTATGGTAGTGTACACGTTCTCTAAGGGGAGGGCAGAACCTGCGTAGTCACAGGCACCCTTCCTAGGGAAAACGAGGAGTCACTCTGGGAGCAGCACAAAGCAGAAGAATGTGAAATATTCTGTTGGAGCATGAATTGCAGCTCCTGTAGTTGCCCCTCCCCGATTCGTTCTGAAAAGCCAGCAGTGTGAGGTGTTAATAGCTTTCAGGTCACAGGAGTTGTGAGCAGAAGACACAACATTCTGGAATCCAACCCTTGATCTTTTTGGCCCCACACCATACCCATTCTGGATGTTTGGTGTACTCCAAGCATTTCTCTTGGGGTTTGAACGGAAGACTGATGGGCAAGGCTGATGGCCACAGCCCTCACTTGACAGCTGCTGAAGTCTTAGCCCTTCAGTATCTACAGCACCCAAAGGCAGCACAGGCTGTGCTCATCAGTGTCCTTGTTGGTGTATTGGTCTGGTAGGTCCAACTTTGCCTTGGTAAGTTGGGGAGGCCAGAAGGTTCTAGAAAATAGTTCAGACCTGTGCCAAGCTTCTGGGGAGTGGGGTCAGTAAATTATGTCCATTCTTTGTTTTTCTTTGTAGATTGAATCCCCAATTATGCTCTCCCTTTCTGTTTGGAGTATATGACGGTCAGCCCACGAATGGCTTAGTTTTCCTAAAGATGAGCTAGCCATGTCCCTCGCTCCTTGTTTCAGTAGGCTCCCTCCTCTCCTCTCTACTCTGGCCCCCTTTGTAAAGCTTGGGTGGTTTTCTGGCCATTTCTCATTCATTCATTCATTCATTCATTCATTCATTCATTCAGAAAATTTTAGCTGAGTGCCTGCTCTGGGCCACACATTGTGTTACACATTGGAATTGAGATGGTTGAGACCCAATTCCTGTCCTCAAATGAAACTGTAAGCAATTACAGTTTGACTAGTTGGTCACTGAAATGAACCCAGGGCATAGAGGGGAGGGCCATCAAACAGGACATCTTTTTGCTACATTAGGGAACACGTGAGCTGAGATCTGAGGGTTTCCTGATGCAGAGAAAACAGCCTCTTGGGAACTCTGGGGCCCTGAGCAGATTGGACCATGAACATGGAGTTGGCATGAAGAGCTGGGATGGACAGTGGAGAGGGGACGGGCAGGGCAGTCTCCTCCCTAGCTGAGATGATTCAGCTTCTTCTAAAGAAGGTGTGGAGTAAGGGAATCTGTTTGAACCTAACCAGTAATGTCTATAAAACAGGAGAATGTTTAAGTAGGAGTGTGAGTTGCAGAGCCCTGAGCTGGAAAGGAGACTAGGGATAAGTGTGGGTACACAGGGCACTGGTGATGGAGTCCTCATTCGTCTCTTGGTGAGACCCAGACAAGACATGGGAGGTGGAGAGTTCAGATACAGTGCTCCTCCAGGTGGAGGAGCTCATTGGAAGGTTATAGATGAATTGGAGTGTGGAAGAGAGGCCTGAGTGGGAAGGGAAGTACTCTCTTCTGAGATCTGGGTACCCCAGATAGGAAGCCAGGACAATCCTGATTGTCCCACAATATCACTCACTAAATAGCATTTAATGTGGAATTCTGCAGATAGGATGAGCTGGCACTGATGTGGAACAATTCCTACCCTCCTGCCTCCCTCCCCACTGCCACCTGTTTTCTGTTGCTTCCCTCGATTGATTGATGCTGGTGAACTTTGTGTATGAACTGTCTGCGCTCCTGTGTTGGAGTTTCTGAGGGAGCTTCGTACCCTCGAGGGAGCTTACCACATCTTTTGTGTTATTCTAGAATTAGGATATGTAGAATATTCACTTACTTGGATATTGAACACTAGACAACACCAGCTTTGTGTATTAGACAAGCACTCTGCCATGCTCATCCCCCTGCCAAGGAACTTAAAGTGCAGACAATCAGTGAATCCCTTAAAGTATATATAAAGGACAATCCTTTCCTGGTGACAGTGCCATCCATACTCATTGTTTGAGTCCTAGAGTCATTATTAGCCTCAGAACTTTACCTTCTTTGGACACAGGGGCTTCAACTTCTGGCTCCTGGAGGATAATTTTAAGTGATTTCTCTCTGTAGAGACCTGTGCAGTGCTCTGATTTATTTATTTATTTATTTATTTATTTATTTATTGAGACAGTCTTGCTATGTCCCCTTGGCTGGCCAGGAACTTATGTACACTAGGCTGGCCTTGAACTCAGATCTGCATGCCTCTGCCTCCCAGGTGCTGGGATTAACGGTGTGTGCCACCACACCCAGCTCTGTGACGTGTGGTTTCTTTTTCTTTTTGTGCGCTAGGGATTGAACATAGGTCCTCCTCCCACATGTTAGGCAAGTGCATTCTTCCGTTGGGCTCTGTGCCAGCCAGACTCCTGGATCACAAAGGTCAGGCACCTCAGAGCCAGGGAGGGTTTTCCTTGTGTTGAGGTGCAGCTTGCCTTTCAACTCCTCCATCTTTGGTGATGTCTGGGGGCATTTCTGATTGTTATACTGGGACAGGATGTTATTGGCATACAGTTGGCAAGAGTCCATGGATGTGCCTAAACATTTTTAACACTGCACAGGTCAGCCCCACCAAGGGTGATTTGGCCTCAGAAAAGCACGGCGGTAGAAGACTGCCTTAAATTAACCAAGCATACCATTTGTGTTTAGGAATCACTGCTGTGTGTTACCTTTTTCTTCTCTTCTCACCCTGAGAACTACCACCCCTCTCCTTCCCCATCAGTTGTCAGTATTCTACTGGCTTCCAGGGCTTCATAGCCTTTGTGCTTGCCCCCGAGCTCCTACTGAGTCCCTGTTCCTCTTGTTTCTGCTGGCTTCTTGCTTCACTGAGTCTGTGTTGGAGCTGGCAGTTGACATGGCTCCTTCCCCCCACAGCGAGTGTTCCACAGTATGCTTACATTTGAGGAGCAGATGTGGAATTAAACAACCTGTGCATAGGGAAAGCAGTATGAAGTGGTATCTGGTGTTGTCAGGCCCCAGGGTGCATGGCAAGCAGTCCCTCCTTAGTCATCAAATCTGTCTACTGGGCACCTGCTGCATTTGGGTTTGGGAACACAGTGACCAAGATTGGAGAAAACTACTTTCTGTTTTGTCTGCCCTCCTTTGTTCATATTGACACCTCAGGGAGCTGTGTATGCAGTCTGTCCTCTCTGTTGTAAAACCCCTGGGGCTTTTGCATCTTTGCAGTGACTTTTGTTTTGTTTTGTTTTGTTTTGTTTTTGAGACAGGTTTCTCTGTGTAGCTTTGGAGCCTATCCTGGCACTCTGGAGATCAGGCTGGCCTTGAACTCATAGAGATCCGCCTGCCTCTGCCTCCCGAGTGCTGGGATTAAAGGTGTACGCCACCAACGCCCGGCTTGCAGTGACTTTTTATGTGTATATCCTGAAATATGTATTTATTCATTGGATAAGTGAAGCTTCTGGCTTTGACGGTTGTTAGAGCCTTTCCTTTTATAGAACCGTTGTCATTAATGGTGGGATTCAGGCCTTGATAATTTCATTGACCTGGAAACCAATAGCTGTAAGAGAGGGAGGAGGGGCGTGTTCACCTGTGTTCCCCAGGAGATGGGGAATGAAGATTGAGGGGAGCCAGATTAAGGTGGACCAGGCCTTCTAGTGAGTGCCACTCAGCTATGTGTGAGGACACACAGTTACTGGAAAGAAATGATTTAAAGAAGAGAAGATTGATTGCTTTGGCTCGTAGGTGCGGGGTTCGTCTGTCTTCTGCTACCTTTGTTTTTATGAGACAGAATCATCACAGCTAGGAGCATATGGAGGAAAGCTGCTTGCCTCATAGCAGAGAGGAGGTACAGAGACAGCAAGGAATATCTTGTGACTTCTGAGGACACTCTCTCTGTGATCCGAGTTCACTGGGCTCCACCTCTGAAAATGGCTTCTGCCACCTCCCTATAAAGACATCAAATTATGAATCTACTGAAGACACCCCCGATCCAATCTCTTTCCCACCTCTGAGCATTTCTGCACTGGGGGCCAAACCATTGATGCTTGAGCCTTGTGGAGTGGGTCCAGACCATAACACAGAGTGGAAGCTGCCAGCACTGGATTTATCCTTCTAGGCCATTGGTGACTCCTGAATCCGGCTGCACTTATCACCTTACTTTTTAGCTCTGGCAGTTTTCGTGTTTGATCAGAGTCCCTGTGCAAGGTAGGACAGGGAGCCAGGCTCCTAGCTTGTGGAGACACCCTAATGTCTGCCTCACCAGGGGCGTCTCCATTTCTTTCCCATAGTTCTGTGATTTAGGGTAACATTGGTGTTACGATAAAGCGTGTGGGGAACTTTGGCGGGTTCCATGGCTGTTGAGGTTGATCAAGGCAGAGGGACAAACACACCAAGCAGACAGAGCTTAAGTGAGAAGTTTTATTAGAAAGGGAAGTGGGGGAGAGGTAAAAGAAAGAGGTAAAGAGACACAGAGACAGAGAGAAGACAGAAGAGGAAGACAGAAGAAGTCCTGTCAGCCCCAGGGGAATGGCCGGAAAGAGCATAAGTGGGCAGGAGCCTTTTTAAAAAGGGGTCCTTTGCACCTGAGTGCAGAGTATGCAATCATGGAACCCTGGGCTGACCTGTGTGCATTCTGTCAGGTGACAGGAGCAGGCCAGTATAATGCCTGAGTCCTTACATACAGTTGGTTCAAGTGGAAATGACACAGTGCTTGGAGGCCACACAGGTCTAAGTTACACTGGAATTTGAGGCCTGTTGGAGTTTCCCTCATCCATAAAATGGATGTGATGAAATATTCCTTCTGGAATGACTGCCAGGATGGAGTGGAAATTGAGTACTCATTAGCAAATCTGGAGAACAGAGGCTTTATGCCGACTGTGACAACTTGAGGCTGCCAGCCTGGAACTGGCCTTGGAGGACGGTAGACTAGTCCGGTTGTCTAGGAATGGAAAAGCTCACAGTGTCTCCACCAGCATAATTTCCATCTTTACTGGGCCAGCAATTTGCTTTCTGAATAAACACACAAATAAGTAAAAGGAGAAGCAGCCAGGGGGTGGAGGAGACAACCTAGTGGATGCTGAGGGGGAAGCTGGGGAGACAGTTAGTGAAGGAATTGCATTCTGGGTTAAAGGAGAGGTTTTTGGTCAACCTCTTTGCTTTCAGTTTCATCATTTCCTGAGAGTCCTAATTTAGCTTCTGGTGTGTCCTGCTCGATTATGGCCTAAAAAGGCAACAGCTTGGGTTTCTGAAGTTGGATGGGCACCGGCAGGAAGCTGCTGGGGAAGAGCTGGGGAAGAGCGGCTTAGCCCGACCCAGTCTCCAGTGGGCCATAGCCGCTGTGTCCGTCCCTTAACTCCTTGAGTGCTGCCTTCCAGCCCCTCTGAGGAGGAACCCAGTGCAGCTGCAGGAGCATCCTGTGAGTGAGTGCCAGAGCAGGCAGCATTGGCCAGGTCAGGTTCTAGCGGTGCCATGCGCATGCGGTGCGGTGCGTGAAGTGGCGTGGCTGCAAGCTCACTGCAAGGGGGACCTACAGGCAATAAGGGAACCCCATCAAAACTGTATCGTTCGGGGGCTAGCCCAGTGGTAAATGCTTACCTAGCATGCACAAGGCCCCGGGCTCAATTCAATTCCTGGTACTACAAACAACAACAACAACAACAACAACAACAAAACAAAACCAAATCCAAGATACCTCTCCTTAGCTATGTCACTCAAAACCAAACAAAACCCGCTTTGGATTACTATGCAGTCATTAGTGACCCACAAAGAAGTGTTCTGGGTTTGAGTCCCAGCCCTCTTAGCACCAGTAGAACTAGTAGATCACTTGTAAATGAAGCTTTGGGATAAACACAACAGCCTGTAGGGAAATGGATGCAGTAAGTAAGGGAGGTAAATGTGAATCTCTTTTCTGTCTATGAGAAGTGTTCCCGTGAGTCAAAGTTAGAGGGGTCCAGTAAAAAGAGAGAAGATGGCTTAAAAAAAAATTCTATGTATATCAGTGTTTTGCCTTCGTATGTGTGTTGTGCCTGGTTCCCATGGATGTCAGAAGAGGGGATCGAATCCCCTGGATCTGGATTACGTAGATGGTTGTGAACTACCATGTGCATTCTGGGAACCAAACCTGGATCCTCTGCAAGAGCCACAATCGTGTGTAGTTAGGCCATCTCTCCAGCTCCCAGAGACTGATTTTTTTTATTAAAAAAATGTTAAGAATATGCATATACACTGACCCCTTCCCCCACTGCGCTGTGACAATTGCAGCACAAGTCTAGGACTGCAGCCACAGAGGAAGAGGTAGATGTGGGTTCGAACCCCACTGCATGACTGAGCTGGGGATCCCGAACAGTAACACACCCCCTCTCTCTCAGCCTGTTCCCCCTTCTGTGAACTGGAGAGAATAAAAGCTCCTTTCTAGAGAGGCGGGCAGTGAGGCAGCACACTTGATGTTGGTGGTAGACACTTTACAACTAACTGCCCCACCTCTTGGGGTAGGGATCTTGTGCAGGGCAGTGGTACAGACTCAAGTGTACCCTCAGGCGTCTTCACTGGATGAGATGGGTTTCCCTAGCTAACGCAGGTTAGCCTTCCAAGTGCTGAGCCTATAAGCATGTAGTGAAACTGCCACATACTTAGGATTTTGGAGGAGTGCAATGATGGAGTTGTCACACCCCTTTTGAGTTTGAGTTCTGAAAAAGTTGGGAACCAGCAGCTGATGAAAGCCTGGGTTCTGTGTTTATAGTGGTTTGTGAGCAGAGCAGGGATGTGGTGGGGAGACCGTTAGTCTTGGTCAGGCGCCTTTTGGGAGGTAGAAGACAACTGGGGATTACTGTGGCAGACAGAAGGTTTGCCCAGTGGCCTGGTCTAAATTGACAGTGCCTGGACCAAGTGCTGGCTGGCACTCTAGCATGCACTCCACAGAGAAGACTGAAGGCACTTTACAGCTGCCTGATTATGTTTTGCTTGCTACCAGCTGACACTGGCCCTGGCCTCTCTTCAGCTGTCCTTGCAAGGTAGATGGTGCCTTGTGCAGGGGCCTAAGTGGGTGCAAGGACTGCCAAATTTCCTGGTGCTGGGTTTAGATTTAAGGAAAGCCACCAGCTGAGGGAGCTGCTGAGGCTGCCAGGGTTCCCTGAACTTGCTTCCCTCTTGGGAGGGAGTTTGGGAGTACCTGGTTTCCCGGAAGACAGCCTCTGGTGTAGAGAGCAGGGAGCCCCTGAGCCTAGGTCTGGAAACCATTTAACAAGCCAGAGATGGAGGCCTGGGCAGCCAAAGCCTCCAGCCTCTTTGACATTCAAGTCCCTCTCTGCTGGAATCAGGAAACTTGAAAGCTGAGCAACTCTGGGTTTGAATCTGGGAACTTTGTGGCTTTCCAGAGTAGGATGGCCAGATTTAATCTCACAGAGCAGGGCTTACTTGTATCCCTTACTTGTTCTAGCTTTTGGTTGCTTCCCCTGGTGGCTTTGGACCCAGTGCCTTATACCAGGTTTCAGATCCTGGTTTTGATTCAGCCAAAAGCAACAGTCCTCCAGGGATCCAGCCTGTGTCTCTGGGCGGTGTTTAGCACCGCCTTGCTAAACACGGGAAGGCCATAGACCAGGACCTGGAGTCCTTGAGCTTCTCTGCACACCCCTTGGCTCCCAGAGAACTGTGCTTTCAGACAGGTGTCTGTAATATATATTATAATGATGCAATATGTAATATATATTACATAAGGATGCCCATGCCATTTGTGGTTCTGTGAGGAGTATTAGCTTCTCATCTTTATTCTTCAAATGAGCTTTGAAAAGAACAAGTCACACAAGCGCTCCTGTCCCCCTGACCCATTAGGCATTCCTGTTCCCTTTCATTTCATGGGCTAGCCCAGGGCCTGACTTTGGTTCTGATTTCTGTCACTGTGCAGTTGTAGAGAGCTGCCATTCTGTATTGTTGGTGTATTCAATGGTGTGGTTGCTCTGCTATCTTAGTGGTGGGCTGTGGCTGAGTCCATCTTTGTGGAGACTCTTAATTCATCCCTACCCATGGTAGTGCTGTTTATAGAATTGCATATGTGCTGATCATAGAGTGATACACTTACTTATTAATTTCTAACCAAATCTTGCTTTCTCTCAGATATGTAGAGTAAGAAAATTCTGGAAATCGCTAAGTCTGATTATGTAGAATTTCATTGCATTGTGGGGGAAGAGGGGCGGAGGGGGGAAGGAATATGGAATTAGGGTTGGTATGTAAAATGAAAAATACATTTTTTAAATTAAAAAGAATTTCACTGTATGAGCGTTTGCAGGGAGAGGTCTTCTGTGGCTGATGTTCTGTCACTTTTCCTCTTCCTAGGTCCTGGCCATAAGTCACCATGGCCCAGCAGGCTGCAGACAAGTACCTCTATGTGGATAAAAACTTCATCAATAACCCGCTGGCCCAGGCCGACTGGGCTGCTAAGAAGTTGGTATGGGTGCCTTCTGACAAGAATGGCTTTGAACCGGCCAGCCTCAAGGAGGAGGTGGGCGAGGAGGCCATCGTGGAGCTCGTGGAGAATGGGAAGAAGGTGAAGGTGAACAAGGATGACATCCAGAAGATGAATCCGCCCAAGTTCTCCAAGGTGGAGGACATGGCAGAGCTCACGTGCCTCAACGAAGCTTCAGTGCTGCACAACCTCAAGGAGCGTTACTACTCGGGGCTCATCTATGTAAGTGGCCAGGTGGGGGTGGGGTGCCAGGGCTCCAGCCAGCTGGGTGAGAGGAGGGCTTTAAGGAGTGCCAGGTGAGATGCTCACAGCTGTTGCACATGTACATCCTGGTGGAGTGTTCTGTGACATTACCCTTTCTGTGCCCTGCCCACCCTGTTTTTGGCCACATGTAGGAAGAACATGCTTCCACCTCCTAGCCTCTGACTTCAGATTTTTGTGAAGACATGTGGGTTCAGGCCAGCATAGTAAATTCCTTCTGAGTGCTGTTGTCTCCTGGCTCCCTTGTGTTCTTCCTGGACCACCTGGCAACCCCAATAGCCACTAGTTTGGTTCAGTCCCATTTTGGTACTTAAGACTTTTTTTTTTTTTTTTGGCTTGGTAGAGCCTCTTTTCCTAGGGGTTACACATAGAACAGAGCTGAGCTGCCAAGAATGGAATGGTGACATACCAATATTTAGTTAGTACTTATTCCACGCCAGGTCCTACAAAAAAGTGGCATTAAGTCCTAAGAGCAGTGTGAGCAAAGGCCCTAAGTACACAAAGACCAGAGTCTGTTTCTTCTACTGGGCTATGATGTTTTTGGATGCATAGTTTTATCACTATGTGGGCAGTGTTGAGAGGGAGCATTTCCCCAGCTCCTTGTTATAGGCTCTGAGGTCACAGGGTTCCTTCTAGTACTAGCCCCAGGTTCACCTTTTTTCTTTCTTTGGAAACAGAACATTTATTTTATGATGGATCATTAAAATTCTCAAGATGAACCGGATGCTGCATCCGCTGTCACTTGGACTTAGACATTTCTCCGTCACAAAATCCATATCTGAATCTGCCATAGACAGTTCTTATGTGCCCCGTTTGCCGGTCTCACCCTGCTGTGCACGTCCTGCGCTTGCTGACTATGTCACATGGTGTTGCAGAGCCTCACTTCCTCTGTAAAGCTTCCAGGTTGCTTTCAGCTTGCACCAGGTCTGGACTCTGGCTGCCAATGTTTAAGTCAAAGCCCTCTACTTGGCCTCTTACTGGTGTCTCCATTTAACTGAGCTCCTGGGGAAGAAACAGGCTAGCCACTTGCTCTTACCTCTAGCTAGCTGTAAGCGGTCTTTCCTTCCTACGCAGGCAATATTAGCTGTCAAAGTACATAGTGTTAAGTCTCTGCACCCTTGTGAGTGACATGCAGGGCTTCATTCTGTAGGTGGATGTGGTGTGCAAAAGCCAAGGTTTTTTCCCCTAGAGCTCTGGTGGCTGGCATTAGCTCTTGGCTTGGTTCCTTTGCTGTCCTGTGTAGGTTCCCCTGCCACAGACCATCCCCCAGGGAGCATCCCTTTGGTAGCTGGCTGGACAGGGCTGCAGACTCCCTTACAGCTATATTTGTGCAGCAAGGTTCCACACTGTGACCTCAGGAACCTTCATACTGCATTTGCCCAGCTTTGTGGGTGGCACAGCCAATTCTGCACCACAGCTGCTCTGTCTTTTCCTTTGGGGGAAGTGAGGCTCTGGGACAGGGGGCGATTGGGCACAAAGAGCCTCTGTGGCCTGTGAATGGAGCAACTCCCTGGTGAGGCCGCGTGGGAGCAGAGCCACTTGCTCAGTGTCTGTGCTTCCACGAGCATTTAATGTGCTCCTTCCTCCCACCTGAGCTGTGTGCCCCTTCTCAGGGTTCAGTTGGCTAGTGTCCTTGGCTTTGAGGGGTTAGCCCGGAGTCTTTTAGAGCCCTCTGCAGTGTCATCTGCCCATCCAGCTGTCCAAAAGAATGGTTCTAATGACCCTCTGTCCCCTTCTGTTTCTGCCAGCTGTTTCAAACATCTGGCTTTGTGGCATACCCTATATGTGGGACCAAGTGTCCTTGGCTTTTATCAGGCTGGAGATCATAGAGTATAGGTTTTTTTCTCCAAGGCTGAGAACAAAGTCCAATTGTTTGGAGATCCTGGGATGACCTCACTATTTTCTGGCCTTCTATCTTATCCCCACCTGATGCCATCTGGCATTCACACAGAGGATACCACAAGATGACGTTGTTCTCTTTTTCCTTTTGCAGGACCCAAGCCAGTGCAACATTTAGGTTTCTTTGCTTTGACCTTCCTGATCCCTTGAAAATAGAGTAGTTGGAAGGAGAACACTTGGCCGAAGCCCCCCATCCTACTCCCACAACCCCCTGGGAAGAAGGAAGTCTTCCTTAGTGTCTGGGTCAGCCGCTCTCCCTAGTGCACACCAGTGCACTTGGTTAGGGTACAAATGGTTCCCTCGGGAGAGCAGCTGACCAGCATCTAGGTGTTGGGGTCCTCTGAGCTTTGTCCTCAGCCTAGCTTTTGTTCACATTTCCAAGGAGAACCATTGGTCAGTGCTGGGGAAGAGCCCTGTCTTCATGCCTGGCTTCTGTGTAAACCTCTGAGTTGAGCCTTACAGTCTACTAGAGAGAGTATAGGTGGAAGGGGCTGGATGCATGCCACAACCAGCTCCCCAGATGGGCTGCTCCTGGATCAGGGGATAGAATTGTGCAGTGGAGACACAGGGAGCATGGAGTGAGGAAAGCAAAGGATGTTTGGAGAATTGGCCCTCCAGACCAAGGAGGTTGGCCTTGGTCTTCTTGAGGCCTGACTTCATCATGCCTTGTGACCTTTGACTGTCCCTTAGCAGAAAGGGGTGGTTTTGGTGTGGAGTCTGGGGTGCTGAGCCTCACTCCTCAGCTTTCGTTTCAGCATGAAATTGTTTTCCAAAGAAGATAAGTGCTGAGGTTGCTATTGCTGTTTGAAGACAGCCCTGTCTTCCAAACTGAGAATCCCTGGGTGCCCTTGGCAGGGACCGTTCTCATGTGCTGGTTAAGAGTCCACCATCTGTGTGTTTGGAAGGAGCAGGGAATTTATTAGAGTTGGTCACAAGGCATTGTGGGCATTTCCTCCAGAAACGTGGAGGAATGAGCTGTGTAAGGCAGCAGCTTTCCTGAGTCTCAAACAGCAGCTCTCCACATTGGTGTGTTCCTACTCCTCACCATGCAGCAAGGTGCCAACCTCTATCCATGCTCTTTCTACAGATTGGGAAGTGGAGGAAGAAGGGTTAGGACCCCACCCCCACATCCCAACTGGGATTTGAACTCAGGGTATCTACTCCAGGGCTTTGTTTTTAAAGGTCAAAGCAGACCTGGAACATTGGGCATGTTGTAGGTGTCTGGCATTAAGGGTCTTGACAATTTGAATTTCTGCCCCTGGAGAAGGCTTTCAGAGGATCCAAAAGTGGCCTTTATGTTTTTGAAGGATTTGCACAGGCATACATGGCATGAGCTAATTTAGCCATTGAGGACCTAGGGTGAGCTTTCCCAGTGTTAGAAGGCTGGAGCGCCTGTGTCGGTATAGAATAACTTGTGCTTTTTTGCAGTTTCCTGAGATACAGTTGAATCCTTTATCTTTGTGCATCTCTCACAATGATAGACACATCTCTTATTGTCCTAGAATCTGGGTTTTTTGTTTTGCTTTTTGTTTTTCAAGACAGTGTTTCTCCACATAGCCCTTCCTCTCCTGGAACTCACTCTGTAGAATGGGGCCTGTCCAAACTCAGAGATTGGCCTGCCTCTGCCTTCCAAGTGCTGGGGGATTAAAGGTGTGCGCCACCACCACCTAGTGGAATCTGAGTTTTGTAACTGGACTCCTGTATGTTTTTATATGGACCTTGTCTGATGCACACTTGTCAGCATACAAAGCCAGCAGCCACCTGTGTGTTAGTACGCCAGCAGGAGCGGGAGCACCAGAGAGCACTTTCTCTCTAGGCTGAGTTGTGGCCTTGGGAATGGGACACTCAAACTTGCTAACCCATTGCCTCCTGTTGCTTTCTGTAGACCTATTCAGGCCTGTTCTGTGTGGTCATCAACCCTTATAAGAACCTGCCCATCTACTCAGAGGAGATTGTGGACATGTACAAGGGCAAGAAGAGGCATGAGATGCCACCCCACATCTACGCCATCACAGATACTGCCTACAGGAGCATGATGCAGGGTGAGTGTTTTGGGGCACTAAGGCCATCGCCTGGCCTTTCTAGGGGTTTCATCCCTACCTGTGGTGTCAGGACACCTAGAGCTGATCCACATTTACTGTCCCATTCCTCTAGTGGCTGGTGATGGGGCAGTACATCATAGAAGCTTGTTGTATCATCATATAAGAGCCAGGGCCAATGGCTATATAAAGGACAAGTTTATATGTTGATAGACTGTTCTAGAAACTTTCAAGACCACTTCCTGATTTGTTTCTAACGTACCCATCCTTCTAAGAGTTGCCCATATCAGTTTTTGCTTCTGTTCTAGGTCTTTCTATCAGTTCCTCATTTTCTCCCTCTTTTCCCCTTGTGTGGTTCTTCGCACACAGTTGGTAATATGCTGGAGTGCACTCGAAGTCTCACCTGGTGGTTGTAACTCTCCACTTGCCTGTGTTCTCTGTTGTGTCACAGTAAAGGGCTTTGGGTGGATGCTCACTAATTCTTTCTCCTCCTGACCACACCCTGGCTGGACTGACTGGCAGGTCACCCATTACCTCCATACTTCTGAGTTCCTACCTTCTTCCCCTCTCCCTGGTATGAGGTAGTCTCCCAATCCCTGCCTTTCCTTCAGGTGTCCCTCTGCTTCCTTAGACTCCCTCCTTCCCCATCTACTTGGCTGTCTCCATGGTTCTCTTGCTCCTGCCTGTGGGTGCTCCTTTTAGGTTCATCCTCAGCCCTGGGCCTTTCATTCAGCCACTAGAGTGTTTTCTGCCACCAGTGCCTGGCTATACACTGGTACTGTCCCTGATCACTACCAAGCAGTTTGTCTGTCTTCACATGTGGCTACTAGAAGCTACACACTTGTCACACACTTTCCTGTCCTCACCACCTTTCACAACCCAGTCAACGCTTGTATTTTTGTTTTTGTTCTTTGGGTTTTGAGACAGCCCTTCATTATGTAGCCCAGGATGGTCTTGAACTCAGAAGCCTCCCATCTTGTGCTTCTCCATGCTTGGTTTCACCCACTTTGTAGGTGTTCTTTCTGTTATTGTTCTGGTTCTGTTTTCTTCTTACCTTCACAGCTCTAGCCTTAGGTTCGGCTTTGTAACTCTTCGTACTCTTGGCCTCTTAAATTCTGTTCTGTCAGAGCCTCTGCCTGCCAGCTGACCACTTTTCAAGACTGGTTAGAGTTAGACACATGAAGAACCTTCATACCCTCCCCTCCCTCTGCTACCCCTGCCAACTCTGGGAGCTCCATGCATTTCTCTGGCAGGCAGGTCTTTCTGCTTCAGAACTCTACACTTGCTCCACCTGCACACAATGGTTGCACACAATGCTTGCACACAGTGGCAAGGCACTGCTACTCTCTGGAGCCCTCTGTTCCCCAGGGAGAAGACTCACACCAGCTTTACATCAGACCCAGGCAATGCTTTGTTGGATTCGGGCATTTTAAACTTTTATTTTCTCTCCTTAGTGTGGACCAGGCCCATACTGCCCTTATATACTTAGAATGTTGCCAAGTCCCAGGCCTATGCAGTCCAAACTCAGGCTCGACTCCCAAAGAGAAGGGCCAGCTTGTTTTGGTAGTGGTTTCTTTTGCATTCTCTTTTTTTTAAATGTTGCAGTCCATCTGGGCAGCAGTGGTGATGCCCCTCATATTAGCTTTGCTTAAATGGTTTAAATGGCAGTGTGCACCCTTCACTCTGCCCCCAGTTCTGTGTACAAGATATTTCTCAGTCAGATTATTAATTAGGCAGGAAGTGCAAGTTTGGCCTAGCCTTTGGCTTTCGTTCACATCTATCAGGATTCCTTGTGGAAAGCCAGCCCTTTGGTTTTAAAGTGGATGTCTGTTTGAAAGTGCTAATGAGAGCAGTCTGGTGGGAGAACATTTTGTGAGATTCCATAGGAGTCTGAGTTTCTGTCTCTAGGTTATGAGTCACTTTCCCTTGGCTCTCCAGCAGCGCAGTGTGAGAAGTGCATTGGGGTCTTCCTGAGCAGGGCGTGTTCTCATTCTTTACCAGGGTTTCAGCTGCCCCCTTCTAGGCAATCATGGGCGAGTAATGGAGAGTGGCTCCAGCAGCTAGTCATTGGAGCTGGGCTCTCCGACTCTCATCACATAACCTGTGGGCTCTTTCCCAAGAGAGTTAACCAGATTTCATTTTTTCGAAAGGAGAAAGTTTGAGGAAGGATTTCTGAAGGTCACATAGATTGGAAATGATTAAGAGAAAGAGATAAAGTGATGTGTCTTGTCCATAGCAGAGCAGCCTCATCAGGGAAAGAGCTGGCCTGGACCATTAGAACAAGACCAGGGGGAGGGATTGGTTGTCAATGTGGAGACCTCCAAGCCCAGTGCTTCTCCAGGAATGGTCTGTGTAGTTGCTGGGGTCACCCTCAGCCTGAGAGGCCCCCACTTTGCTTTCTGTTTTGCTTTGAGATTGCCAGAACTCTTTAGCCCCCAGGTAGACCTACTAAGTGCATTCTAAGCTGTTGAAAAGTTCCTTGTTGTACACAGTGAGTCCACAAAGCCTTTAGTAGTAGTTGTCTTCTTGTTCTTGGGGTGTGAAAGAAGTTATTCACACAACCCTGCCTGTGACAGACACCATGGGTCACTAGTAGAGAGTGTTTCCAAAAGGGACCCTGGATTCATACCCTAAGTCAGGTATTGTAGGTGGAGCTTTGGTCTTCAGGCTGTTGGAGCCTCTTAATCTCTGTTTTGGGGTGAAGGCTTGCTGTCCCCCATATCTTAAAAGGTATGGCCAGATGGTTCCTCTTCTGCCTCTCCTCCCCCAAGAACTAGACAAAAAATTTCCTTCCTAAGTTGGCTGTGGCTTATGACATACTAGCATTTATTCTGCCAAATAGGGTAGTTGGTGGCTTTGTCTGAGGACTTTTATGAGACAAGCTTTTTGACCCCTCCTGGGGCCCTTCCTTGTTTTCAAACCCTTTGGTGCTGTGGTTTGCCTATATAGTCTTGGTCACTGCCTGTGGCTCTTTCAGTTTTATCCTGGTTTGGATGGTAGATTGTAAACTACTTTACCTATTTGTCAGATTAAACCAGGCTTTCTCAAATATGACATTTGGGATACTGTAGGATGCACAGTAGTACCCTGGCCTCTTTTCATTCTCTCTGGTTGTGACAGAGAAATCCTCAGCCACTCCCATTAGATGTTGCCTGATGGGACAAGAGTGTCCCCAGTTGAAAATCCCTAGACTAAGTTTTACATATATATTTTACTTTGGCTGTTAATTCTGGTTAATCAGCGGTTGTCTGGACCCTGTACTGTCAAGGGTTTGAAACGCAATCTCAAAGAATTCTGGAATAGATTAGTATTGTCTGCCATGGGCACAGGATATGGCATTGGAGTGTATGGTGTCTGGCTTAGGCCCCACAAACAGGTGATAGAAAATGTCCAGGATACCAAAAGGGTTATCCTGTTCCTGAAGGCCCTGGCAGTCCAGATGGGTAGAAAAGACATGTTGCTGACAGACCCAGGGCTGCATAACAAGGCAAGCTGCTGCTGCTGCTGCTGTTGATACCTGGTGCCAGTGCAGTGTCAACAGGTGTCAGGTATCTTTGGAGTTCAAGGAAGTTGTGGCTGCAGAGGCTGGTATGGCACTGTGGAGTTAGAGACCATGGGAACCTTGGCCTGCCTGTGTTAATAAGTGGTTATGGTGCAGCCCAGACGTGCCTGCACAGCTTTGTTTGTTGTTTTAATCTCCAGCTTTGGGCTTAATTAAAGTTGTGTTTGCACGGTCATCTTACCACTCTAACTCGGGCTCTCCATTGTTTTATTTTTGCCATCTTGGTTATTAAGAAGCATTTCAGCTTTAGGAACCAGGTGAGAGCATGAACTTGTGTTGTTGCCCCCAGCTTGTAGGGTGCAGGTGCATCCCAGGGCAGGCACAGGGACTGCATGTTGGGGTCAGGCAGCAGACCCTTGGGACTGGGGAAAGGGCCTTCTCTGGGGCCCTTATTGGTTAGAGTGAGTATTCATCTGGTCAGTGAGAGAATTCGCCTTGAGCTCAGTTGTCTAAATGCAGGTAGAAAAGAAGCTATGCTTATTAGCTCAGAGCCAGGTCTGGCTTACTCTCAGGGCTTGCATTGCAGGCCTGCCCCCTGCACTGTGCTACCCTCCTCTCCACCCCTGCTTGGCTTCTCTGTGGAAGCTGCCCTGCAAGTGGTTGATTACTGTGGTCTCCCGGCTCACAGGGGAAGGGATGGGTTCAGATGCATCCATGGGAACTAGGTCTCTTGAGTTTCTGAACAGGAAGTCATGGCTACTATTGCCCCTCTTCTTTTCTGGCTAGTCCTGGAAGGAATTCTTCCCAAGTGGGGACCAGCTGGTTCCAGGGTCTTCTTCAGGAAAAGTCCTCAGCTTGTTAGGCTTGGAGAGTATTTTGGGTCTTGAGTGGAAGTTGGAACTGGAGCAGCAGGGAAGCCACAGATGTGATGGCTCCACTTAAGCAGGAATGTGCAGGCCAGGAGGCCTGATCCTGACCAGCCTTCTCACACAAAGACCTCACTGTCTGATGGGGAGGTGTGGAGCCAGCCCTGTGCCCCACGGTGTGCTTTAGGAGGCAGTGTGGCTTCCCTGAGGAGGGCATGCCCTATGTCTGTGTGATGTGGTCCTTGCTAGGGCTAGCCTCATGCTTCCTATGTGCTGTGCACTGTAGACTGTTTACCTATGCAGACACAGGTCCTGCCTAGAGGATTGCTGAATGATACCCAGAAGTACCAGATGCTCCAGCTCCTTGAGATCAGTGAGCATCCCACAAGGAGGCAGTGTGCCCTGGAACTTTGAGGGCTGCTGGAGTAGGCATGGGGTTAGAAAACCAGTTAGCACTTTGTAGGCTACAGCCAAGGGTCTGCTGGGCCCCTCAGCTATAGCTGTAGTGTGAAGCCTTATGATCAGGGCTTGAGAGCTGTCCCTGGGAAGAATATGGAGTTAGGATCAGATAGAGTAGGACTTTCGCTTTTTCACTTGCTAATTGGCCAGCTTGGCTGTGTATGGCACACACAACAATATACCATGGTAGAGTCTTTGTTTTTCTCTGCCTCTCAACTTGATGCAACTAACATGACCAGGCTAAAGAGTTTCAGGAGTGGCTGTAGGGCAGTGTTGGCCTGTGCTGCAGGTACCTGGAGAAGGGGCAGTAGGAGACTGAATACATAGCCTCTATGGGACCCTCCCAGTGCCCAGTCCTGACACCCCCTCCAGCCTGTTTACTACTGGCAAATGAGCAGGTACTTTCCCCAGGTGCTTCTTAGTCTCAGAGCCACAGGCGTAGACTAACTTCACTGTATCTCCAGAGGGGCTTCAGCCTTGCAGTAGTAATGGCCTCTGTGGGTCTTCTAGGAGAATGCCACTTTGTTCCAGGTGTGTGTTTGTGTGTCCCCAATCATGTGTATCTCTATTGCTGGTGGGCCAGTAGAGACACTGAGGCACACAAGCCTCCCACCTACTTCCACCACAGTTCTGGAGCTAGGAGGCTGCTCCATGCTGCTTGCTCCCTTGATGGCAGGTCTGCTCCTGGAGTGAACTACCTTATTATAGTCTCATCAGTTTCATTGTTTTTTCTTTTTAAAGAGGAGTGTATGTTATGTAGGTCCTTTGGTTGGTTTCTTTTCTTTTCATGTGCTAGAGACTGAGCCCAGTTCATGACCTAGTGACTCTGATGAGCTGAATCCCTAGCCCAGTGAACAATCCTTTCTCACAACTCAGCTTTATGGTTTCCATCTAACTCAACAGTGGTGTTCCCCCCTCCCTCCAAGCTTTGACCTGGGCCAACAAAGCTATACTTTGAGAATACTTGGAAACTTGACCCCATGATTTTGTGAGTCCATCCACCTTTAACCCCTCAAAAAAGGTAAATATATATAGAGATGGTTCAGTGGTTAAGGGCAATGGCTGCTCTTCCAGAGGGACAGGGTTGAGTCCCCAGCATCTACATGGTGGCTCACAGATGGTCAGTAACTCCGGTTGTAGGGGGTTTAATGCCCTCTTTGGCTTCAGAGGGCACCAGGCACATAGATACATATACAGGCAAACCCACCTTAAAAAGATCCACCTGTAAGATCCAGTGGGCAGCCCATGTTTGCTTGCCGTCAGCATTGTTGTACCAGCGTGTGTCCTGCTCTCCCAAGTGTTGGCAGAGACTGCAGTGGCACTGTGGCCTGGTGTGCTAGGACTAGACAGTGCTGTGATCAGAGAAGACAGACACTTTTCCTTCCCCACTGGCTTTCTGGAGCGAAGCTATCAGATGAAAACAAAAATAATTCTCTGAAGCCAGTGAGAGATGAACAAGTGGGCAGCCTGTACACAGGAAGTTCCTGTAGTCTTGACCCCACGGTATCAGCTCAGGGTTGACTTCCAAGGACCTAAGATGTTTTTAGCATCCAGGCAGTATAGCTTAGGGGAGTTACCCCTGCTCATGCATAGTCTTGTCTGTACACCTGCAGCTGGTCTGGAAATACAGTAGTGCCAAGGCCCAAGCAGAAAGGAGAGGGTGTGCAGCTGTGCTCCTGTGGCATGCTCTTCCTGGCAGCCTGCAGCATACCCCTTACTAGACTGGCAAGGCTACTAGAGATCTGGGCATCTTGAAGCCCACCCCACACACTGCCACTCTTCTCACTGGTGTTCCCAGCTTGTCCTGGGGTAGTTGATTGAGTGCTTGTGCTTTGGGCATCAGTTACCTCTGAGCCTTGCCTGATTGTGTCTGTCTGTCTCCCATCTGTCTGTCTTTGTTTCTGTCCTGTTCTCCTTTTGCTCCTTCCCCAAGAGCACAGCTCTGCAGAACTGTTTGTTACCCATGGCGCCTCACTCTCTGTCCAGGATCCAACAAGGCCCCCCTTTCCACTGAGCAAGGCAGAGTTGGCTAGGGTGCTTCCTGAAGGCATTTGCCATGGGGCAGTGGGCACTCAGGTGGTTTTGGATTTCCAGCCAGAGAAGCCTGTTGGAGCCGCCTGTGGCAGGTGAGCTCAGTCCAGAACATTTCCCTCAGCCTTGTGCACCCGAGTTTTGTTGGTGCATCTGGCCAAGAGAAGGCTTGTTTGGGGGTCTCACTCTCTCTTAGCACAGTGAAGGTCGAGTCATCCCTGGAGCTTTGTTCCAGTCATCCTGGGCCTGACAGGGAGGGCTGCCTAACTCCTGCCCTTTGCACCTGGGGCCAGACTTCTTGGACCAGGTCTCCCTGAGGAGCACAGACACGGAGACAAGTCCATCTGTTTCTAGCAGGGACTGCTGCTGAGTGAGCAACTACCTGTGCGGCCTGGACTCCAGTGGTGTGCTTAAGGGCCCCTGGCAAGGGGCTTCCTTCTTAAAGGGCTGCCTGCCAGAGACTTCTGAAGACCTCTGTTCAGCCTGTCTGCAACTTCTGCTAATAAGTAGGAAGTGGAGGTGGTTTTTGCACCCTTTATTCTCACCTTTCTGTCTGCTTCCCAAGTGTGTGTCATCCAGGCTGTGCTTGGGGTGGGTGGGAAGAAAGCATCAGAACTGTTCAAAAGCTCGCTTTCATCATGCATGGCTCTGGCCTCTGTAGGTGCTTTTACTGGAAAAAAGGCCTGCTTGAGTCAAATCGCCAGGTTCCTCAGGATCTGAGACCTTATCTCCAGGCCACACCAAGGCCTTCCTACTTTTGATATGCATTTTATATGCTTTGCATAGTCCTTTGCGATTTGACTTCCTGACACCAGGTGGTATCCAGAGACATGACTCTGGAGTTTCAGCGTCTTCCCAGGGTGACCCAGTGCAGAAGTCACCTAGCCCACACAGTCTGCACACAGTCAGCCACTCTCAGGTCTACTGTGTGATTTCCCCAGAGCACATTTGGAGGGGGGCTGCTTGTCATGGTCCCGACTCAGGAAGGCACATTGCCTACTTACTCTGTTGCCTTCCACTGTTGGCCTCCCTTGACCATATCTGCTTCTCAGCCCCAGAGAACCCAGTTACCTGGGGATGGGGGTTCCTTGGTAGGGCACTCACCCAGCTGTGGCCTTATGTCAGTTCCTCCTGGGAGGAGGTACACTCTGAGCCTGGCCATGAGTCACTTCTAGTAGCAGCCTGCACCCTTCCTCCTGTACTTCCTGTCTGGCTGATGTCACCACTGTGCTAGTAGTCTCAAGCCTCACGGCCTTTTATGGACAAGAATCAGCCATAGCTCCTCTCACAGAGGAAGTGAGCCATAGCATATCCCCCCACCCCCCATATGTGTAGGAATCTAAATGCCTGGGGTAAAACACCTGCAGCCAGGCCTCAGGCATTCTCCTGAGTTAGCTAGAAACCTGTCTGCTCAGGATGGCCACATCAGCTCTGTGACCTCATTCCGTGGACTCAGCTTCTGGGTTAAAGTCAAGTCAGGGATGGGAAGAGCCCGACTGCTGAGTGTTTCACTCACCAGAGCCTTTCTTGTGGTTCTGGAAGGCTCTTTTGGGAGCTTGGAGATGTAGTGTGGGGTGGTTAAGGACAGAATCTCAGTGGGACTTTATTCACCTCTGCAGGTTTTCAGAGCAGACCCTGTTCATTCCCAGAGGTCAAGGGTAGGGCCGAGGGCTCCAGGGCCACAGCTAGAGGCTTCCTTCCTCACTGCTGTGGGTGTATGGCCGCTGGTGATCAGACTGCCCTCTGCTAGCCACTGTCCTCTGCTCAGGGCTTTGTGAAGATTCTGACTGAGGAAAGGCTGCAGCCAAGAGAGTTCTAGAAACCACGGCTGAGGCTCATAGTTGCCTCAACCCACATCCTCTGAGGTGGGGTCCTGGGTGGTTCAGAGCCTGTGTTTCTATGGTTATGCTGATGGCTGTTAACTCCCCAGGTCCCAGGGTAGAAGAAAGACAAAAGGGTATTATTTCAGATAAACTCTGATCGTGTAGTTGGCCTCTGAGTGTACTCAGCCACTGAGATGACAGTGTGAGGGAGGGAGGCAAGGCTGCTGGCACAAGTGTCAAGGAGAATCCCTGCCACTGGGATGGCAGGCTCAGGCCAGGAGCCCACCACCTGCCGGGAACTGATGCCATTATCTGTAAGGGATACTCTGAGCTCAGGAACACATCTCTAACAAACTGCTGTGAGAAAAGCTAGGCAAAGCAGGCTGTCACATTGCCAGATAGCTATCTCCTGCCTTACCTGACCAGGAGCTCAGGAGGTAGACCAAAAGCATCCAGAAAGGGTTGTAGGTGTGAGTCCCTCTAGCAGGTGGCTCTACCATGTTGAGTGTTGGGGACCTCATCTGAAGGGAGGAGGGGGCCTCTTGGCAGCTCTTTTGTGAAAGCACTGGCTCAGCAGAGTCTGGCACAGCAGATTTGGATTCCTTTAAACTTGTGTTTGGGCTGTTCATGACAGAAACAACCTCCAGAAATGGAGAGGAAAGGAGAGGAGGGAGAGCCCGGGGTGGTGGGTGAGTCTGGCTCTGGTGGTTAAGCTTTTGGAGTGTATGCAGGCCTCGTGTGTGTGTGTGTGTGTGTGTGTGTGTGTGTGTGTGTGTGTGTGTGTGTGTGTGTGTGTGTACGTACATAGATGCGTACATGTGCTGTGGGTCCGTTTGTACACAAGTATCTTGAGTGTGTGCTCCATGCACTCATATGTTCCTGCTTACATGTATGTGCACACATTCTTGTGCACCAGGGCACACACCTGTGTGTATGCAAGTGTGCTTCTGTGTGCATATAGGACTGAGCACAGCTGTCCAAATGTCTCTGTTTCTGTGCATGTTTGTCCATGTGTGTATGCCTGTGTGTTGGCCACCCCGCTTCCCGTTCAGTAGCAAAGTCTCTGACTCCTCCTTGCACGGTTAAAGGAATTCCAGTCATCCAGGGACTGGGCCCGGACAGCCCTGGGAAACAGTTCCTTCTGAAGGAGAATGTTTCCTTTTATGGTAGCACCAGGCCCTTTCTGCTCATGCTTCGCCAGCACACGCAGGTACATTCTTGCCTGCTCTGGAGCGGTGACTAAACATGCCCGCCTGCAGCCGCGGCTGGGGCCGACCACAGGGAGCTACTGGGGCGGGGGGGGGGGGGGCTGGGTAGAGCCTGGGATGACAGAAATGCTTGCTCCAGCCTCGTGGGCCACACTGCTGCTGGGGAGGGAGGGGGTGAAAATAGCTAGCTCTCTTGCAGCTCTGCCCCAGCCACCTCCTGCTTTTTCCTGTATCCCTGCCTGTCTTATTGAGGCTCTGTTCTCTGTCACTCCTTGTCCAGCAGCCTTGAAGAACAAATTTTTTTGGAAAGGCAGGGGAAGTTGGGCAACCGCTTCTTGCCTTCTTCACGAGTGGTTCTCACAGAAGTGGGATAGTTTGTGTGAGTGGGAACTGTGGTGCTCCCCCAGACTCCCATGCCAAGGCAATTTCTTTTTTCTCATCTTTTGATTTTTCTCAACTATATAGTTCACCCTGGCCTTTAGTCCACAGGAGATCTGCCTTGGCCTCCAAATCCCTGGCTCAGTGGCCATTTCTTGAGATAGGATAAAGGCTGCAGCTGAGAGCATGGACAGCTGCTGCCCTTGTAGGGTGTGAGGCTTCCTTTTCCGGCTTCCTATCTTGGAGTCCAGTCTTCCTCCTGCTCAGCCAGTTGACAGAGTGGGTATGGCAGTGTATACTCAGCCCTATATGCTGCTGAGATTGGGCTGGCTGGAAAGCTCACCTGCCAGAGGGCAGGTCATCTGCCTGGTCAGTCTGGTGTTGGATGGCTAATTCCATGTCCTGAGGCCACACGCACACAGAAAGCCATGAGTCATTCTTCCAGCACCTTGTCACATGGGGCCCTGAGCCGGAGCGAGAGCCAGGAGTGCCCTTCATGAATGGCTAGCATCTACTGTCTGGCAGTGCTGGTTCTACCAGCAGCCACCAGTTCCCCCTGATTGGTTCTCCTGCCCCCCTCCCCCCCCCATCACTGCTGATAGTGGCCCTTTAGGAGCTTACTGTGCTCACAGGCTCAACACCAAGTCTGTTTTATGTGTTACATTTATCAAAATAACCACAAAGGGGGGAGTAAGTTGCCAGTATACCTTGTGCTGTGGAGATCCACAGTCAAGGACCTCATCGTAGTTCAGATGTTACCAAATAGCACCACCCTGGGTCAGCAGATTGTCCTGGAATGTGACCACCCAGCTTAGCTTTCAGAGCATTGGACAGTTGTCCCCACATGCAAAGAGGAACATTCACATCACTCCTTGTTGAGTGGTTCATGAAGCTAGGGTGGCTGTTGGATTTTCCTGCCACTGGTGTCACAGACACCGTCAGAGGCTGTCATTCATCACTGGCTCCCCTATCCTGTCATCATTGCGTGCCTTGCATGGGCCAAGCACCATGTAGGCAAGTTCACATGAGTCCTCTACATACGTGCTGCCCCACAACATGGAGGAGTCCATGGGGCTCAGAGAAGGCTATTCATTGTCTCTGTGAGGCAGTGTCCCATACTGGGACTGTCCTATTGCAAGCTAGGTCTTGTCATGCTGCCTGCTCTGATTTCTGACTCCTTGAACAGTATTCCTTGCTTAACTATGGACAGTGTTGGGAGCTTGGCCTGGCCTGGGCGTTTTCTTCTGATATTCATGGGCAGTCTGTGTACAGCCTGGACTTGGGATAGGCAGCTTTCTGGGACTTGGACACTACAGAGGCTCCTCCTGAGGGATGTATAGTCAGCCCAGGTTAGAGGCCTGGAAGGGTCCCTTCAGAGCAGCATTTAGGTCTCTGTCCCTTGTCTTGGCAACTCTTCACAGAGGTGGGAAGGGGCAGGTTTCTTCTTCCTGCCAAAGGTAACCTGATGTCCTCTTTGTTGCAGACCGGGAAGACCAGTCCATTCTGTGCACGTAAGTGTTTTCTCTCTCTCTCTCTCTCTCTCTCTCTCTCTCTCTCTCTCTCTCTCTCTCTCTCTCTCTCTCTCTCTCTCGTGAGAGAGTTTATGAGTATACAAGTGTGTGTGTGTGTGTGTGTTGTTTATCTATCACTCAGATATTTTTGTTTGTGGTACAGGGGATTGAACTCATCCCTGCTCTTATTCTTGGGGAAAGAATACTTTTATCCTGTTGAAAGAGGGTTGATAGGCTCATTCCCAGTTCAGGCCCCTCCTCTTGCCCTGAGACAGGACTCAGGGCTGTGAGTCTTCTGCCCAGTACTCCCCAGTAAGCTTTTGTGTCACAACTAAGGCTTTTGTCAGCCTTTTTCAAAGGAGTGGTACTTGTGGGTGGGTGACAGCAGAAGACCACCACAAGTTTCAGCAAGAGCCACCAACTGGCTTTTCCAGTACTCCCAGCATGGCACATGTCTTCCAGCTGGGAATGGTGGCCTTCTTTATCTGGTTTAGGCTGATACTGGGTATTGTTCATCTTAATAAGAAAGCCACCTCCCAGGGATGTTTCAGGGGAACACATAGAAGTGCCTTTGGCTCCCAGGTCAACAGCTGCCTCCCCCTGATGTCTTAAAACATTTGGCTCTGAAGGCTGCCAAGTGACCAGGGTAGGCAGTGGTTATGAATCAACTTTTGTTGGCCTTTAGTGGGCCATGGGAAGCAGACTGAGAAGATTCCAGAGCTTCACATTTGGTTTGCTGTTTCCCTTTCTTCCTGTTGCCTCCCTCATGGGTACCCACAGAAGGGCAGAGTGGTAGAAAGGAGGGCAAGAGGGATGGAAGCCGAGGACATAGCCACATCTTACCGAGGACTTCCTCAACTCTCTTGGCAGGGGTGAGTCTGGAGCAGGCAAGACAGAGAACACCAAGAAAGTCATCCAGTACCTGGCACACGTGGCATCCTCACACAAGAGCAAGAAGGACCAGGTGAGTACCTGGTGCCCTGCTGGGCCTTGGCAGGGGTTGGTAAAGGAGGAGGGCTTTCAATGGAGGCCTCAACTTTAAATGCTTTTGGGAATGGAGCAGAGGCCCACCCTACCTCCCTAGGTAGCAGCTTAGTGATCTCAGGAATGGTTGGGTGGTAGCAGGTCCATTCCATTCTTGGCCTTCAAACTCTCAAGTTGCTATGAAAACTGGGCCCCCCCCAGGGTTTACTTAGCAGAACGCTTGGTGTGGCAGCTAATTGCCGCATGCACTCACCTCAGAGGCTGGAAGGGATAGTCCGAGACAAGGTTCTCAGGTTAATGGAGGCCAGAAGGACTTGCCTTCAAATCCCTGTATCCTTGTTTTGTTTTGGGAATAAATGCCTCTGGGTGGACAGTCTTCCCTTACCGGGAAAGGACAGTTGGAAAGTCATCTTACTTCCTTTTTTCCCTCCTCCCTTGGTGGATTTTGGTGGAACTCAGCAGTGTCCTGGCTAGGTGAGATGCACGTTTTACTGCACGTTCTGCACCGAGAATGCGTGTTCTGCCATCGTGTGTCCTTGGATTCTGTACATTCTTCTGAGCAGCTTTTCACTTCACACACCATCACTTTCTGCAGCTAGAACTTTTCTTAGAGGCTCGGCTCACTGGTTGTCTCGGGAGGAGGGCTGGGTGTGATGCACACAGGCCTCTGGTGCACTCTGACGCAGGAGTTCCTGACTGGGGTTGGTTGGCCTCATCACCTGGCTTTTCTCAGGACGTCAGGCCTGCCTGAATTCCAGTGTGCCCTGTGTAGTGCCCTGTGCAGGCACAGTGGGGCATGCACCTGCCTGCCCAGAGTCCCACAAGCCCACTCTGTGGTCCACACCAGTTACAGATGGCTGGCCCCTCATCTCCTGACACAAGCTGGGAGAGATACTGGGAGGTCCCAGATTGGAGTTTTCCTGGGGAAAAGAGTGGTTAGGGTTGAGCATGGCTGAGGAATCCCTACGTATACACTTAGGCTGCCCTGAGAAATCTAAGTACCAGTGATGCGCCCCCCCAAGGCCATCAGGGGTACTCTGCTGCCCTCACTGGCTTCACCTTACTGGTGTCCTATGCACTGTGTTCACCAGGAAGTTGGGGTATGTCTCTGCATGCATAGCTGGGGTACAGCCACACAACATCCTTGTACCGTCTTCTGGAACCAGACCAGAAACAACTCTCAACATGCCAAGCTTCTTGAGACTTTTTCCACAGGGTGTCAGGAATTATATTTAGAAACTAATAAAGTTTCTTCTCCTCCCACCCCCCATTTTCCATTCTTTATAGGAGGCCTATTTTAAAAACAGAGCTGGGAGGTTAGGAGGTCTCTGGCTGTGGTTTTTCTGTCTCTGAATTTGGAGTAAAATCTATTTCCCAGCTATTTATTGAATGCTTGGTATGTGACTAATTCTTAGGAGGGTGACACTGGGGTCTCTTCCCTGGAGGACAGGAGACAGGACCCTAGTTGGAGAGCAGTCAAAGGGCCCATGTGTCTCATGCCTGGGAAGAAAAGCCTCAGGCTTACTGATAATTGGGGGGTTTAGGGAAATAGTGGGAGGAAAGCTATGAACACACAATATGTGGTGGGTACCCTGTGCCTGGCTCCACCTCCAGCTAGAGTGATTGCCTGCCTGCCTCTGGTGTCCAGTCACAGCAAGGCCGTTGACCAGTGTAGTTGTTTATGGTCCCTGAAGCTGTGTTGTGATTTTCCACACTTGGCCAACTAATTTCTCAGTGCGATAGGCCTGTCATGACATCTCTGGGAGAGAACTCTTTTACCTGCAGTGACTGACTCCCCCCCACCCCCAATAAAAAATAAACAAAACCCTGTGATAACCAAGCCCATCAGACAGGACATGTGGCCTTGACTAGGTCTGTGTGTTTTTAGAGTTGAGCTTAAGTTACTTAAGAGGAAGGGCAGAGTGGGCTTCTGTAGTCTGAGGAGTGACCCTGTCCCTCTCTTTTTAATGTACTAGTTGGAGTCCACTTGCTGAAATACCACCCAGGGAAGCTTTTCAGAAACTGAACTAGTAATTCCAAACAGAATCACACACCGGCACATCATTTCACACTGTGCACATTTCATTCAGTCTCTTCTGTGCCCACTTACTTAGATGTCCATAAAGCAAGCCCTGTTGGTTAGCCATCACCGCCGGCCGCTTGGACTGGGCTCTGTATCTGCTCCCACTTGACCCACCAAGCCCACTTTCCAACAGCAGCTGCGTGTGAGTCCAGACAGAAGCCTGAGTTCTGCCTCCAAGTCAGGCAGGCAGAGGCTCTGTCTGAGGGAACAGGAATGGGCCAGCCATCCTGGCAGCCTGGCATCTGCTTTGTTAGAAGTGTCACTGGGTGGGGAGCAGCACCTGTCCAAGTTGGGCTAAGTGGGTTGCCTGTGGGCTGACTAGCAGGCCCACTCAAGGCTTTTGGGAGGGAGCCCGGTACCCTCTGGGAAGGTGACTTGGTGCCAGGTGCACATGTGGAATTGTCTTTGAGGGCATAACCATCCTTGCCCTTTGACCTGGCCTTGCTGACCCTCTTCTTAGGAGTAAGGCAGAGTGACTCCTCCACTCACCTGAATGGGCTGTGGAAGCTTCTACAGAAGGGAGGAGCCTTGGCTGAGGTGGTGGGAGGAGGCTTAGCCTGGTTCACTTCTGGGCGCTGGCAGACTCCAGTACCTTGCTGCTGCATGTAGTGTCTGTGGTAGGTGTGCGGGAATGCTGGTGCCCTGCAGACAGGTTATGTCTGCAGCACTCGTGCTGAAAGGCAGGTGTGCTATCACCAACTCTCCTGGGAGATCTACTGGACTGCCGTCAGGTTGCCTTTCATCGCTCTCAGGTGGCTGCTGTTTCCGTAAAGCCCTGGCCACTCTCCAGCCCTTCTGATAAACATCAACCCTGCTGGTGGGAGTGATGCTCTTTCCCTCCAGGGATCTAACTGTTACGAGGAATAGGGCCCAGTGTCCTCAGCCAGTCTTGGCTGTTGCTGGCTGGCTGAGGAGGTTGTTGGATGCTTGTAGAGTTGATCTGGCCTGGCAGGGCACATTCCCCCGTTAGGACAGTAGCAGAGCAGGGGCTGTGGAAGTGGCTGACAGTGGTTGGGGTGAAGATTTCAGTTTGACCACCAGTTTTGCTTACCTGTGGCTGGATGACCTTGAGCAGAATATCCCTCCTTCCCTAGCCTCGATCCTGAGTCTGTGAAAGAGCGCAGCTCTCTGCCTTCCTAAGCACTATACCACACAGGGATGCGATTCATGAGGGTTTCTTTTGACAGCCAACACACACCAGAATTTGTTGGAATAGGATTTGTGAAAATTACTGATAAATATCTAGGGCTCTAAAGTGGGCCTTACTGATCCCACTGGGAGACCCCAGCTGATGTTGTGGAAGGGTTGGAGATAGGGGCCCATAGAGACAGTACCGCTGACTCCACTCTGGGTGGGATAACTTGTGTCTTTTGTGGACCTGACTCCTTTCCTTGTATGTAAAGGGAAAGTGTACACAGGGTGACTGTCCCAGAGACAGACCCGTGTCACGCTATCTCTCAATCTTACTCTCGACACTCTTAGAGTCAGTTTCAAGAACTGGTAGCTTGTTGATTTTTCTCACAGGTCGATTTCTGATCCATCTGTTTCCAAAGGCCCAGGGGGAAGGAGGAGGCTAGAGCAGCAGCTCCCAGGGGCCCTGCAGACCTCTGTTCCTGGCATGTTGGGTTTAGCAGCCCATACTTTTGCCTGGCTTTCCTGAGACTCGGTTTCTCTACAGGGTGAGCTGGAGCGGCAGCTGCTTCAGGCCAACCCTATCCTGGAGGCTTTCGGGAATGCCAAGACCGTGAAGAACGACAACTCTTCACGATTCGTGAGTACTGGCTGGTGGTGCCGTGGCTCTTGGGACACAGGTGACCTGCAGATATTTTGACACCATGACCTCCCACACGGTGCTTCACCCCAAACAAGGAGGATGATTTTGTTGCTTCCTCCTCCAGTTGGTGTACAAGTTTCTGTCAGCATGGGCTTCCCCCTCCCCCCATGCCCCCAGTTATGATGGCTGTAACCTCTTTCACAGAAGATGGGAAAAGTCAGGGAGGAAGTGAGGAGTTGTCTGTTGGCACCCAGGGTGCCCTGCCATGCCAGTGGCCAGTTGATTCCCAGGGTCAGGTCACGTGCGAAGGAGTTCTGCCCATTACAGGCCTCTCCTCTCTGCCTTCTGTCCTATATGTCCTATATATTGGCTCAGCTTGTAAATACAGAACTTTTGGCCTTCCTCAGCCTTCTGGGTACAGGGGCAGGGCCCAGTGGGGCCCCTTGTTTCCTATTTCTGAGAGTTGTCTCTTGTATTTGTCTCCTCAGGGTAAATTCATTCGCATCAACTTTGATGTCAATGGTTACATCGTGGGTGCCAACATTGAGACTTGTATCCTTGTGGCTGACTGAATATGAGAGATGGAGCCTTGGGGGAGGTGGCAGCCCTCAGGATGGGCTGCTGCCTGGTTTCAGTACCTTCCCTTCTTGGGCTCATTGTGTTACCACTTGTGTGACATTGGGACAATATCCAGAGCTGACTGGAGGAACCGGCTAGGAATGTGACATGGAGCTCAGAGGATAGATTCTTGGGTTAGGAGGAAACTACTGAACAATCACTCATGGGGCCCTAGAGTGGTTCCATATGGTGGCTGTTGTTTTTGTCTCCCATGCGCCTGCCATCTTATGGCCTTTGGAGTGCTCTAGTCTGCTGTCACTCATCAGCAGGGTCCCTTTAAGCAGACAGGGCTCTGCCAGCGTGTGAGCTGCACTATTAGTCCAGCAGCTCGTTTGAAGGCTGGAGGCAAGGTAGTTGGCTTTGCCCTGCTTTGCTGTTTTGTGCCTTCCTTCCTTCCTGGTGACACTCAGTTCTTTTTGATGGAGATGGGAGTACGGTAGAGGGTTGCCTTCCCTCTAGCGTGTGTCGCTCTTTAACGTACTTGAAGATCTTTTGGAGAAATCTCGGGCCATCCGCCAAGCCAAGGAGGAGCGGACCTTCCACATCTTCTATTACCTGTTGTCTGGGGCAGGGGAACACCTGAAGAGTAAGTCAGGGTCCCTCTGGGGTGGGGCTGCATGCCACTGGGGTCTGCAGATATAATTTGGTTTAAGGAAGAGAAGTGGGGCATACCCTGTCTTTGGGTATGTCACAGGCAGAAGTGTGGTCTCAGCTTGGGTTGTGTTGCATAAATACTAGCTGCATGTGCTGAGTCATTAGAAAGGGGAGTGGTCCAGTCTCAGTCTGTTCACAACGCCAAGTCTTGGAGGTCACAGTATTGCCTGGTGCCTGTGCCATTTATACCTTACCTTTCTGTGCCTTTCTTCCTCTTTTCCCAGCTGACCTTCTGTTGGAGCCATACAACAAATACCGCTTCCTATCCAATGGGCATGTCACCATCCCTGGGCAGCAGGACAAGGACATGTTCCAGGAGACAATGGAGGCCATGAGGATTATGGGCATCCCAGAGGATGAGCAGATGGGTAAGGGCAGGGCCTCCTATGGTCGAGGGGGTGAGACTGACTAGCCTGCCCTTAGAGGCCTTGAAGCAGATGTGGGGCCCACGGATAACTTTCTGTTGACTTTGGTGCTGGGTAGCAGAGGGAAGTCTTTAAAGAGTAGGTTTGAGCCTCAGGGTTTGCTCTTGGTGAAACCGCAGGTGTTACACAGACAAGCAAAGGACAAAGAGCTCTGGCTCTTTGTACAAGATGTGGAAGGGGCTGGCAGGCCAGAGCATCTATGTTCAGTTGCAGACACTTTTTAAACAGATGGGTGCAACTGTGTCCCAGTAAAACATTATTTATAAAAGCAGGCCACAGTGGACCTTGGGCCAGAAGTGTCCTTCATGTAGGTTTTGGAAGGTTGAATATGTTGTCAGACTTTGTGTCTGAATAGTGCTGTCAAGCTGAGGCCTGGGAGAGACAGGCTATCCTGAGTGGTGGTGAGGCCCCAAGGCAGGTAGCTTCCACACACCATGAGATGAGGCCTGGTGTTCTGGCTCCTCAGGAAGTAAAGTACCATGCTTAGCCAAGGATCCCTTGCAGAGTGGCTACCTTTAACCAGGGCTTCCTCCAGCCTCTGTTCACTCTGACCCATCTTTCCCAAACACCAAAGGCTTGCTGCGGGTCATCTCAGGAGTCCTTCAGCTTGGCAATATCGTCTTCAAGAAAGAACGGAACACTGACCAGGCGTCCATGCCCGACAACACAGGTAATACCAGGCCTTCCTGTGAGCTGTGGGCACTTTCAGGAGAAAGTCATCAGAGAGAGATTCCAAACTCTGTCTGTGTTTGTGGGTGTGTAGCCCTCTGGTTTTGTTTTTAGGTTTTGGGGATTTTCTTGAGTTGGGTTTCATCATATTCCTCAGGCTGGCTGTGAGCTTATGGTACTCTGTTCTGTCACCTGTCCTCATAGCTGGGCTGAAAGCTGTGCATTGTTTTCCCCTCCGGTTGTATCATTTGTACACATGTAAAAAACACTGCAAGTGTTAGCAAGCTGGGGGACCTTCCTTCCCTGCCTGAGTCTTGCTCATTTGTTTCTGAAGTCAAACCACTTGTCCTGGTTTGAAACTAAACACTGTTCCTGCTAAGGGACAAAGTAACTCTAGCCTTGCCCTTGAACTGATCAGGACGTGATACCATGTACTCACCTCAATCAGCCACTACTGTTTCCTGTTTAAGTTACTGAGTCTTTCAACATGGTCTTCTCTTACAGTCTCTTAAATATATTCAACATGGCTTGTGTGGCTTATACTGGGTTCTTCTTTGGGACTCTGTACTGCTGTGTCTTGGGTGGGCCTGTACCCTAGTTTTGGGTAGAGGCTGACTTTGGCACTGGTTTGGAGGCCAAACAGTATGTCCATAGGCCTGCACTGTGCCTAGATCCTTTGCACAGTGACTGTAATTGCTCCTTTGCACCTTTCTTCTTTGCTTGCAAACTACACATGGATTTAATTAAACCATTTCTCACTCCTTTCCTTATTTTTTGAAAATATCAGCTGCTCAAAAGGTGTCTCACCTCCTGGGGATCAACGTGACCGATTTCACCAGAGGTATCCTCACCCCACGAATCAAGGTGGGCAGAGACTATGTGCAGAAGGCACAGACTAAAGAGCAGGTATGCTATTGTGTCTCTGTGTCACATGACTTTGTCATTTCCTGGGAAGATGTTCTTGCAGCTGTGTATTGCAAGGTCCAATCTGGGCTGCCCACTATGTGAAGATAGTTGAATAGGGCCTGTTCTTCAGACCTGAGCACTGCTAAGATCAGGGTGGCCCTCCTGAGAACATTAGAGACTGAGGGACTTGCCCAGGTCCACATTTGGAAAGTGCTACCTGTAGGCTGCTTGGTGTTCAGAAAAATGCCACATCCTGTCTCTGCTTAAGATGAGGCTTACTGTTTCTGTGGTGTGGCTTCTGGTTCTGGCAGCCACCCCATCATCTTTGGAACTCAGGCCACGTGGCTGTTTCTTTGCCACCTGCTGCCTTGCTACATGTGCTGAGAGACAAGCAGGGGCGCTCCTGTCTCTGCCAGGCAAATGTGCTCGTCATTCCTGGGCCTGGTGCCCTCACAGGCTGCATCTCTGCCTTTTCTGTCGGCTTTCTCCATGGCTCTAATCATAGAATTTTATGGCACCAACACTTGGAAGATGGCATCAAGGCTCCTCCTAAAGGATCCCAGGGGATAGCTGTAAGCCTGTGGCTACTCTTAAACAGGGCCATTGTAGGAAAGACAAGAACATTGTTTTCAAAAGCTTTTGTGTGTAATTGTTGCCAACTGTTCTTGTCCATAATAATTAAGGAGAAACCTTCACCCCCCCCCCCCATTAGAAAATGCTACACAAACACTTAAGAAAATCCACCAAAGCCAGGAGAAGCAGCAACAGTATTGTCTCACCCACCAAGATTGTTACTCCTGCAGACTTGTTTTCCTTTTAACTTAGTTTCAATTCTGGCTTCTTATTATGAAGCGTTTGAAACAAGCAAAACAAAAGAATGATGGAATGACCCCTTTGTGCCTGTCATCAGGCTACTTTAGCAGACGGCCAGTCTTGGTCAGTCTTCACCCTTCTTCCCACGTGCATTTTTTTGAAGCAAGTCTTGGGGTCTTACCACTTCTGTATATATTTTATGCCTTTGTTGTATTAATGAAGGTCTTTGCAAAATATCTGGGTACACTGCTGCCGGGCATGGAGATGTTTCAGCTGTTGTCATTGATCAGCACCACAATCTGTGTGAGGCTTTCTCCACCTTCCTCACCTGTTTCTCATGGTGAGGTCGCTGGGACAGAGGCATGCGGCTTTCAGGCTTTGTATCTTACCTCTGTGCCCCTGGATGTTGTCCCTAGGCTGACTTTGCCATTGAGGCCTTGGCCAAGGCTACCTATGAGAGGATGTTTCGCTGGCTAGTGCTTCGCATCAACAAAGCTCTGGACAAGACCAAGAGGCAGGGTGCTTCGTTCATTGGGATCCTGGACATCGCCGGCTTCGAGATCTTTGATGTAAGCTCACCCCTTTACACCACCTGGTTGCCCCCTTGGCTTCCCGGTTGCCATCTTCTTGGGTCCTGAGTCTTTTTTTGTCATGGTCCCATAGATGCTCATACTGGCAATCTTTGAAAAGGAACACTGTTGGTGTGTGTTTTAAACAACATAGGTGTATACCCATTGCCAGCCAGCAGTTTTAGAGGGGTGGGCCTTTCACAACAAACTCCTAGAGACTTCCTGCGGGGGTAGTGCCTGATTGTTTACTCTTCCATCCAAAGTTTTCACTTTGGGATCATGCATTGTTCCTGTCCATGAAGGCTTTGAGATCTAGTAGGAAGAGCTGCTGAGATCCTGCATCTGTTGCTCATAGTAGATCTTACTGAAGCTGAGAACTTAAATTTGGAAGCACAGTCTTCAGTTTTCACTAACTTCTCAGTGAAGTGTTGTGTTTTTTTCCACTTGTGGCTTGAGTGTAGTGCATGACCACAGTGGTATTAGACGCCAGGTGTTTCCACATCACAGTGGAGTCACAGAGATCTGTTGCTGTCACTTACATTCATCTGTTTGTCAGTGTTCTGGAGATGGCGCCCACAGCTAATTCTTGCTCATAAGGAGCACAGATGCATTTCCAGATCCTAGTACTTTGATTAACGTAGTCAGCAACACACCTCTTCTTGCTAAGTCAGTTTGTGTCTTGTAACATCATCCAGAGCAGGGCCTTGTCAGCCTCTGAGAGGGCTTATCCTGCTGTGGAGTGAGGCAGGGCAGATCCTGGGTACTGCCTTATAGGCTGTGTGTGGATGGTCCACAGCATCCCAGGCAGGATACTGCTGTACAGGCAGTGTGTGGGTGGTCCACGGCATCCCAGGCAGGATGCTGCTGTACAGGCAGTGTGTGGGTTGTCCACAGCATCCCAGGCAGGATGCTGCTGTATAGGCTGTGTGTGGACAGTCCACAGCATCCCAGGCAGGATGCTGCTGTACAGGCAGTGTGTGGGTTGTCCACAGCATCCCAGGCAGGATGCTGCTGTACAGGCTGTGTGTGGACAGTCCACAGCATCCCAGGCAGGATGCTGCTGTACAGGCAGTGTGTGGGTTGTCCACAGCATCCCAGGCAGGATGCTGCTGTATAGGCTGTGTGTGGACAGTCCACAGCATCCCAGGCAGGATGCTGCTGTACAGGCAGTGTGTGGGTTGTCCACAGCATCCCAGGCAGGATGCTGCTGTATAGGCTGTGTGTGGACGGTCCACAGCATCCCAGGCAGGATGCTGCTGTACAGGCAGTGTGTGGACGGTCCACAGCATCCCAGGCAGGATGCTGCTGTACAGGTAGTGTATGGACGGTCCACAGCATCCCAGGCAGGATGCTGCTGTATAGGCAGTGTGTGGACGGTCCACAGCATCCCAGGCAGGATGCTGGTGTACAGGTAGTGTATGGACGGTCCACAGCATCCCAGGCAGGATGCTGGTGTACAGGCAGTGCTTGGGTGGTCCACAGCATCCCTTCCCTGCAGTCTCCTTCCCTCTGATCTCCTGCCTCTCTGATGCGTCTTTCTCCCTGCAGCTGAACTCCTTCGAGCAGCTGTGCATCAACTACACCAATGAGAAACTCCAGCAGCTCTTCAACCACACCATGTTCATCCTGGAGCAGGAGGAGTACCAGCGCGAGGGCATCGAGTGGAACTTCATCGACTTCGGCCTCGACCTGCAGCCCTGCATCGACCTCATTGAGAAGCCAGTAAGAGCAAGCTGGTCTGTCTGGCTCCCTGCTCCTCTCTGCAGTGCCTGATCTCGTGTTGTCTCGAAAGCTCACAGCCTGGGCCCTTGACCCAGTGCCTGGGAGGCCCAAGTGCATCCCTTAGCAAAGGCGTCAGGTGGATTGGAGATGTGACTGGGCCCGTGCATTCCATTTTCCTCAGACCTGTTTGTCTTAAAGAAACAGCATGCTTTTGTGAAGTAAGGCCCCCCCGCCCCCACCCCCCCCCGCCCTGCTACAGCACTGAACTTTGCACCCATTCACATAAAACCCAAATTTTGTATTCTTGGGACCAACATACCCCCACAGCATTTACCCCATGGCCTTGACTCTTGAGATGGCTGGGGCTAGAAGAAGCCTCCCCTTCCTTAAGGCAGGTGATATTTATAGCTCTTGCCAGGTGGAATTTGGGCCACCTGGTTGGGCTTTTGGGTTTGTGTGCTGTATGGAAGCCTGACCTGTTTCCATCTCTGGGTCACTTCCTGATGTGGTTGGACGGTCTGGTTCTAGTGTCTTGGACATTGAGTCACATGGAAAGTTGGATACTCAGAAGATCCAGAGAAAGTCTGTTCACTATGAAAACAGTGTTAGTGGAAGGGGGTGTGTAGTTTGGCAATGTTGACTTTTTGAGGTTTTGTTTTTCCTTACTCAATTGAATTTATAGTTGTCAAGAACTCACCTGGCTCCAAAGTGTCAGACACTAAAGGATTAAAGATGTCCTTCACTTCTTAGATGTTCAGTGTCTGGAAGGCTATTGGGTGTCTTGGGCCCTTTGCTCTTCAAGAGCCACCTTAGGTGTCTCATCTCTTTACTAAGCAGCTGTATAGACACAGTATAGCGGCCAGGGCCTAGATAGGGGTGCTGAGTCCAGGGACAGTAATTTAAGCCTTTCCCGAGTGCCCCAGAAACAGACACTTGGGGCATGTGTGGTGGTGGAACGATGCACTGCCACTGCCACAGAGCTGCTGCTGTGCGTCCTCTCGCCGGCATAATCCAGAGTCCTGAGGCATCCTGAAGCAGCCCCACCCCACCCCCACCCCCACCCCCACCCCCCCCACCTGCCCCCTTTTCTGTGCAACAGTCCTGGCTGTCCTGGAACTCACTCTGTAGCCCAGGCTGGCCTCGAACTTAGAGAGCCACCTGCCTCTGCCTCCCAAGTGCTGGGATTAAAGGCGTGTGCCACCAATGCCTGACTAATAACTAAGGTTAACTCTCTAATGCTGCTATTTTTTTCCCTCTGGAGAATGCTCCTCTTTGTGAGAAGCCTGGATTCTCCCAAGGGTGGGCATAGCTGCAGACCCTGATCACTTGTGCTCTGCTGCTTTTCCTTTAGGCGGGCCCCCCAGGCATCCTGGCCCTGCTAGATGAGGAGTGCTGGTTTCCCAAAGCCACCGACAAGAGCTTCGTGGAGAAGGTGGTGCAGGAGCAAGGCACCCACCCCAAGTTCCAGAAGCCCAAGCAGCTGAAGGACAAGGCTGACTTCTGTATCATCCACTATGCTGGCAAGGTGAGGGATGCACCTGGAGAAGGAGCCAGTAGCTCTGTGCCAGGATGGGGCTCATCTCTAGGCATAGGAGCCAGGCAGCCCTGGGGTGGAGGTGTGGTCCAAGCAGTTTCTGGTAATATGGAGGTAACAGTAGTATGCCTGCATGTGGCTTTCATAGCACATTCAGGCCTAGCAAAGGTGTTGGAAGCCTGTGGAACATGTTTGTGGGTCAAGGCTGTGGTGTAATTAGAGGAGCTGTGGCTGTAATCTATAGCTGAAATGAGAGTTGAAGAATTTAGGAACTGAGTGACTTTGGACAAGGTGCTTAATCTCTCTGAGTTTCTGTTTTCTGATCTGGAAGCAGACAGGGATGAAGTGAACTCATGTGGGTCAGTACTCTAGGGCAAGGCTTCTCGGCCCCTGGCCTGTGCTTGCTGCAGTGTTGAATGGTGCTGTTTCTTCCACACCTGGCTCTCCTGCAAGAGTTCCAGCTGTAGTACCCGCCTGCACTGTCTCTAGACATTGCTAGTTGCCTTCCATTAATTACAAGCTGAAGGGAGTTGCCCCTGCTGTAGATAGCAGCCATTGTCGTGTGGTTACACAGCTGCTCTGTGGTAGAGCTGTGCTTGACTAGCATTCATCCCAATCTGTGTGCTCCTGGGGCTTCAGCCTTGGCTGCGCCTCCAAGGTGTGAGCTAAGAAGCTGCTGTTTGTTCAGAAGTCTCTGCATTTCTGCAGAGTCTCCGTTACAGCTGGAGCACACAGTCTGGACTGAATTGGCACCTCTTCAGTGGTGACCTTGAGTTTTTCCTGTGCTCTTCTGGCCTGTGTTGCCTGGCCCCTTCTGTGAAGTGGCTCTCTTAAAACTCCCCAGAAAAATACAATAAACCCCAAAGCACTATATGCATAGCTACCCAAGGAAAGTTCCCTGGCCTTATGTTTCCTCCCAGTGGTTCCCAGACCCAGCACAGAAGCTCATAGGATGTTTCTTCTGCCCTGTGATGTGTGACATGGAAGGCAGGGACACCCTCCCTGCCATCCAGGGTCTGAATGATGAAATTAGCTGTGCCATGTCTGCGCAGCGGGGCTGCTCAGCACTGGCTCTGGATTTTGCAGCAGGTACCTACTGCTCCTAGGAAAAAGGAAGCCCTTTTCTGTTCCTCACTGGCAGCAGCTTCCATGTGGGCTAGAGACAGGGAGGCCAAAATGCCTGCCGTTCTGCTTGTATTGTTCTGGGACCTTCTACAATGAAAGCAGGCCTCATGTTATTGAGAATGTATTTGTAAAAGGTTAGAACGGTTGCATGCAATTATAGACAATATGGGCCTTGTGAGAAGACAAGGAAAAGCAGAGGTTCCTGGCCTCATGACTACAAAGAAATGTTAGTTGACATGGAGTGTGTTCTGTGGCGGACATAAAAAGGATTTTCGCTTAGTTTCTTACTACTTTAAAGAAGACAGCATTCTGTGGTCTTTTTGTGACATCATTTTCTCAGCTGCCCCTTGTTGAATTCTTGTGTTGTTTTTAATGGTTGGCTTTCATTTGCAACACTGTAGACAACATCTTGTCAATACCTCATTGCTTCTGTCACTTGTCACCTGCTTCTTGGGGATAGCAGTACAAGGTCAGAGGGTGTTCCCACAGGGTTCTTCCATGTCCCTGGTTATGAGAGCCTGTGTCCCCGGAGTAACTCATGATGCAGTCTCTGCCTCTGTTAGGTGGATTATAAAGCTGACGAGTGGCTGATGAAGAATATGGACCCTCTGAATGACAACATTGCCACTCTGCTTCACCAGTCCTCAGACAAGTTCGTCTCTGAGCTGTGGAAGGATGGTACGTCCTTTGCCCTCCACCCCTGCCTCACACATGGTCCCCCATCCTCCCTGTGTGTGGTGAACCCAGGCACCATACAAAGGGCCTTGACACCAGCCAGGTGTTTGTTAGCCTTTGTGGCTCTCACAAGGAAGATCTCCCTGAGCTGAAAGGGAGAGGTTGCCCCGAACAGCGGTGTAGCCATGTCCTCCAGGGCAGAGGCGCCTCTGGCCTTTGCTGGCTGTCTGGCCAGGCACCTTCCACAGGTGACCAGCCCCCCCAGGTGGCTCCAGCCTTTGCCTCACAGGTCTGTAGTCTCTAAGCCTCATGAATTTCTGCCTCTCCTCCTTGGTAGACTGGTTTCTTTGAAGCTGTTCTTTTTCTGTCTCTTCTTTTCTCCTTTTCCTCTGCCTGGGTCTTGCTTTAACCTCTCTGTTGCAGAGATGCAGAACACTCAGAGAGCCTATTTCTATCGCCGCTTTCCCATTCTCCACCTAGAATCAGGTGACTGGCTGCCCCTAGTGGGGTCTGTTGTGTGGCGTACCCAGGACTGTGCATGTTTCTGTTTTATTTTCCTTACCCCATGGCTCCCCCTCCCTGGCTGTGCCTGTTCCCTATGCTGCCCTGGGCTCCTATCCCTATTATGTCTGGCACAGGCCTCAATGGAATGCCAGGTTTCTGAGGGACTGTGTTGAGATGTTGGAAGTTTTACATGTAGGGAAAACCATTAAAACCTGGCGACCTCCTTAGAGCTCCCCCTAGAGGCTGCGTCTTCTGCTTGGACAGCTGTGTGTCTTGCATGAGGTTCAGATAAGTGTGTCTCTTGCTGAAGGGCAGCTGTGTGACCCTTCAGCACTTATTCTGGCTGTGTAGTCCAGCAGCAGGACACATAGAGGTACCAGTCACCATGGGATCACATTCATCTTCCTCTCTAGGACCCAAGTGTTTTCTCCAGCCCACTCACCCCCAGGCTTTGGTGGCCAGTAAACTAGGCCCCGGGGTGGGTACTGAGATCAGATGGCTTGCAGCTTCACTGTGGCTTCCATTTTAAGCAAGTGGTTTTTTGCTTTTTGTTTGCTTTTAAACCATCCTTAAATAAGAGGGATCTGGTCACACAAGAGTAGGAACCCGTCTTTGCCCTAGAACTCACGGAAGCCTTCAGATTTAACCCTAGCTCTTGCTCAAAACTGATCTCAATGGCTGATGCTTTGGTTCGTTTGGTTTTGTGGTAACTGGAAAAAGCAGTTCATTTTATTGCTTCTGGGCGGGAGCCATACAGACAAGAGCCATGTCTTTTTGGGTTGGTCTAAAGGATGAAGGCTCGTGTGCAGCACCCAAGCACCATATGTTACCGTGTAAATGTTCCAAGGAGAACTTGGAAATGCTTTGGGCCAGCACTGGTTTTTCAGAACTCTTCCTAATGTTGCCATTTACTGCTGTTAGTCCTCTGCTGGGGAGGACCATATGTGGAGAGAATACTCTGAGCCCTGTCTACAATGGCAGAGCATCTCTGGAGATCCCTTTGCTTGGCTCCTAACACAGTGCTTATAAACAAAGTTCATTGTGAAGTCAAGATACTATTTCTTTTTCAGTTAGAACCACAGGAACCCACACTGACTAAGCCATCCTCAGGGAATTCTCTCTATTCCAAACACATTACCAACTTCATTGATTCTCTCTGGGAGTAGGGCTTCCATAGTTGGCTAGGTAGGGGACATGAGCGTAAAAGATCAGTCTTGGAGATGCATTAGAGATATGCCTTGGACTGTGCGGTTCCCCCTATACCTCCTGCCCAGGTCAGGTCTGTCCTACCCAAAGGCTTTTGCACTTTTCAGATCTGAGCAGAATGGTCCTGTAGCTCCTTACTTACTGACTGATCTTTTTGTCTTGATGTCTGTCTCTCTTGTGTCCTCTGACCTGTCGATGTGGCACTGGAACTCAACAGGCTTTATGTTTTTCACAGTGGATCGAATCATTGGCTTGGACCAGGTGGCTGGCATGTCTGAGACAGCACTACCCGGTGCCTTCAAGACACGAAAAGGCATGTTCCGTACCGTTGGGCAGCTGTACAAGGAACAGCTGGCCAAGCTCATGGCCACGCTGAGGAACACCAACCCCAACTTTGTTCGCTGTATCATTCCCAACCATGAGAAGAAGGTGTGGATACTTGGCATGGCATGGTGGGGCAGGACAAAGCTGTGTCCCTACCAGCGGGATCACCTGCCCTTTTCTCACTGACTCCTGGGTACAGTAGTGAGTCCATCCACATGTGCTTTCCTTTCCAGGCTGGCAAACTGGACCCTCACTTGGTGCTGGACCAGTTGCGCTGTAATGGCGTCCTTGAGGGCATCCGCATCTGCCGCCAGGGCTTTCCTAACCGAGTGGTCTTCCAGGAGTTCCGGCAGAGGTGAGCTGGCCTGAGCCCTTTGCTTGGCCCAGGCTAGTTGTAGAGTAAACCTAGGTGGACGGCTACCTGAAGGAAACTTCGGCCGGGGCTGTGTTAGCGTCTGTGAACTGTAAGATCTGGCCAGCTCTCTGTGCATCGTTCCATGTGCCTTGCAGAGAGACAGTTTTTAGTTCTGGTACCGTCACTGTCTCAGGCACTGTGCTGTTACTGTGATGACGCACAGTGGGCAAGACAACTTAGAGGAGGGGAGGGTTGTTTGAGCCTCATAGTTTCAGAGGATTAGGACTCATCACTGTCACCTCCCAAGGTCACAAACTGGGGACCTAGCATTCAAATGCCGAGAGTACCAGAGGCATCTCTTTCAATCCAGCACAGCCACTTTTGTGAGAAGAGTCATCCCCATATTATCACTGGAAGGAATGTCACTGTGCTGGGTGAAGATGGGCTGTTGCTGTGGCTGCAGCAACAGATGCAGCCAGACACTTGGGCACTGAAGGGACTTTATGGAGCCAGGGCTGTAAAGTGCTGCAGCGTCTTGCTGTTTGTGCTAGTGATTTGAGCTTATGTGTCTAGTAACTGTTGAGTGAAGGTTGTGCCCATGATGCAGCCATTTATTTCTTGGGCTGACCTGCAGTGTCCAGGGAAGCTGCAAAGAGTGTGTCTGTCCCTGGGTCCCAGATGTCCTGGTCTCTGTGCAATTAGCAGGGTACAAGCACAGCCCTTAGCTTTATTCCCGGTGGCCGAAATGAGTTTTCCAGACTCACCCCTGCCTCTGCCACTTAGTCAAAGAAAGAGCAGGGTGTGACTGGGGTGGGACCCCTCTTTGGGAACTTGGTGAGCAGCACTACACTCCTGCTGTATCACAAGGGTGACCTTAGTTTTGATTAGTCCCTAGTCCATGCCGGAGTGAACAATGGGTAGAATGAACAACTTTTTTTTCCCCTTCCTCAGGTATGAGATCCTTACTCCTAACTCCATTCCGAAGGGCTTCATGGATGGGAAGCAGGCGTGTGTGCTCATGGTGAGTTCTGCTGTAGTTCCCTGGAGTGGGGACCTGTGGCAGTTAGGTCACAGCTGTTCATGTATTCATCCTGTGAGATGGTCATTTTGATCTGTGGACGCCTGTGCTACGTGCTCTCTGCTTGTGCTCAGGTTCTGGGTTTCCTAAGTGCCTTGAGAGGCTGCCCTCAAGGGCCTTGAGTGGTCAGGGATGTATTGGAATCAGGACAAAGAGCCAAGAACTTGGCCATGGGAGACAGGATAGTGACAGGACTTGGTTTGTTCCATTTGGGGAACATTCTGTTGCTTTTTGGTTTCATTTTCTTTGGCCTTGTGCTCAGCATATTCATGGCAGCTCACAACCAGGACTCAGGGGTCCTGGGGTCGGCCCAGCATCTGGAATTTGTGCCTCTTGACTTTCTTCCATATATCGTCCTGCCCTGGCTTGTCATGCAGTGCACACTTTGGGTTTTGGTTTAATGACCAGTGGTTCCAGTGTCTCATAGCCACACTCGGGCTCAGTCTCACCCTGGGCCCTTGCCCGTATTTCTTATGTATCTTCTTATTCCACTGCTTGCTGGCTCAAGAGTCATGGACACAGGGCTGCTGAATTGAGGTGTTGGAAGAAAAATTCTTCCATGTACAGGTTTTTTCAGCTTGAGATGGGAAAGAATTGAGGCAGGGGGATACTGCCTGCTGTCCAGATGCTTGTCAGCCAGTAGTGGGCTGGACAGGGTGGGGGGGATCTTCTCCCCTGGGGTCTGGATTGCCTCTTCTCCATGGACCCTTGGCCACTTTCTTGCCAGGTGGTCTGTCTGCTCCTACAGGGACTAAAGTCCTTCCTGGCTTTTTCAGGGAAGATGAGTATGGCTATTCCTAGATCTTGTCACATGGTAAGAGATCTGTGTGCAGGCAGAGGACAGGCCACCTCCACCCCTATTCTTTGGTCTTTCTACCAGGACTTCTTGCCAGACTAGCAAGCTTCTTTATAACAGCAAAGATCTCTAAGAACCCATGTAGAATACTTACTGACAATGCCACTGGGAGCTTATTGTTAACACCCCCCCCCCCACACACACACAGAACGGCTGTCTATATTAGTTACATTTCTCATTGCTGGAACCATGTACTTGACAAATGGCAACTTGAGGAGAGAGCGTTTGTCTTGACTCACAGTTTGAGGGTAGAGTCCATTATGGGGGAGAAGAGGAGGTGGTGGGAAGACGAAAGTGAGGCGTCTGCATCAGGCAGGAGACATGAAGAATGGCACTCAGCTGCTTTCTCCTTTCTCCCCTTTTTATTTATTACTCATTATCATTCATTCATTGCCCCAGTCTTTAGGATGGTGTCCCCTGTCTATTTTATCCTCAGGTATACTCTGGAAGCATCCTCACGAAGACACCTAGAGGTGTGTCTCCTGGGTGATAGTGAATTTAGTCAGTTGACAGCAGAGAGAACCCCCTAGCATATGGGCTTTCTAAGAGAGTTGCTCAAGTTTGCCATGATGATTAAACTTGCCTGGTACTCAGTGGGTGCTTTCACTTCTGTGCCGAGTGCTTCTGACACTCTTGGGTTTTGCCCAAAGCCCTTCTGGGAAGGAGGCACTGTTATTCTCTGTGTCCTCTTTTCTTTTTAAATCACAGCACCCCTTGCTTTTGCAGTTGAGGGTACGTCCCAGGGTCTCCAGAGGTCTTGGCTCCTGATGCCCAGGAGGGCACTTGTGTTAATCTTAGTGACAGTGTACTTTTAGCTGTATCATTGTGGACCTGGTCCTGGTTAACCATTTGTGGAGTGTGACTACAAAGGGTGCAGAGGCAGGAGGTAGAAGAAGTTTCAGGGGACTCCTGTGTTTCACAGTTTGGTTTTGTCACCTTGCTCCATGCTATCTATTCTTCCTCTTAGTGTCCCTGAATCCTGTATTCTCTGGTTCTGGGACAGAGGCTCATAGAGTAGGTGCAGCCACCCTCCAAGGACCGCTGGGATGACTGGACATTCCTCTGACGATACAGAGTGGTGCAGTCAGTGGTCTGCTTTTCTCTCTCTAGATCAAAGCTTTGGAGCTTGACAGCAACCTATACCGCATTGGACAGAGCAAAGTGTTCTTCCGGGCCGGTGTGCTAGCCCATCTGGAGGAGGAACGGGACCTGAAGATCACTGATGTCATCATTGGCTTCCAGGCCTGCTGTCGGGGCTATCTGGCCAGGAAGTAAGTTGCAGGGACCCTTACCCCATACACCCTCATGTGTGCTCCTGTTGCTGAGGAGTGCCTAGACAGCTGTAGGTGAAGGCCTCTGAGGCCGGGCAGAACCTTTGTGGGGATGGGCCCCAAGCTCTTTTTGCTCCTCTGCTTCCTGGATTTCTCTTGTCGATGGGCAGAAATGGCAATTTATGAAGGAGTTTAGAGGGACATATGGGAGTCAGGCAGCTGAGTTTTGATTTGTCCCAAATGTCTGTTTATTGTAATCCTTACTTTGCACTATGACAGACAGGCCCCATTGTGCCTGTCCTCATGGAGTTGTATGTTCCATGGAGGCACCGTGATCTCAGAGCATTCAGATTCCCCTTCTGTAGGACAGCGGGCAGAGCAGCAACATCCCAGTCCCTGAGTCTCTGGTTATTCTGTAGGGCATGTCCCAGTGTGAGCTGTGAGCCCCGAGGATGAGCATTGGTTTGTGATGTTGGGAGAAGTGGAACCCCCACACCCACACCATACTGCCCACTTTTGCAGCGCATTAGCTGCTGATACCGTTCACCTCCAGCATCTCAGACAGGAAGGCAGAACAGGGGTACCCCAAGTCCACATTCCCGGGCACAGTTGGAAATCGTGACCAAGGTCATAGTTAGATATTGCACTGAGTGGGGTCTGTCATTGGTTTTTGTTGGTCCTTTAGGCTTGTGAGTGCCTCAATGTGAAGGGCAGTGAGTGACTGAATGACCTGAGCCCTTGCCAGTCGTGTGTTTGACTCGTGAGCCAGGGCGGGTTTGTGTGTGTGTGTGCGTGCGTGCGTGCGTGCGTGCGTGCGTGCGTGCGTGCGTGCGTGCGTGCGTGCGTGCGTGCGTGCGTGCGTGCGTGCGTGCGTGCGTGTTTTCCTTCACTCTGAGTTGCTGACTGTGCCCCTCACCTGCAGGGCCTTTGCCAAGAGGCAGCAGCAGCTGACCGCCATGAAAGTCCTACAGAGGAACTGCGCTGCCTACCTCAGGCTGCGCAACTGGCAGTGGTGGAGGCTCTTCACCAAGGTGGGTGCTGCAAGGCTGTGACCTGGAAGACGCTGGCCAGGCGCTCTACAAGCAGCTCGACCTCCTTCTGCTCATGTAGAGCTTTCTGCCCATATCACGAGCTTTCCTGCAGCTCCCCAGAGCCCAGCAGTGTGAGCCTAACCTGGTCCTATTCATAGTGTGTGCCAGCCATACCACTTGTTTGCTATGGATGGCAGTGCCTGGGCTGGCTAAGTTAGAGAGCAGCTCTTGTGGGTGAGGCCCTGCCCAGCACTCTGGCCCCGTGTGAGAGACACTAGCCTCCTGAGGTACCCCAGGACAGCCTCTCAGAAGTTCTGCTTTATACCTCCAGTCTTTAAATACTCGGTGTAGTGGCACATGCCTTTGATCTCAGCTCTCAGGAGGCAGAGGCAGGCAGATCTCTGTGATTTCAAGACCAGCCTGGACTACACGGTCATTTCCAGGATAGCTAGCACTACATAGAGGCCCTGTTTTCAAAAAGAAAAAAAAAAAAGTTCCTTTGTAAAGTGTTCTGGTTTCTTTAGTTTATATTGCATGATAACTGCAGAATGTTACCTAAAAGCATTAGAAAGAGTATAAAACTTCACTCTTGGGCCCTTCACACTGAACCAATGCTATGATGCTTTTGTATTTATTCACACTCTTCTTTTCTCATTTGTAGTAAATGTCAGCTGTGTAAACTGCATGCATTCTTACATAGCTACGCTTTGACTTGTGTACACAGCCTTGTATTTTGCACTTTCTATTTAAAATTCCCATCAATATCAGTTTTTAGGATTCTTCCCTATGGGATGGTTCTGTGTATCATTCCTAAATTTGGTGCTATAAACAGTGCTGCCATGAACATCTTTATGCACACGTAGAGATGGTTTCTCTGCAATGTAATTAAGTGGGTCAGAGGCCTCTTGAGTATTGTACCAGACTGACTCCCAGGAAGGATGTACCTGCTTGTATCTACTTCCCAGATAGCAGGTCTGGTTGCCTGTCATCTCTAGAGCTTGTATTCCAGAGACAAAGGAGCTGTCAGAGGTGGGCAACCCGTAGCTGGCCTTAACTCTGCCTCTGTCTTCTCTCCCAGGTCAAGCCCGTGCTGAACTCGATCCGACATGAGGATGAGCTGATAGCCAAGGAGATGGAACTGACAAAGATGCGAGAGAAGCACTTGGCTGCTGAGAACAGGCTGACCGAGATGGAGACTCTGCAGTCTCAGGTAGGTTTCAGAGGCTCCACCCATCAACCTCAGCTGTTCTCAGTGCTGCCCCCTTTTGGCCACCAGTGGGCAGGCTGGCTTGCAACTTAGAGAACGCTTGCAGTCCAGTGGGAGAGCAGCCTTCCCCATCTCTTCATACATCCTGATACATACATACAAGCTCTGGAGGGAGTCTGCTCAGTGGAGTGGAGAGCTGGTTTAAGTGTCCACCCTTCAGCCCATTTTATGGACGTGTGAAGCTCTTGAGGGAAGGCCCAGGGTAGAAGATGTTAGGGCTGTGCTGGAGCTTGAGCACTTCTGGCTGGAAGCTCATCTGTGGTCTTCTTGGAGGCCGGGAGCCTGAGCTATAAGCACCCACCCTGGAGCTGCTTGAAGAGTATACCAGCTTTCTATTGCTGTGACAATGTACCTGAGATAAGTGACTTGAGAGGCGGTTAAGAGATTCAGCCCTTGGTCACTGGCTGTGTTGTTTCTGGGCCCCAGTGGAGGTAGAGGGAGTGTGGTGGAGCAGAGCTACTCAGCCCATTGTACCAAGGAAGCAGAGAAAAAGAAGGGGCCAAGGTGTGCCCCCAGTGACCTTTTTGCTTCAACTAGGCCCCAGCTCCTAAAGTTTTGGGCAGCTCCTAACAGTGCATCAACTGGCAGCCAAGTCTTTATTGCCTGCCTTGGGAGACATGTCCCATCCTGCCTGCCAGGAGGTCACAGGGAACAGCCTTGCCTATGGTTTTTTTTTTTTTTCCCCAGCTAATGGCAGAGAAGCTGCAGCTTCAGGAGCAGCTGCAGGCAGAAACAGAGCTGTGTGCTGAGGCTGAGGAGCTCCGGGCCCGCCTGACATCAAAGAAGCAAGAACTGGAGGAGATTTGCCATGACCTGGAGGCCAGGGTGGAGGAGGAGGAGGAGCGCTGCCAGCATCTGCAGGCAGAGAAGAAGAAGATGCAGCAGAACATCCAGGTACCGCCTGCACCTGCTGGGCGGGGCACGGCGGGACATGGCGGGACATGGCAGGACACACAGATTGCTTAGGGGGGTCACCGTCTCTGGACACCAGTGGCACATGACAGGCACACGAATTCATTTGTCACATCACTATTCTTTGTCTGCTTGGGCACCCCTGTGGATGGCTTGCTGTTTGGGATGGTAGCTCGTAATGTGCAGCTCTCAAATCTGGATGAGCGCTACTCAGTTGAGCATCGAGGCTGTTGAACTTCTCTCTTTGGTCCCATGCTCCACCAGCCCCAGGCAGGTGGCCTTAGCACATGGCCCTCATTGTGACATGCTGGCTCAAGCAGCCCCGGGGACAGTGTGAAGCTGTGTCAGTCTTGTGCCCCAGTTCACATCCAGGTTCCCTGAATGAGTGCTGGCCAAGCATGAGTGTTATACGCCATTCTCATGTGTTCTCTCCCTTCAGGAACTTGAGGAGCAGCTGGAGGAGGAGGAAAGTGCCCGGCAGAAGCTGCAGCTCGAGAAGGTGACCACTGAGGCCAAGCTGAAGAAACTGGAGGAGGATCAGATCATCATGGAAGACCAAAACTGCAAACTGGCTAAGGTGGGGCCTGCTGTTCCATGCAATCATGGGGAAAGCAGGGCCATGGCCGCCTGTTGGCCTGCGGGGCCAGGGCTCTGCTCGGCAGTAACTTGCTTTTCCCAGGGTTCCCAAGGCCTCTGGGCACCAGGGTTTTCTCATGAATGAGGAGGCTGGGGGAGAGGCTTACCATTTTTTCTTGGTAAAGCTCTTTAAATACCAGGTGGTAGCCTCTTATAGTGGCAGGGATAGGACCACTTGTCCCTCCCCTAAATCAGTTGATACCCAGAAGCCTTTCTTACCTGACCCGGGGGAGGTCTTGGACTCCTACACGTTTAGCATCTGAGGATGTGAATTTACCCACATGTCTCAGTCAGGTGACTTGCCAGGTGGTCTAAGAGGGATCTTGGACCTAGTAAATCCTTATTAAGGGAATCCTCCTTTGAAAGAACTGAAGTGTGAGTCCTCAGCCAGCACTGTATTCTGATACTCTTCATCCACTTCCAGGAGAAGAAGCTGCTGGAAGACAGAGTAGCTGAATTCACTACCAACCTCATGGAAGAGGAGGAGAAGTCCAAGAGCCTGGCCAAACTCAAGAACAAGCATGAGGCGATGATCACTGACCTGGAAGGTGAGACCCGCTGGGCATGAGCTTCCTGTCCACCCTGATTGCCGAGCTGTGCATAGCTCATAGGCAAGGTGGACCCCGCCAGTGCTTGGCCACTATCTCAAGACAAGGCCGTCAGGCTTTAGGGATGGTATCTGGTGCTCTGGAAGTCGGGGCTGTAGACTCATTGCTGAATGGCTGGGCAGTTGTCTGTGTGAAGAGTGATAAGCACAGAACTTTGATATGGCGTGTGTTGGGCACGGCTGTTTCAGGAGCTGTTGAACATTGTCAGCTGTGGAGGGAAGAAAGAAGGAGGAACAAATTTCAGGTGCTGGGTTGCTCTGGAGACTCAGAGGCCTTGGTGGCTTGTAGAGCTGTTCCTCCATCTCATAGTTGTATGGTGTCCTTTTAAACCTTGTGTTTTACAAGTGCACAGTGTTTGGTTTCATGCAAGTAATTAAGAGTGCCCTCCCTGGCAGAGCGCCTCCGCAGGGAGGAGAAGCAGCGGCAGGAACTGGAGAAGACCCGCCGCAAGCTGGAGGGAGACTCCACGGATCTCAGTGACCAGATCGCAGAGCTCCAGGCACAGATTGCTGAGCTCAAGATGCAGCTGGCCAAGAAGGAGGAGGAATTGCAGGCTGCCTTGGCCAGGTAAGGCCCAGCTACTGGCCAGTGTTGCATGTGTACAGTGTTTTCCTGACCTATTCTTGGTGCTGCAATGAGCTATGAGCATGCTGTTTGCTCCTGTTGCAGAAGAGCCCATGGTGGATACTTCTGATCCACAGTGTGGTTCAGGTGTTTAGTCTTCAAAACAGTCATCCACAACCCATTCTCTGTGGTTCTCCCTTATCCCCTTCCTACCCACATCCCTCATTCCCCTCCCTTGCCTTGCCCCCTTCCCCTCTCTGGTTTCCTACCCCTTCCTCTTTCCTTATTTGTTTATTTTGTGGCTATAGGCATATGTAAAAAAAAAATTGTACTTTTTAAGTTTTTTTTTTTTTTTTAACATTTTCTTATTGTGGGTGGGGGGGGCAAATGGGAGGTCAGAGGATACTTTGCCTGAGTCAGTTCTCTTCCACTCTGTGGGTCCCAGGGATTGAATTCAATTGTCAGGCTTGGTTGCAGGCACCTTTACCTGCTGAGCAATTTCACCACCCTGTGCACATTTTCTTTTTATTATTTTTTTAAAGAGCAAATTTAGATTCACAGCAAGATTGAGCGGAAGGTTGAGATTTCTCATACATGCCTTGCCCTTACATGGACAGCCTCTCCTTCCTTCCCTCACAGCTGGTGACCTAAATGCCTCTTTTTGGTTTCTCGAGACAGGGTTTCTCTGTGACTTTGGAGGCTGTCCTGGAACTAGCTCTTGTACACCAGGCTGGTCTCGAACTCACAGAGATCAGCCAGCTTCTGCCTCCTGAGCGCTGGGATTAAAGGCATGGGCCACCACCACCCAGCTGACCTAAATTCCTCCCAATCATGTAATTCCAAAGCATACCCACATTTTTACTTATAGTCGCCATGAAACATAATGCTTTATTTCAATATTTGAGGTAATTTTAATTTAGAAAGGGAAATAATTCGCTGTCATTCTCAAATGGTATTTCTCCTTAATAAATATATTATGTATGTGTGTGTGTGTGTGTATTGTGTGTGTGTGTGTGTGTGTGTGTGTGTGTGTGTGTGTGTGTGTGAGAGAGAGAGAGAGAGAGAGAGAGAGAGAGAGAGAGAGAGAGAGACTGACTGTCTCTACCTGGGGACCAGCAGAAGGCACTAGAGCTCCTGGACCTGGAGTTAACAGGCAGTCGTGAGCTGCCATACAGATACTTGAAGTTGAACTCAAGTTCTCTGAAAGAGCAGCCAGTGCTCTTGTCAACTCTTGAACCATCTCTCAGGCTCCACATGGTATTGTTTTTTTGTTTTTTTCGAGACAGGGTTTCTCTGTAGCTTTGGAGGCTGTCCTGGCACTCACTCTGTAGACCAGGCTGGCCTCGGTATTGTTCTCAAACACCCTGGATGGATGAGCTTTGCTGAGGTTGACCCTAGTTCATGATTGTGACTGCCAGATGCTGCTTTGGCTGCACCTTCCTAAGGTGGCCTCGTACTGATGTCACTGATCTCTTTGGCAGGGTGGAAGAAGAAGCTGCCCAGAAGAATATGGCCCTGAAGAAGATTCGAGAATTGGAAGCTCAGATTTCTGAGCTCCAGGAAGACCTGGAGTCTGAGCGAGCCTCCAGGAATAAAGCTGAGAAGCAGAAACGGGATCTTGGAGAAGAGTTGGAGGCACTGAAGACAGAGCTGGAAGACACCCTGGACTCCACGGCTGCTCAGCAGGAGCTGAGGTGTGCCACTTGGAGGGTGGGCCATGCAGGACGGGGAGGTGGTGAAGCTGGGGAGGCCTGACCAAGGTGCAGTCCTCTGCATATATCACGCACCGCACAGTCCTCTGCACACACATGCTGGCCTGTCTTTGCATGACCCAGGGAGCATGTGTGCTGATGGTTCCTCAGTTTACTGAGTTAGGATCCCTGCTGAAGACCTGATGAGACAGGACGGACCCTACTAGGGTTGCAAAGGCATGAGTCTCTGCAGTGTGCATGCTAGACTGGGCCTGAGGGTGGATGGATGGTTAAGGAGGGAGGTCAATGGTAGAGAATCTGTGGGAGTCTGGGTATGGTGCAACTCACCTGTGATCCAGCACTTGGGAGATGGAGCCAGAAGGGTCAGGAGTTGAGGGTTATTCTTGGCTACACAGCAATTTTAAGGAGAAACCAGGAGAGAGAGAGAAGCTATGTGAAGTGGTTCTGCCTCTTTCAGCTCTGCAGTCGGAATGAACCAAGGGACAACAGTCCCCTAGGGATGCTTGGCCTCCACTCTGAGCGTGTTTTCTTTCCAGGTCAAAACGTGAGCAGGAAGTGAGCATACTAAAGAAGACTCTGGAGGATGAGGCGAAGACCCATGAGGCCCAGATCCAGGAGATGAGGCAGAAACACTCACAGGCCGTGGAGGAGCTGGCTGAGCAGCTGGAGCAGACTAAGCGGGTACAGGAACTCTGGGAAAAACACACTATGTCTGGGAAGGGCCAGGATGGGGCTTGCTGTATCTATACCAATGTCTGGGGAGATCAGAACAGGTGTCTGTGGCTGGGGGGGGGGCGACTTTGTCAGAATGACCTGGACAAATAGTTCCTCCATGCCTTAGTTTTCATGCCAATAAAGGAGGATGGTGGCTAGTCTGTCTGTCTTGTTATTATCTGAGTTGAATTGAGCATACTGTAAAGCATCTGTTTTCATCTGTAATACCAAAATGCTCAAGGAATGCCCATGACCTTCTGCCTGAGCCAAAGGGGGCCTCAATGGTCTCTTCTGACTAGGACACCCTTCTTACACACTAGCAGCAAACATCTTACCAGGAAACCCTGGTGATGTCCATCCAGGTGGTTGATAGCTGGCAGCTTTTTCCAGGCGGGTTCTGCCCTTTGTCTTCCAGCTCCTATCATTATCGGTGGCAGCTAGAGCAGTCCAAGTCTCTTCCATGTGACAATCTAAAACATTTAGAAACATACCTTGCTACACCTCCACCAGCACTGTGAGATCTTTTCTTTAGTGGTTTTACCCAGCATGGCTTTGTACTCAGGGTCTTGTTACCCTTGTCCTTGCTGAGCTCACTCAGTGTTGTGTGGAATGGAGTTGTTTTGCATCTATTTTATGAGCTGCACATTTTTGAGACAGGATGTGATTATGTATCTTTGGCTATGTAGACCAGGCTGGCCCCGAACTCACAGAGATCCATCTGCCTCTGCCTCCTGAGTGCTGGGATTAAAGGTGTGTGCCACCACACCAAACATTTTGATAGTTCTTAAAAGAACATCACATTAGTGCATTGAACTTTAGAAGTCAAGTGTAGGAACAGTTTTCTTTGTATGATGAATGTTGCTAAAATCCCTACAGGTGGCAAATGAAACTTTATATACTAGAATGGCCCCTTCATCCACAGAAGAAAGTTTGGCAGTATTTTTACCTACCCTTAGGGATTTGAGAATAGGTGCGACCAAGGCTTTCCTTCTTCAGGAAAGAAGCAGCAGTCCTTGGCTCCATCTACCTACTTCAGAGAGACCAGGCCCGTACTAGAACCTGGATACTCATTCCACCCTTGCTTCCTCCTCCAGGTAAAAGCTACTCTTGAGAAGGCAAAACAGACCCTGGAGAATGAGCGAGGAGAGCTGGCCAATGAGGTGAAGGTCTTGCTGCAGGGCAAAGGTGACTCAGAACACAAGCGCAAGAAGGTGGAGGCCCAGCTGCAGGAGCTGCAGGTCAAGTTCAGCGAGGGAGAGCGTGTGCGCACTGAGCTGGCTGACAAAGTTACCAAGCTGCAGGTGAGGCTTCTGTTGGCTCCTGGGCCTGGGCCATTCTCACCTGCTGCCCCATGAACATGCTTCTTCATACTGGCTCCTCAGCCAGGCCTCCATGGTTCAACTCAAGAGCAATCCAGCTTTTCCAGAACAGTCCTGGGCACTCAGCCTTTGCCTTTCTCTTCCCTACCCAGTTGGAGCTGGACAGTGTGACTGGTCTCCTTAATCAGTCTGACAGCAAGTCCAGCAAGCTCACGAAGGACTTCTCTGCGCTGGAGTCCCAGCTTCAGGACACACAGGTGAGGACAGTGCCAGGACCTGAAAGTCCATGAGCCCTAGCTGCTGTGCCTTGTTTGCAGACACTCTGAGCACATATCCTCTCTTCATCCTGTATCTTGGTTGTGGTGTGCTCAAGGCTGTGTCACTGCACCTCCTCAGTGTCCCCCTTGTCCTCTGAGTAGGAGCTGCTGCAGGAGGAGAACCGGCAGAAGCTGAGCCTGAGCACCAAGCTCAAGCAGATGGAGGATGAGAAGAACTCCTTCAGAGAGCAGCTGGAGGAGGAAGAGGAGTCCAGACGCAACCTGGAGAAGCAGATTGCCACCCTCCATGCCCAGGTGCCTCTACCTCCTGGGAAGAGGGAAGTGATGGAGGCGGGTCCAAAACTGTGCTGAACCCCTGAAATTCCCACAGTGCAGCAGGCTTGTTCCTGGATGTCCAGACTAGGTGCCAGTGTGGGTGTTTGCTTAATTTCCCCATTCTGCCCAGGTGACTGACATGAAGAAGAAGATGGAGGATGGGGTCGGGTGCCTGGAAACTGCAGAGGAGGCGAAGCGGAGGCTTCAGAAGGATCTGGAAGCCATGAGCCAACGGCATGAGGAGAAGGTAGCTGCCTATGATAAGCTGGAGAAGACCAAGACTCGGCTACAGCAGGAGCTGGATGACCTGCTGGTAGACCTGGACCACCAGCGGCAGAGCGTCTCCAATCTGGAGAAGAAACAGAAGAAGTTTGACCAGGTGTGGCTTCCACTCTATCTTCTATGTCCTCCCTAGGCAGGGCAGTGGCGTGGGCATGTCCAGGTGCCCAGTCTGCAGCTTGGTGAGGGGCCCAGGGAGGAAGTAACCAGAAGAGGAGTTAGGATTTAGATTTTAACTAGCTCTTGTTCCACCATGGAGATGCAGACACTGGGGCCAGATGGTATAACAGACTAAAAACACCAGGGTCCCTTTTGGTATGGCTGCGTGTATGCATGTTCCACAGTGCATGTGTCGAGGTCAGAGGACAGCTAGCAGAAGTCTGTCTTCTCTCATCAGGCTTGACAGTTACCTGCTGAGCCTCATGTGTTTCTAGATAAAGTTTCATTATATAATGCCTGGCCACATTTATTTATATGCTGCCACTGGCTTTTTGTGTGATACAGTGGCAGAGCTGAATGAATGGCTGCTACAAAAGGCTGTGCACAGTGGCCTCTACTGTACTTTGCCTTTCTTGCCCTTTGTGAAAAGGTCCCCCAACCCATGGAGCAGGTAAAGGATGAGCCAAAAGGACAAGGAGGGCAGGAGGATAAGGGATAGCAAGGTTGGGTCCACACAGAACAGGCATAAAGGTTGCGGCCATCTTTGGAGGATGGCCCTATCTGGGATTTATGGTTTTAAGCAGCCAGGATGGCATCTTTTTAAGAATGCCATGAGCCTGTTCATTTTGAGAACCAAGTATTTGCCAGGTTCAGGGTGGGTGGTGATTTTGTTTGTGGGCTCCCTTCAAAGGGGCACCTGGCAACATAAATCAGAATTAAGCAGAGAGGTTGCAGAGGTGGTCAGCAGTTAGAGGAGTAGTTACTGCTTTTCTAGAGGATCTGAGTTCAGTTCTTAGCACCCATGCCAGACAGCTCACAACCACCTGTAACTATAGCTCTATGGAATCTGACACACTCTTCTGGCTTCTGCTGGCACCTGTACACACACACACACACACACACACACACACACACACACACACAGAGAGAGAGAGAGAGACAGAGAGAGAGACAGAGAGAGAGACAGAGACAGAGAGAGAGAAAGAGAGAAAGAGAGGGGAGAGAGAAAGAGAGAGGGAGAGAGAGAGAGGGAGAGAGAGAGAGAGAGAAGGGAGGGAGGGAGATGAAAATAAGTCTTTAAAACCTAAGCAGAGGCTGGAGACATGGCTCAGAGGTCCTGAGTTTAATTCCCAGCAACCACATGGTGGCTCTCAACCATTTGTGGTGAGAGTCCTCTTTTGGCAGGCATACATGCAGGCAGAACACTGTATACATAATAATAAATCTTAAAATTTTTTTTTAAAAAACCACTGGGGGCTGGAGAGATGGCTCAGAGGTTAAGAGCACTGACTGCTCTTCCAGAGGTCCTGAGTTCAATTCCCAGTAACCACATGGTGGCTCCCAACCATCTGTTATGAGATCTGGTGCCCTCTTCTGGTATGCAGATATACATGGAAGCAGAATGTTGTATACATAATAAATAAATAAAATCTTTAAAAAAAAATTTAAAAAAACCACCACCACCAATAACAAAAAAACCTAAGCAGAGATCTAATATAGTGCTAGAGGAATCCTTGCTCTCATTCTGCCAGGACACTGGGAGCCAGCCAGTCCTTGGGCAGCAGCCTTGGGCCTGTTTGCTGTGTATCTGGCTGTAGGACCCAGTGCTCTGCAGTCTTAGCCTCACAGTACAACCTCTTTCCCCAGCTCCTAGCTGAGGAGAAGACCATCTCTGCCAAGTATGCAGAGGAGCGTGACCAAGCTGAGGCTGAGGCCCGTGAGAAGGAAACAAAGGCACTGTCGTTGGCCCGGGCCCTCGAGGAGGCCATGGAGCAGAAGGCAGAGCTGGAACGGGTCAACAAGCAGTTCCGCACAGAGATGGAGGACCTCATGAGCTCCAAGGATGACGTGGGCAAGAGTGTGAGTACTGGGCTAGGGTTCTGAGCTCAGGAGAGCTAGGATGTGTGTGGTATGAGTTTAGTTAGGATTCCTTGCTATCTGTGCCTCTAAGTAACTCGGGCTCTCTGCTAGGTCCATGAGCTGGAGAAGTCCAAGAGGGCCTTGGAGCAGCAGGTAGAGGAAATGAAGACCCAACTAGAGGAGCTGGAAGATGAGCTTCAGGCCACTGAGGATGCCAAGCTCCGTCTGGAGGTGAACCTGCAGGCCATGAAGGCCCAGTTTGAGCGGGATCTGCAGGGCCGAGATGAACAGAACGAGGAGAAGAAAAAGCAGCTGGTCAGACAGGTATGTGTGGCCCCCCCCACCTCTGGAAAAGACACCAAGAACTGCCTCCTTTTTCCTCATGTAACATCAGGGCCTGGGAGGGACTCCTGGACCACCCTCCTGCTGCCTCATTTCTCAGTCCGATGTCCCAGGGCTCAGTGACTTACTTTATGCTTTGATGGCCCCCATGGTCCCCTGGATCTCTCAAAACTGGCTCATCTGAGCTCAGTGCTTCAAGCATGAGCCTTGCCTCCTGAGCTGCTGGTGTCCTTCAGGTACGGGAGATGGAGGCAGAGCTGGAGGACGAGAGGAAACAGCGCTCAATGGCCATGGCGGCCCGGAAGAAACTGGAGATGGATCTGAAGGATCTGGAGGCTCACATTGACACAGCCAATAAGAACCGGGAGGAGGCCATCAAACAGCTGAGGAAGCTCCAGGTGAGGCAGACCTGGGTTGACCACAAATGGGGGAGTTGGGTAGAGGCTGGGAGTCAGGGCCAGCCCCCTTGTGAGCCTGTCTGTGGGAGCTCCTAGCTTTTCTCAGAGGTGAGGTTCAGACTCAGAATGGAAATGTAATAAGAGGGCCTGGGTACATTAAACCAAGGAGAAGGTAACTGGACATGCTGAAGAGTCGGGGATGGTGGCCACTTAAAAGCAGGCTTCCAGAAGAAACCAGGTACCTAGAGCCTGGGGCACTCACCAGTGATTAAAGATAACATTAATCAAAACAGCTCTTGAGTGGTCCACCATGCCTAGCATGTCAGCAGTAGGAAAGATTAGATATCACATGGGCCAGTTCGGTGGCATTTTTAAGAGCCACCTATAATAGAAGTCACACTCTGCCTCTGAGAATGCCATTGTGAGATTTGTCTGCAGAAGGAAAAGCATCTTCAGATTGGGAACAGATGTCAGGAGGATGACAGAGGGGACTGAGTTTTCTGCCTTGTAGTTCTTTAACCTGGCTTGAAGCATGCCTACTGTCTTGTCCCTGAGACCACCTGGTCAGTGACTGTGTGTCATGGCTGCCACAGTCAAAAGAAAGTATAAGAAGTAAGGAGGACAGTTTGCACTGTATCCAGGGGTCATTGCTGTTAAGAAATGCTGTGTAAGTCCTTGGAGGAGGATCCAGGTGCAGAGCCACTTGCCTTTGGTTACTTTTCTGCCTGTTTATAAAGAGGTTGGCCAAAATGGTCCCAGGCTCAGAGAGGTCCCCACGGGTGTGAAGTAGGTGGAGACGCCAGACTCTCTTGCTGCACACAGGCCCAGATGAAGGACTGCATGCGGGAGCTGGATGACACGCGCGCCTCCCGAGAGGAGATCCTGGCGCAGGCCAAGGAGAATGAGAAGAAGTTCAAGAGCATGGAGGCTGAGATGATTCAGCTGCAGGAGGTGGGCCAGCTGTGGGGCACGGGGCTTCTGCCTCCTGGCCAGCAGGGGGCAGCCTGGGGCCTTTTCCTGTTAGTAGGCCTCAGCCCAGAAGGGAAGGGCAGAAAAGCTGAGCTACCTCCTGGCAGGAGTTAATGGGAGGGGTCCTTCCAGGGCTCATGCCCTAGCCACACAGTTGGCATGGCATGGTGTATGCGTTCATGCTCATGAACATGTGTAATGGGGACAAGGATGAGACTCAGTACTCCCCACCTTTTAAAAGAAAATGTGACTGCTTAGTCCCCAGTCCATCCCATGAAGCGGTGTGTTGATTATAAGCTTACAGCGATTGCACATGGCAAGGAGGGTCCTGAGTGCCCCCTGGGCTGCTGCTTTGGTGACACATGAAGCACATGGTGGGGACAGGTGGGGTGGTGGACTTCCCACAAAGTGCCACCGCCGGCTTATGAAATGCTTGGTCAGACCCTCTGCTCTGGCATGGTTCTTCTCTTCTACTGGGTGTAGGATAACTCCCTCCATTGTCACCGTCATGCGTGGTGCTCTGGAGGTTTCTACAGTCTGTCTGCTGCCCTTAGTGGCAGAGTCCTGGACTCTAACCTGCACTCAAGCCTGCTTCATTAATCATCTCAGTATCTGGTCTGACCATATGCAGGGGACCAGTACTGCAGGTCTGTCCACACAAGCTGTCCCTGTTAGGCCTGGGTGGTTCCTGTTTATAGCCCTGGCTCCTGGCTTGGCTCCAAGTACTTAGGCATAGGGGCTTTATAAACACATGCCTAAAGGTGCCTCGGGCTGGAATTGACCCTGTGAGCTAGAGGAACAGAGGTATGTGCTGAGGGCCAGAGAGGACATGCGGCGCTGAAGGCTGTGTTGGTCCCAGTCATTTATGTTCTTGGTCCTTGTGGCAGGAATTGGCAGCTGCTGAGCGTGCTAAGCGCCAGGCCCAACAGGAACGGGACGAGCTGGCTGACGAGATCGCCAACAGCAGTGGCAAAGGGTGAGCCAGAGGGAGGAAGCACAAGCAAGGGTGTCTGAGGGCCTCCCCAGTTACCCAAGCCCTCACGTCTCTGGGTCCTCTCCAGGGCACTCGCGTTGGAGGAGAAGCGGCGCCTAGAGGCCCGCATTGCCCAGCTGGAGGAGGAGCTGGAGGAGGAGCAGGGTAACACAGAGCTGATCAACGACCGGCTGAAGAAGGCCAACCTGCAGGTGAGCATCGTGGTGGCCGCTGACCCTGCATACTGGGATCAAGACTCTTTGCCTGAGCTCCCTGTGGTCCAGCAGACCATGGCGGGCAGAAATAGGATGGATGAGTGTCCACTGTTCTCACAATGCCTCTGACCCGTGGCTTCAAGACCAGGCTTCAGAAGTTTCTGGGTCCTGTTCATGAGTAGATTCCTCTCTGAGAGAGCTGGGGTGTTCTTTGGTTCTGATGTCTGAGGAGAGGGTCCATGCAGCTGGGCCCCAGCCCTCCCTTGAGGTCACCGTACTGCCTTCTTGCAGATTGACCAGATAAACACCGACCTGAACCTGGAGCGCAGTCATGCTCAGAAGAACGAGAATGCGCGGCAGCAGCTCGAACGCCAGAACAAGGAGCTCAAGGCCAAGCTGCAGGAGATGGAGAGTGCTGTCAAGTCCAAATACAAGGCCTCCATTGCTGCCTTGGAGGCCAAGATTGCACAGCTGGAGGAACAGCTGGACAATGAGACCAAGTAGGTACCCCACCCAAACTGAGGGCAGTCAGTGCCGGTCGGGTCAGGAATGAGCTCTGTCTTCCAGGCTTCACAAGCAGTCTTCATTTGTTCTGAGAAGTATGGAGTTTGGGTGGGAACCCATAGCCCACACCCAGAACTGGGAGCTTTGTGGGCTGTTCTAGTGAGAGACCCTGCCTAGCTGTCTTGGGGCTCAGAACTGAGACTTGGAAGTAATGAGGACCATGCTGGGTCCCAAGCCTCAGATTCTCCATAGGCTGGCTCCTTCACTGGTCTCATGGGTCAGCCCAGGTCCCATCCTGAGATGGCAGCTACTGGGTGTCCGGAAAAGACACCTCCAGAGGTGTCCAGAAAAGATTAGGGCATCGGTCTCCAGGCCTCCGTGTGGCCCCAGGAAGTGGAGTTGGCTGTGTCATCTGGTAGAGTGTCCCCTTTCAGTCACCATGTCTGTCGTGCCCAGGGAGCGCCAGGCAGCCTCCAAACAGGTGCGCCGGACCGAGAAGAAGCTGAAGGATGTGCTGCTGCAGGTGGAAGACGAGCGGAGGAATGCCGAGCAGTTCAAGGACCAGGTTTGTGCTCAGACAGAGCCTTGGCTCTAGGTGGGCCGCTCTTTCAGGGCCCCTTACCTTAGCCACGTGTCTCTGCAGGCCGACAAGGCGTCCACCCGCTTGAAGCAGCTTAAGCGGCAGCTAGAGGAGGCCGAAGAGGAAGCCCAGCGGGCCAATGCCTCACGCAGAAAGCTGCAGCGTGAGCTGGAAGATGCCACAGAGACAGCCGATGCCATGAACCGGGAAGTCAGCTCCCTGAAGAACAAATTGAGGTGAGTCAGTCTCCTGTCCTAGACCTTACTCTTTCTCAAGTAGTTTGTTCTGAGTGCATTTCAGAGAGTCATCTCCTTCCAGAGCCAGTGTACAAGGAAGAGGTGCGTAGTGACCGATGTAGAGGGTACCCACCCTAGTGTGTCCTGCCGGGGTCTTCTTGCCTTTGGGGCTTAGCCAGGCTGTTGAATCAACTGCATATTCTTGGCAGTTCATTTCATGCCTTTTGTTTTGTTGTTGTTTTTTCAAGACAGGGTTTCTCAGTGTAACAGCTCTGGCTGTCCTGGAACTTGCTTTGTAGACCAGGCTGGCCTCAAAGTCACAGAGATCCACCTGCCCCTGTCTCTGATGGGATTAAAGGCGTGTGCCACTACCACCTGGCTTTTCCAAGCCTATTTTAACAGTCCATGCTCTTGCAACTCAAAGCCTAATGGGGGTGTTTCCATGCTGGGTTTTTTGAGTTGGCTGCTGGAGGCCTTCTGGCCCAGGGTCTGTACTTTCTGTAGAGTGAATGCTGGCATCACGATGCAGCGGGAAGGAAAGCAAGGCTTCTGTCAGTGTTAGAACTTTGCTGGGCTGCAGCAGATCTCGGGGAGTCTCCATTCTTCCTCCAATCAGAGGGAATGTTTTTTAAAGTATGAAAATAAGACTCTCATGAGAATTTCATCTGTGTTTTCTAATGTGATCAGAGGATGCCCCGACTCCTGTGTGAACAGCTGTTCCCTGAGGTTCCGGGTCTACTTACATCTTTTTGTTTTGTGGTGCTGTGATGGAACTTGGGGTCCAACTTGTGTTAGGCATGTGTTCTGCCACTCAGCACTCACCCTGCAACAGTGCCACCTGCCTCCACTCAACCTCCCTGTGCTGGTGTTCTGTGGTAAAGACACCTGCAGGAAAAGGCTGGTGATGGTTCTGATGGTCCACTCTCCTGAGAGTGCTGCCTGGCTCACTTCCCCTGGCAGGAGTTCCTCTGAAGATCCACTTTGAGATCTGCACACCGGGCTGCCCATCCATCACTCCTTAGCTGGGCCCCGCTGACACTGCTTCTGCCCCTTCCACAGGCGTGGAGACTTGCCGTTTGTGGTGACCCGCCGACTTGTCCGGAAAGGCACTGGCGACTGCTCAGATGAGGAGGTTGATGGCAAAGCAGACGGGGCTGAGGCCAAGCCAGCTGAATAGGATCTTCTGCTGCCTGAGACAACAGACAGACGGCTCCGCCTCCCCTCCACACCCCTGCCTTGAGACTGCTCTGACCCTGACAACCCCCGACCCCCAGGCCTTACTGAGGGCATTGGCTTCCTCTGCTGCATAGTCCTCCATACCTTTCAAGAATCCGATACCAAAGAGTCCAGGCTGGCCCAGGCCCAGTGACCAGCAAGGTTTTGCCCCAGTTGCCTGAAAGCACAGGTGGTGGGCAAGGAGGGCAGCCCTGGGAGTGGGCACAAGAGTTTTCTATGAATCTATTTTTTCTTTAGATAAAGGTTTTAATAGCTCAGGCCCTCTAGAAGTGTTGTCACCTTTCCCCCACCTTTGCTGCCAGCTCCTCCCCACTCCTTCCTCTGCTGTTGGCAATCACACATGGTGACCTCACACCTGCCCTCTGGCCCCTTTCCTGGGCCCTTCCTGATCCAGAAGGAGCAGTCCAGGGCTTCCACCTCTGTGCTGGGTGCAGAACAGGGGCACTCGGGGAACTCTCCCCATTCCCTTCCGGGTAGCACTGGTGCCTCTGCCCCTTCCGATTGTAAAATGTGTCAAGTGCAATGCCCCTTCCCTCCCTTGCCGAGGGCAGACTATCCCGGCACCGGGGCAACCAGACAGGGCATCAGGGCCACACTGGAAAGGCCAACAGCCTTCCGGTGGCTTCTCCCAGCACTCTAGGGGACCAAATATATTTAATGGTTAAGGGACTTGCAGCCAGAATATCCAAGAGCTGGGACCTACCATGCACTCTTGTGCCTCTCCTAGGACCAGGGCCAAGGGTGGCTGAGCTGCACCGCCAATGCTATAGCTTCAGATCTGCCTTCCACATGGATGTTTTTGAGAGAAAAAAAAAAGGTTTTTCCTCTTTTCCTTTCTTGGAATAAGGGCTACAGTTCTAGGTGTTTTCACTGCTTTTTCCTGGAACTGTGTTTAGAAGAAAGTAGCCTGTTCTACAATGGTCTACACTGGTTGCTGAATTTCTCTGTGCACCTCACTGTTTTGTAATTGGTGTGTTTAGACTCCCTTAAGTCAAGAAGGCTTTTTTTTTTTTTTTTTTTTTTTTTTTTAAAAGGGAACAAACTCCCTAGAACCAAACAAAGTCAAATCGTGAAGCTACGTATGCCGGAAAAGCTCTGAATTCAAGTCCCAGTTGCTGTCACATAGGAGTGAGTGGGACCCGCACCCCCCTTTTTTTTATATATATATAATATAAGTGCCTTAGCATGTGTCGCAGCTGTCACCACTACAGTAAGCTGGTTTACAGATGTTTCCACTGAGCGTCACAATAAAGAGAACTGTGTCCTACTCTTTGGTGTCTGGGTGTCTGGGTGTCTGTGTGTCTGTCCATAGCAGAAGGTGCCCTGGAATGTCTGGGCCAGCTGAGAAGTCTCAGGCAGCACTAGGGGCTTACAGCCTGAGAAGTGAAGAGCCTTCAACCTCCATGCAGGCAAAGAAGCTGGGCTGTCATGGGCCCAGGGCTCATTCAGGTGTGCCTCTTCTTCAGCATGCTGGGGTCACCTTTCTCCCAGGAGGAAGGAGTCTATGGCACTGACTGGGAGTGCCTGATGCTCCTGATGACGGTATGTGCACCAAACTGAGGGCAGCGTTCTCTGCGTCGCAACACAAAAGTTTGGTAATCGTGGTGTCTTAGGGTTTCTTTGGCTGTGAAGAGAACCATCACCATGGCAACTCTTAAAAAGAAAAACATTTCATTGAGGTTGGTTTACAGTTCAGGGGTTTAGTTTATCTCCACAGTGGGAAACATGGCAGCATGGAGACAGGCATGGTGCTAGAGAAGGAGCTGAGGGTTCTACATCTTGATCCACAGGTAATAGGAAGTCAGCTGTAACACTGGGCATAGCTTAAGCATGGAAGACCTCAGGGCCCACTCCCACAGTGACACACTTCCTTCAACAGGGCCAATCCTAATAGTGCCATTTTTCAGTCAAACCACCACACATGGTCTAGACCCTGTCATCTTTATACTTAGTTTTCAACCTTGAAGCTGACACATTTGGAGATATGATGTTCTATCCGAGCAAAGACAGGACAGTTCCTGAATAACGCTAGTGGCCAGGCTGTGGTGGCTGAGAGCAATGGCTGTCCTTTCCATTCCCAGGCCATCATCTAGGGCTGTTGGTGAGGGATATGGTTCCCTTCTCTGTCTTTTGCAGTCCTGACAGGTTTGTCTATGCTGACTGCTTAGGTACTTCAGAAGCCCCATGTCACATGCTTAGTTGTAAGATCCCTGTCCCTTTCTGCATTCTTTAGAGAAAGAGACCAGCGCAGAGGTGGGTGCCTGTTCTGGGCCATCCAATGTAGTGTTCAGCTTGTCCTCGTTAGTGTGTGCAGGTATCAGGGTAACCATGGTGGCCAGGTGCTTTGACTGCTGGCCCCAGCACCATCCACTAGGTGGTGCTGGCATTCTGCCTGACTCGCACCACAGTTTTAGGGTTATTTCATGGGATGAGATGACAAGCCCTGTGCTGTAGGCAGACATCTGGGAGACTGTTTTGGATGGCACTAGTCAAGCTGAGCTGTTATGTAGTAGATCTTCAGATTTCTGGGTGCTTCTGGAGCTCAAGACATCTATGCCCTATCCCACCAAGTGAGTCTGTCTAAGACTGCTTGAGAGACCTGTTCTGGTCTATTCCATACTCTGATCATCACTGCAGACTAGCTGCTCAAATAGACATTTACCTGGTTCTGCCCCTTGCAGTAGTTTTGTCAATCCTGATAAAGGGGAAAGACTTGATGGAAGTGTAATACAGAAAATAAAACAAATAAGCATAAGCAAAAGGGGGGCTGTCAGGGATTACATGTCAGAATGCCTGTCTCTATCAGTTTGAGTCTTAGCTCTGCCCCTGCTCATCTGATGGGGACAAAGTCTGGCTCCTGAGATACAAGGGCCCAGAGGGCTGTTATCCAGTCCTCCTTTGAACATCTATTCTGTTTCAGGTCCTGTGGGGGAAACTGAGGTCCCAGGTGCTTTGCCAAGGGGTCCAGACTGGCTAGCTGGACACACAGGCCTGCATCTCCCCTGACTTCTGGTGTCAGTTTGTGGGTGATGGAGGCAGAAAGCAGAAGCTGTTCTGGGTGCCTCGGTGGGCAAGAGGATCAGGTGTGGGGACCGAGAGAGGGCACATTGCCAAACATTAACCACAGATCCATCCCAGCTCTGTCATCATAAGCTCATTGGGTAGACAGATCATGGGCATGGAGAGAGAGACTGAGTGTGAAGAGGCCCAGGCTAACTCAGAACTTTGTTGAGACAGCATCTCCCTAGGAACCCCAGGCTGGCCTGGAGCTCCCCGTTAGTCTGGCTTCAAATCCACCATCTTTTCATCTCAGCTTCCCACGCGCTGGAATTCTAGGTTTCTGCCACTAATGCGGCTTTTAATGGTTACACTTGGTGCTTCAGTCTCACAGCAAATGGGTCAGTGGTCTCCACCCTATCCATCAAGACCTTATGTTTTAAACTGGTGGATAGATCACCTATGCAACTGTCCCCTGGAGGCCACTGCCCACCAGTGGGATGGGTCTGGAGTCTCTGTAGTGGGAGCAGGAGACAGCAGTCTTTGGGAGTCTGGTGCCATGGAGACTGTGGGAAAGTGAGGGAGCAGCAAGAACAGAATGGAGGTGTCTCACTATGTATTTGGGGAAACACTAGAGAGGGAGGGTCAGCCAAAGCAAAGACATGGATGTGTCTTGGTCACTGAGGTCTTGAAGGTCTATGGTGGAAGTGGGGCATAGTTGGGAGGGAGGGAGGGAGGGAGGGAGGGGCCACAGCAGGCTCAAGGACTGGTGTGCTGACTAAAAGGGCTTCCACTTGACCCTGAGAGGTCATCAAGGACTCCTTAGAAGGAGCAAGCTGTCTTCACTCCTTCCTTCCCTGCCCAAGGAAGATGGCCCAAGCTAACTGGCCAGGGGAAGATTTGCTGAACATGGTTTGGCCCCAGCTAGGGGAAAAGCGGGCTCCTATCAGGGCCACACAGCTGGCCAGGAGTAGGGCAGGGCCAACACTGGCTCCACTTCCCCTAGTGTGGCCTCTGTTCTTCCTGGAACAGCCTTCCTATGAACTGAGCCACAGGCCCCTTCAAGAGGTTCACCGTGTCCACGTTAGCACCCAGCTTCGGCCCACGCCCAGGTCAGTGCAGAGCTTTACTGAGGGGCCAAACGCTGAAGAAGGGGGACTTTCCTTGTGTGTAAGCTTCTCTGCCTTGCAGGGAGTGAATAATTACAAAAAAGCGTAACAAAGAACAGAGAAGACTTTCTCTGGTTATGAGGGGAAAGAATATTAATGAACCTGCTGAGAACAGATTGAGAGGTTCTAGGAGCTCTGGGGCATCCTCCTTTTGTTGCTTGTTGAGGAACTGGGGTGCTCTGTTGTGGCAGCTGGTCAGTGCCTTGACTGAGCCCCGAAGAGGTGTGAGGAGCTAGGCAAGTCTTGGTTAAATGTACCTGGTGGAACTTTATAATGGCGTGCTGAACCAAATGTGCCTCAGTGAACCTGCAGAGCCGAGAAGGATCAAATCTGAAGATAAAGGTCGCAAAGGAACACTCGGACTGTGAAGGGAGGTGCCATTTCATCTCATGGCGTTACTTGTGGGACATCTCCAGGCCTGTCACTGCTTCTGCCAGGCCTCTCTGAGCCTGGGAAATACCATAAGAAACAGTTCTTACTGAGCACTGGCTTAGGCCATCCCAGTGGAATACAACTGCTTTTAACTTTTAGCTTTCTTTTCTGCCTAGGAAGGAAGTCCGTTTCTTTTTACCTTTTAAAAGTATTTTTTGTTTGTTTGTTTGTTTTTTAGATTTTGTCTTGTTTGTTTTTAGAAATAGGGTCTCATTGTGTAGCCCTGGCTGGCCTGGCATTTGGTGTAGACCAGGTTGGCTTTAAATTTACAGTGATCCACTTGCCTCTGCTTCTAGAGTGCTGGGTCACCACACCAGCCTAGATTTTTCAAGTATCTATATTCATATATGCATATATACATCCACACACACATATATGTGGAAGCCAGAGGACAACTTATAGGAGTCAGCTCCCTCTTTTTACTCTGTGGGACCCGGCATTGAACTCTGTTCCTCAGGCTTAGCTGCAAGCACTCTTGTCTGCTGTACCATCTTGCCAGCCCTCCACATAGCTCTGAGGGAAATATTCTGAAATGCAGGCCAAGTGCTATGCAAGGAGCTCATTCTTTTCACTACTGTTTACACAAAGGGTTGGCTATGATATGAGGTCCAATCGTTAGGGAAGATGGCAGATGGGTTTGGACAGCCCAGAGCAAGTACAGAAACAGAGACGGGATGTGGCAGGATTCTGAGGCTTGATTGGATGCAGGATCCTGCAGAAGCAAGGAATGTGTGGGTGGGCCTTGGGGGAGCCCAGGGGCACTGGTGAATTTGTACCCTGCAGGGCACAGGCATTGCCGTGGATGGGAAGTGCTCACAATAGACTGTACATGGGCAGGAAGGCATCCTGCTGGATGTTTAAGGAACCCGAGGGCAGGGCCCCAGAGGGTGAGATATGGCTCAGAATGGTTTGGGTTCATGGGCTAGCTCTAACATTATTATGAAGACTGGGGATGGGAGCTAACCTCATGGTCTTCCTTCTCCATTACGATGGGGTCACAATGCTTCTCATCTCATGGCACGTGTGTGGTCGTCTAATGAAGTGTATGTCTAGGGAGCCTTGTGTGTCCCAGACAATAAACATCAGTCCCTATCATTAACTCACATATGTGTTACCGCTCTCGGATTGCTGCCAGAGCAACCCTTCTCATCTTATCTTCTGTGTACAAATTCAGTTATCTCCCATAGGTTCGTCATCACCTGATCTTACTAGAGTGGGAGGATGGAGCAGGGGCCTTGGGATGAGCAGTTAGAGCCAGATGACTCGTTGCTTTCTGTGGAACCCATGGAAGAGAAACACTTTTGATAAAGTCTGAGTGTTACGATAAAGCGCAAGGGGAACCTTGGTGGATTCCATGGTGGGGAGGTTGACCGAGGCAGAAGGACAAACATGCCAGGCAGACAGAGCTTAAGTGGAAAGTTTTATTAGAAAGAGGAATTGAGGGGAAAGGAAAGAAAAAAGGTGTAAAGAGACACAGAGACAGAGAGAAGACAGAAGAGAAGAAGGAGACAGAAGAAGTCCTGTCTGTCCCAGGAGAACAGCAAGACAGAGAGCACAAGTGGGCAGGGGTATTTCTTTTAAAGGGGTCCTTTGTACCTGGGCTGACCAGGGTACTGCCTGAGTGCATTCTGCCAGGTTACAGGAGCAGGCAGCATAATGCCTGAATCCTTATACTGATAATTGCCAGACACTGGAAGGGACCTGAGGGGCACAGTCCTTAGTTGCTTGTCTTCTAACAGTTGTTCCCCTTTCATTGCATGGCTAGGTTTTTCCTCCTTGCAGCTTGGACCAGAGACCGTGCAGTTGACACCATGGACCCATCAACCTGCGAGGGCTCCTCAGGTATTACATTTGTCTGGCTTCTTCTCATTTGTGGCCTAGACCCCCATTACTGAGTGTAGAGTATTGTGCCCAAATTCTGAACCCCCAAACCACCAAGAGACCCATTCTGATGCAAAAGCGAAGAGTCTTTTATTATTTAATGAGTTAACTCCATTAATTCAGACCCTCCATCCGTTCTACATGGCAGGTGGAGTGAGAAGGACCCGGATAAACTGTGGGTGGGGGGAGTTTATTGGGCAGCGTATGGGAAGTGTCTAGGGGTATGCAACAGTCTCAGGATTGGTGTGCTTCCAAGCTTGGGCAACCTGTCCTGTGTTGATTGGTTAACTGGTTGCTATGGTCTATAGGCCCTCCCAGAGCAGTTGTTAAGCTCTACATGTCACTGTTAGGCCACTTTTTCCTTAAAGCACATCCAGAGCCCACCAACTAACTTCTGATTGGTTCCTTGCCGCGTGGAGGGTGTCTGACCTCCTAGTGACTAGGGCAGCCCCTGCAAGGTCAGGAGGCTGGAAACTAAGCAACATGTGCTGAGTCAGGGGCCTTTGTCTTGCTGGGTCTTTTCTGCAGCCTGTCATGGCTGCTAAAACAGGGGGCTGGGTGAGGATCTGGTTCCTTCAAGAGAAGTTGAGAACAGAGAAGGGGAGACCCAAGGGGGACTTCAGAAACTCTTCCAATGCCAGTGCCCTTCCTGGGGAATAAAGCCAGGACTCACCTCCTCCCTGTCCTGCCTCCTCAGGTGGACCAGCTCAGGGTGGAAAGCTGACTCTGTGGTTACTGTCACTCAAGCTCTTCCATTCTGTCCTCTAACTTCACTTTCCTTTCCAACTAGGGGGCAGAAACTTCATTGAGGAAGTCACTGAGTACCTCCAGCACAGAGCCAGTAGGGAAGATCTGCGCTTGCTGTTGACTGAAGATGGAGCCTGGAAGGCCTTTGTGGCCGAGGCTGAGTTGTCCAGGTCTCCTGCTGTTAGGCACTTCTTCCCTTTTTTGGTTTCTCTTCCCTGCCTATGGACGGTGCAGCCTCATTCACTATGTGCCTCCCTGACCTAGTGCCCTTGTTCATGTGCTAATTCTCTCCAAAGCATCTTTGATACACCCATAACTGTGCTTTGGGAATGTCCCATTGTCTCTCAGTGAACTTGAGAGCCACCAAAAGGTTGTACCATACACTATCTTCGAGGCTGACCCCAGATCTTTCATTTCAGAGGTCAATGCCTTTAGTCTCCAGTTCCCTGGAGGTCAGAAATGAGACCAAAGCCCCCACCACACACTGCTTGGTTAAACCTGAGCACCCTAAAGAGGACATGCCTGGGAACAGAAGTGGTTTGGATCCTGAATTTTCCTGATTTTAAAATATTTTCAATATGCTACATTGTGGGAATGAGATCCAAGTCTCAAAGCGAAACACACTTCTATACTTTTTATACCTAGTGAACATCTTAATGTTCTATGCTCTTGTTAGCACCCTTGTGTTTGAGTGTGACCGGTCCCCTAAAGACAACTGTGGAGTTTTCCATGCGGCATCATTTGAAGCCTTTCACACTTGGAATGTTCAGACAGAATTGCTCAGTTTGGATGAGTTTCCTGCCAAAGTCCTAGCCAGATGCAGATAGTCTTGGCTGGGAGGACATGACCTGGCCTACTGCTTGTGTTTCAGCAGCTGAGGGCAAAAGGAAGGCATTTCACAACACTAGCAAACATTCTATGAATTAAGGATGACTTATGCTCCAACCTTGCCTCCTTGTGTTCATCAGCACAGTCCCCATTCCCCTCCTCGTCACTTCATCCTCACCCCTGGCATGTGCTGATGGCCACAGTGTTACCCTTGAGTAAGAAAACATCTTTATCAAATGCCTGACACTAAGAACATCTTTTATTTTTTTTGACAAGGTTTGATATATCCCATATTAGCCTTGAACTCAGACATAAGCAAAGATGACCTTGAACTTCTGAACTTCCCGCCTCTGACTCCCAAGTACTGGAATTACTGGCTTGTAACACCATGCCTGATTTTATACAGCGGTAGACACCAAGGCCTCACACATGCTAGGCAAGCTCTTTACCTACTATGCTAGTCCCCAGCCCCTAAAGAACATCTTTTAAAAGGTTTTTAAAACCTTATTTCTACTTTATATGTATGAGTCTTTGCCTGCATGTATATGTGTGTGCCTGGTGCCCACAGAAGCCAGAAGAGGGCATTGGAACCCCTAGAACAGGCATTTGTATGCTCCCATGTGGGTACTAGAATCAAACCTGGGAACTCTGGAAGAGCAAACAGTGCTCTTAGCTGCTCAGTCATCCCTCTAATCTCAAGAGCATCTTAAACAAACAAACAAATTTATTTATTTATTAATTTATTCATTAATTTTTGAGACAAGGTCTTTCTATATAGCTCTGGTTGTCCTAGAATTCACTATGTAGATCAGGCTGACCTCAAACTCACAGAGATCTGCCTATCTCCACCTCCTGAGTGCTGGAATTAAAGGCTAGTGCCACAATGGCTGGCAATTTATTTACGTATGTGCGTGCGTGTGTGCGTGTGCGTGTGCGTGTGCGTGTGCGTGTGTGTGTGTGTGTTTGTGTGAATGTGTACATGCACATACCTGTGGAGGCCACAAAGGATGTCAGATCCTTTGGATTGGAGTTAATAGATGATTGCCAGCCTTTTAACCAAATTCTGAGTGCTGAGATCCAAATTCCAGGCCTGTACAAGTTCAACAAGCAGTCTTAATTGCAGAACCCATTCTCCATTCTCCAAGAGAATCTTAACATGTCTTTTACTAATTATCCTCATTTACAAAGGACAATTTATGATTACCAAGCCTTCACCATCAAAAGAAAGAATCTGTGTGTCTATAAAATCCTTCCTGAGCCACAGAAAGCATGCTGTCATTTGCACAGGTCATGTGTTATGGAGCCTGTAGCAAACCATCTGTTTTATTATTTTATAGCACTGGGCATGGAACCCAGGCCCCATGCATGTTAGACAAGCACTCTACCCTTGACCTAAATCCATAAGTAAACTCTCTCTCTTAATCCCTTGATGCCTGTTACAGAGCTGATGCAGACACATTGCGTGATGCTCTCAATGCCCTCACAGAAAACATGGCTGAGGAAGACAAAGACAAGTTTCAACGTGACTTGCAGGACATGGAGAGTTTTGTGGATATGTTTCCTCAGGTGCAACTGGAACTCGAGGGGCACATTAAGAAGCTCCAGATCCTTGCAGATAAAGTTGACAAGGTTCACAGGGATTGCACCATCTCCAAGGTGGTGGCCAGCTCCACCAGCACTGTTTCTGGAGTCCTCACCCTCCTTGGCCTTACTCTGGTACCTGTGACAGCTGGGGCCAGTCTGGTGCTCTTGGCAACAGGGATGGGATTGGGAGCAGCGGCGGCTGTGACTAGTGTCTCCACTGGTATTGTGGACTACACAAGTGAGTCATCAGCCAAAATGAGAGCCAGCCACCTGGTGGCAACCAGCATGGTCAAAGTGAAGAAAGTTGCAGAAGCTGTGGTTCATTCAGAGCCCCAAGTCTATGAGTTATCTGAGAATTGTTGCCGAGTCCTGCGATGCCTTCAACAGAACATCTATGTCATCAAGCTCACCAAAGCCAACCCTGCATTAGCATCCAGTGCCAAGCACCTCTTGACCATAGGGGGCATCTCTGCCCAAAGAGACAATCAGGTGAAGAAAGCCTATAGGGGCACTGCCCTGGCAATGAGCAGAAGAGACTGGGTCATGAATGTAGCCACCACAGGTGTGTCCCTCACTGGGGATGTGATTGGACTTGTGAAAGAATCCAAGCGTTTGCACAAAGGGGCAAAGGTGAAGTCAGCTGAGGAGTTGAGGAAGCAGGCACAGGAGCTGGAGGAGAAATTGAAGGTGCTTATCCAGATCCATGACAGTTTGCAGTCAGGTTCAACTCAGTAACATGCTTCCTCCCCCAAAGCAGTGCAGAAGTCTTGGGAGGTGTTCGGAGCACAGACAGGGACATGTTGTTAGAGGAAATCAAGCCCCTCTAGCAGGCTGTTCAGGATTTAGACATCTTTTCAAAAATTTTGTTGTATATGTATGTGTGTGTATCTGAGCATGTGGGTGTAGGTGCATTCAGAGGCCAGAAGAAGGCACCAGATCTCCTGGAGCTAGAGTTACAGGAGGTTGTGAACTACCTAATATAGGTACTGGGAACTTAATTCCTGTTCTCTGAAAGGTAGCCAGTACTCTTAACTGCTGAGGCACCTTTTCCAGCCAGGGTTTGTCATTTCTGTGTCTGAGCACTGCAAGATAAGTGCAGGTAGCTAATGGAGCAAAGAGAAAGCAGTGGGAGCCTGAAACAAGGGGCCAGAGGGGTCTAGAGAGTGTGCTAGTAAAGAACACTTTGGGGGCTTGGATAGGGAGGGCTGTGAGGAGGCAGGGAAACTGACAAGCTGGGAATGGGGGAAAGCCAGAGGGAGAGTTCTGTATGTGGAGGAGCCTCAGTGACTTCCTAGGATGACAGTGGTGGTGGTGACAAGGATGGCGGTCACACCAGAGGGAGCACATCAGTTGCCAAGGGGCCAGGGTGCCCTAGAGAGCAGTGCTGGGGAATGACATGGATCAGAGTGGCAGGTCAAGAGACTTTGTGGTATGTTGAGAGCAGCCAGCTTGTGGTCAAGAGATGAGCCACAGCTTCATCAGGAATGGGGGTTGGGTGGGGGTAGTGGATAAGGCCACCTCTCTCTTCATCTTTCTCTTCCATCTTGTTTTCTACAGTCTTTAGTTCAGTGAATATTAACCAGTGATTCTAGCAAAGTGGAGCATCCCAGCCTGCAGGTCCCAAAATCATATGCAAGGAAAACAGAACATTGGAACATGGCACAGGGTGTGTGATCGCAGAGCATCCATCCTTATCCTAGCCACCTAACTGCTAGATCCACAGCCCCTTCTGTAAGGCAGTGCACTCAGTTCAGGCGCAGAGCACAGCCTTCAGGAGGCACAGAGGCCCGTGTGCTCACAGAGAAGCACTAGGGAAGCAGGAATGCTAACAAGGTTATTCCTTCGAAGGAAGGGATATATAACCTGTTACCCACTCAGAAGACTTGGAGCAGACATGGTTAATAGCTTGGTGACCTTTTGTGCTGTCTTTGAGGACAACACCACACTGGATTCTCCCTCAGACCCTTACTGTGAATTTGTCCATCTGTAGAATCCACCTTTATGAAAAATGTCACATGTACAGAAAGAGTTTTGATGTCATCATGTCTTAAGCGTCATTGTGCATATGGGATAAAGTTAATTGACACCAAATTGTAGTGTGCTTAAATATGCCTAAAATAAACTATTTGAGGGTCAGACTCCTGAAGTTGGAACCAACACTGGCTACTTAGTTGTGCTGGAACAAATTACCTTCTTGCCTCCTGCAGATCGTTACTCTACTGGCCATGGTGGCCGCAGAGACCCCTTGCACAGCCTGTCCTACAAGGCTGCACTCTGTCCTCAAGCTGGCTTCTCCCAGCTGATCTGTAGCTGAATCCCCTTCTGGCCATTTCAGTAGTGTCCCACCTGGTCACTTCCGGGGTTGAGATTCACTAAGTGGCAAGGAGCCAGCCTTGCCGGGGTAAGAGCCATAGTATGTGGATAAGCACAGCCTCTCTCCCTGGTTCTGAAACCTCTTTGGAAACACCGGGCTGCTGGGGAAGGAGTGTAGTCCGACTTTTCTTTGGGCTGCCAGCTCACAAATAATGACATGGAGCTCATACGTTAACCCATACTTTTAAAATCTATATTCTTTCATGTGGCTCATTACCTCATCTCTGTACAGAGGTACATCCTGCTTCCTCAGTGTCTGGCTGGTGACTCTGCCTTTCTTCTACCAGAGCTCTCTCTGTCCAGCCTATACTCTCCTGTCTTATTGGTCATTCAGCTTCTTATTAACACCAATCACAGCAACACATTTCACACAGTGAACAACACAGTGTACAACACAGTATATGACAGGGGAGGATAGAGGCCTGGTGACCACAAAGACACGCTCTTCCCTTGAGTATAAAGAGTTTCTTAGGGATGGGCATGGTAGCACACGCCTGTAACCTCAACAGCAGAGGCAGGTGGATCTGTGAGTTTCACTAGTCTATATAATGAGTTCTAAGACAGAAAAAGCTACATAGTGAGACCCTGTCTCCCTCCTCCTACCTAAAAAACAAAAAACAAAACAAAAAAACCAACCGGGTTTCTTAGATAGCAGAGATCTTCAAGCGAGCATTCACATAGGACAAAAGGGTTTTCCAACTCTGGCCTCATTTTGGCCTCATCCTCTCCCCTAAATATCTTTTCTGCTAACCCCCCGAACTCCTGCCAGACCCTTTGCTGATCTAGGGCACAATGCAGAAGACCCTTCCAGGTAGAGAGGGTGGGGAGATGCTCTCTGCTTATCAGGGTCACCTCTAGTAGGCGTTCCCCAGTTCTCTAATGCTTTTGAAAGCCTGTGTGTGGGCCAAGCCCCAGAAAATCTGAGCAAGGCTGAACATCAACAGCCAGGTGTTTGATTCTGAATTCAGCTTCATGGTCTTCTCAGGATACTGCCTGCTCAGTGCTCAGTCATTCAGTTCTCAAGATTTTGCAAACTGAAGATTGGCAGTTGCCTATTCTAAGCAAGGTCACCCATGCTTGAGGCCCCTGTTGTGAAGGGTCTGTTTTACATGACAGAGCTTCTCCATCCCTGCTTTGTTCTCTCTACTCTGTGGCTTCCCTGACATGTAATGTCACTGAGGGAGGATGGCCCCATTTTCCTTGTGAAGACAAAGAGATGAGATGCTCCGTACCCATCCCTGTCCTGGTACCCATGGCTCCTAAACCCATGGCTCCAACTTGGGCTCCCAAATTTGAAGCAAGTGAGGAAATGCTGAAGGGTGTTGGAACACATTTTCAGTGACATCAGCTGACCTTCTCCAAGGGGTGGTGGTGTGGTGGTGGTGGTGGTGGTGGTAATGGGGTGTCTGTGCCCTGCCTTAGACACCATGTGGCTTTTTTGGTTTCTCTTTATTTCCCAAGTCTTTCCCCCATCTTCTTGTTGCTTTAGGATACTTTAGATGCTACCACAACACATTTCTTGATGTTTTCCTCATACAATACAGAGGTGGTCAGTATTGTATGAGACTTGTTACCAAGAGAGCTGATTGATACATACCACCAGCTAAATGCTATATTATTTGTGCTAATTAACTGGATCAACTTTGTAATGGCAACTTGAATATTGCTTCAGGCTAAGGGTATTTTATTTTCCAAGACACATCTCTGTTGGCCACTGGCCAAGCCATAGAGGTGAGTCCCTGTGTTACGGATATCCCCATTCCTTCCCTATGAGCCTCAATGATGACACTGAGTCTGCACCTTTATAGATGCTGTTGATTTTGTTTTAGGTATTTTTTTTTTTTTTTTTTTTAGAGACATAAAAACCCAGAGGCCTCTACTGGGCAGTCTCACTGGAATAGCCCCTATGCTAGTTTGAATAAGAATGATCCCCATAGGCTCATATATTTAAATGCTTAGTCATCAGGGAGTTGTATTACTACAGAAGGATTAGGAGTGTGTCATTGGAGTAGGTGTGGCTTTGTTGAAGGAAATCTGTCACTGGGGGTGGGCTTTGAGGTTTCAAATGCCCATGCCAATCTCAGTGGTTCTCTTCCTGCTATATTGGATTCCAGATACAGAGCTCTCAGTTATTTCTCCAGTACCATGTCTGCCTACTCCCCAACATACTCGCCACCATGAAGATAATGTACTAACCTCTGAAACTGTAAGCAGGCCCCAATTAAATGCTTTTCTCTGTAAGCGTTGCCATGGTCAAGGTGTCTCTTCACAGCAATAGAACACTGACATCCTCTCACCCCAATCATGGGTCTGGTGGACCTTCTGCTACTTCCAAGGGGAGGGTGTCAAAGAATCAGTACAAGGTAAGCTGAAGTCATGTGTACATGTGGCTTGTGCTTCTCTGAAAATAGTCAATGGAGGTGCCTTCATGTGTGTCTTTATGGTCTTAGGTATTTGCACATATTTGGTCAGTGTCCAATAGTCCTGGCCACACGTGTTTCCTTTTGCTCATTCACATTACCTGGAGGATGTTCCAGCTTCATGGAGAACAGAGGACGTGTGTTAGTAGGTTGTACGTGGCTGTATGACAGGATTGTTTTAAGTTCCTTCTTGCATCCCTTCCTTCAAGGGTGCTAGGTCTGCCTTATGATGCAAGTCTAAGAGATGGGTGATAAGAAGGGACCGTTCTAGCATGATGTCATTTTTGGGTTTTACAAAGGAAAGCAGTAGTTACCTGCTCCACAGATAAAAAAGGAAATGGCCCATGGTGAAAAATACTAGGACCACACAGTAGAGTGTTGTTTATCTGGCAGCTGGCAAGACATCTGCCAAAGTCAACAATACCTCCAAGGTAGTCAGCTAGGACTAGCAGCCAGCAGCCAAGCCAAAGTCCATAGCTAACAAAGCAGTAGTCAAAGATACGTAGACTCTAGTGCATGGCCATCTTCCAAGCTGGGTGAGAGTATGGGAACAGTGTGTGATCATCTCTCCAGCTGGGCCAAGGTTTGGCCCTTGATATGCTTAGGAAATTTACTGAGTTTAATAAAAATGAGTTCAATTCCTGCCATACAGTTCTGTTCAGTTCCTTCTGTCTGTCCTTTGAAAAGCCCCCAAGGCAAGCAGTTCCATGTTTTTCCCTCTTGGGACCCATGCTACTACCAGGGATTTCTCCCATGTTAACTTTCCCTTAACAGAATCTGTTCTTGCTTCCTCTGGGTGTGTCCATGTCATTAATCACATTGACAGGAGACAATGTGCTTGAGAGTCACAGTCTCCATTGACTTTGAGTCCTTGAGTCAGGCCCCTTTGACCTGAGAAAGACTCGGGTTGTTCTCTGCATCAGAAGTGAGCAGACTGAGTCATCTCACTGGCCCTCTTCTCAGTTTTTGGAGACAATGTTTCTTACCGAATCTGGAGTTCATTGATTCACCTAGACTTTCCTGGCCAGCAAGCCCCAGATATCTTCATGTCACTGTCTCTCCAATGTTGGGACTACAGATGTGTTCCACTGTGTCTGGCTTGTTACATCAGTGCTTGGGATCTGAACTCCGGTCCTCACACTTACATGGCAAGAACTTTATTGACAGAGCCACCTTCCTGGGCCTCCAGTGAAGAATTTATTGAGCCGTCTCCAACCCATGGAGAGCTGGTGACAGGAAAGGGCAGCAGTAGCATCAGGGGCCACAGCAGTGAAGAAGGCAGCAGAGTGTGGGGGACCGAATATCCCTGTTATGGAATATTTTGGGTCCCAGGTTCTGGCTGTCAACATTGGCCAGGAAACTCCGGCCCACTATTGTATTGTTAATTAACACTAGGCTGTTACTATTTACCATAGCCTCAAGGTAATATAACTCTTATTTGCATCTGTATGTGCCTAAGCATCTGGATAGGCCCTCACCTGGGCGGAGGAGCTAGAGGTATGTGAGTAACGTATGAGGACAGAAGGTTAGGAGTGAAGCAGGCGAGCGGAGAGAGGAGAACAAAGAGAGAAATGGTTGCCTCGTAGTATTAGCAGGATGGTTAAGAGACACCAGAAAAGATGGCTAATAAAAAAATGGCTCTAGTTCCACAACATGGAACTGAGAATTCTCTGAAGATGACAAGATGCCTGTGTTTGGTCTTTACCGCCGTTGGGTTCCTTGAAGCTTCCAGGTCCACCCCCCCCCCTCAGGTAGAACCCCATGGAATAAGGCTGAGACATGCCGGGTCACGACAGCAGAGATAGGTGCCAAGGAAGAGGGCACAAGGGCTGTGATGTATGAGGGCCAGGGATGGCAGCAGTAGTAGATGGAGAAATGGTGGCGAGCTCAGATTGTACAGGCAAAGGCTAACAGGAGTCAAGCCCAGAGACAGCAGGCTCTGACTGCCAGAAGATCCCAGAGAACTGTGAAGCACTTAGAGCTAGGACATACTCTTGAAGGGTTGTCTTGGTCGTGCCTCTTTCCTGTTGGTCCCCTGTGCTTTCTGGCTGCCCTATGATGATCAGTTTTCCTCCACCATGCCCCTGTGCCATGAGGTTTCTGCCAAAGACCAAAAAGCAATGGAACCAGCTAACCATGGATTGGAATGGCTAAAGCATGAGCAGAAACAACTTTTTCATGCTTTAAAGTGTTTCCTGGAGGTGTGTCACAGTGACAGACTCAACATGGAAGGTGATGGGGAGGCCAGAGTGAGGCTAGAGTCTTGCTGGATTCACTTGTCTGTGGGGATGGGGGCTTGTAAGTGCGTCATGTAGAACACTCTTCTTCCCCGTGGGAGGGCTCTTAGGAAAGATGGAAGCCACACAGACTACACAGAAGTCCTTGATCTCAATATCTCAACACTGCCTTGCTTTCATAGGAGTGTATTTAGTATAGGAGTATATAAACACACACACACACACACACACACACACACACACACAGATACATATATATGTTAGGAGTATATATAGTTTATGAGTACATAATATAGTGTTGGGAGTATATATAGTATATGATTACACTCACACACACACAGAGTGTTAGGAGTGAAGGGACCTGCTCCCTTTTCGGCAGCCATAACAGCCGAACACGTGCTTGCCATAAACCTGCCTTGGTCACTTAGAGGTCAGATGCCTGTCTCATGACAAGGAACCCATCAGAAGTTAGTCACTAGAAAGTCAGATGCCTGCCTCGTGACAAGGAACCAATCAGAAGTTAGCTGGTGGCGCTATGCTTTACGACCCTGGGTGTGCTTTACGAACAAGCGCACAGCAATGACGTAGAGAGCATAGCAACCACCCTGGGAGGGCCTATGGGCCATAACAACCAGTTGACCAATCAACACAGGGCAAGCCCTCCAAGCCTGGAGGCACACCAATCCTGAGTCTGTGCGTACCCCTAGACACTCCCCTTACGCTGTCCTATAAGATCTCTTGGGAGCCCCTAGGAGCCGTCTTTTCTAGCCATCCACCATGGCGGGTGGGTGAAAGACCCGAGCTAACATGGGGTAGGCTCGTTAAATTACAATAAAGCCTCGTGCAGTTTGCAGCAAGCTCTCGAATCGGCCTGGTGATTGGGGTGACCGCGAATGTGGCCTGGGACCCTGGATACTTGAGTTTTTCGGGGGTCTAACAGGAGTATATAGTATGCAAGCTTCTGGGGAAGAACCCTTCAGTCTAGAAGTAAACCTCATACACCGCAGTAGTGATCTTCCAGGCTAGGTGTTGCCATTGGTGCAACAGTGGCCAAAGGTTATAGGAGCAATTTTTTTTTTTTTTTGTTTTTTGAGACAGGGTTTCTCTGTGGCTTTGGAGGATGTCCTGGAACTACTTCTTGTAGACCAGGCTGGTCTCGAACTCACAGAAATCTGCCTGCCTCTTTCTCCCGAGTGCTGAGATTAAAGGCATGTGCCCCCCCCCGCCCCCCCCAGCCTGTGTCTTTTTATAGGCAAATTAGGACCATTGATATTGAGGGGTATTAATGACCACCATTGTTAATTCTTGTTTGTTTTGGAGCTGTAGTTGTTGTTGGTGTTGTGTGTGGTTATCCCCCTTTTTTCTTTTGGCTTTTGGTAAAGTGGTATTATCTATTGCCTATGTTTTTGTTAGTGTAGTTAACTTCCTTGGGTTGGAGTTTTCCTTCCAGAGCTTTCTGTAGGGATGGATTAGTGTATATGTATTGTTTAAATCTGCTTTTTCATGGAATATCTTGTTTCCTCCACCTATAGATTTGTTTATTTCTTGCATTTTTTGGCTTGTCTTTTCTTCCATTTCTTGCATCTTTGTTTTTTTTCTTTCATTTCTTTAAGGGCTTTTCTCACTTCCTCTTTGAGGGTCTCTATCATCTTCATAAAGTTGTTTTTAAGGTGTTGTTCAGGTCTTGCTGGTGTAGAGTCCCTCGACTCTGGTGGTGTTATAGTGGTCTTTCTGTTGTTGAATTTGTTCTTATATTGTAGTTTCCCCATCCCTTCTTCCAGTGGGTGCAGGTAAGGTCTCTCCCTCTCCTGTTTAGTATGAGTCCAAGGTTCTCTTCCCATGGGTACCAACAGGTCCAATACACCAATGGCTCTCCTGGTGGGTGAATGAGCGTCTGAGACACTCCCTCTCCTGGTGCGTAGAGGTGGGACTAGCACTGCAATGTAGGCAGACTCTGGATGTCTTGGTCTGTCAGGGTGGGTACACCTCTTCCCTTCAGTGTGGGACTAGCACTGCGATGTCAGCAGAATCTGGATGGCTTGGTCTGCTGGTTCGGGCACACCTGCACACAGTCTCCAGGCTAGGAGACACTAAGGAGGGCAAGCAGAAGAAGGGCCTGAGACAGGCCTACACTCACCTCTCCCCTTGGGTGGAGGCAGGACTTGAGGAAGTTTATTAAAGGGTTGGATCATTAGAGAGGTTGAGAACCATTGCTGTGGATACTTTCCAAGTAAGCTCACCAAAGCCCAGCTCCTACAGTGGCTTCTCTCATCACCTTCACTGATACCATGACCCCAAGGGGAGCCTTCTTCCTCATGATAAGAACATCTGTCTGACTCACCTGACGATGACAGGAGTGTCCCCGGGATCATTGGCTGATGGGCTTTCCCTGTATGTAACAACAGGTGTATGTTGTTAGTGTCATGTATGAGGATGGACATGGACTCTACAGGTGTATCTTGTTAGTGTCATGTATGAGGATGGTCATGGACTGTACAGGTGTATGTTGTTAGTGTCATGTAGGAGGAACGAATAAACTAACACATCTGTGAGGTGTCCCTGTGAGACCTGCCAGAGGTGGCCATGGCTCCAAAGGTTATTTCCTCAGCAGCTGGTGTTGCTCACTGACCTCATCACAGCAGCACAGTGGCTCCAGAGGTCGCTGGTGAGCATCCACCAGCTCAGAAGCCACTCTTCTGCCCCTCCTCCATGCCTGATTCTCCTCTTGGACACTGGACATCTGGTCATGGGGTATGGTAGGGTCCCTTCCAGCTTTACAGCAGGCATGGAAAAAAAATCACAGAGTGGTAAGAATGAAACTGGGGATGGCCTGATTTTGGTAACTGGTGCTGGACCAGGACTTCTAGAGTTTGACCCAAGGTCATTTTACTTTAGACACATTTAAGTATAACACAGTTGTTGGAAAAAAGTATTCAGATAACAATTAGTTAAAGTGCACAGCAATTTAAAGACATGTTTACACTGAGATTATTTACAAGGTACATCAGGCTTCTTTCATGAGACTGGGTACTGTTGATACAGAGATAGTGCCCAAGATCTAGCATCTACGGAGAGTGACTGAGGTAAACCTAATGCTTGTTGTTGTCAGGATTGGGTAGGCCCTAAAGTAACAGAAATCACTTAGGCTATTGTAAAGTCCAAGTGACATCACTCATAAGCCTGGGTTTTATGGTCTAAAACAATGTTTAAGATTTAGGGGAAAAGGGTCTGAGAGAAGTAAAGTATAAGTTCTAGAAGACACATACAGACTGAGCCTGGCTCATCAGACAGCAAAGGACCACCAGGTGGTAAACTATACCCATTCCCAGCATTCCAGGAGGAACACTAAGCACCCATTCCATTGGAGAGGTGATCTGTGTGTCAACCTCCCTGGCTTCTCCAGTGCTCATCTGTGTGCACAAGGTCTTTTAGTCCTCTGCAGTGGGGCATGCTATGCTCAAACTAACTGTGACCATGTGACACAAGCCAGAAATGAAGGGAAGGCTGCAGGTTCTTACTACAGATATAGGTGTGACAGGATTGCTGGCTGCCCCTTTCTCTTTCTTCCTGCTCCATGGGCTGCAAGACCCCAGAGGCATGAGGACCATGTGCTTAACAGATCTGGAATGGTTGGCAGACATGATGAGACTGAGTCTTGGGTGACCCCACACATGGCTAACAGTATCTGCCCGGTGGGTCTCATTCTTCAATGATCCCATGGTGCTGGGAATGTGACTCAGTGATACAGCACTTCCCTAGATTGCAGGATCCTCAGCACTGAGGTGGAGGAAGGCTCTCTTGGTCAGCTCTGAACCTGCCTTGGACCTAGGCCTTATTTTCTTGGAAAAGTGTCCCCTAGGTATGTGCTTTGAGGGTTCTGGGATGGTGTCTGCCCTGTCCTGCTCCTGGTGAGCTGAAAGCCCAGGAAGGGAGCCTCCTTCAGCTGTGCTGAGCTCTCCAGATGAGACAGAACTGACGTTGTCTACACAGCCTGCCAGCAGCACTGGGACACCCTGCCTCTGCTTTGGGAAGGAACACAGGAGTCAGGATTACAACTTCATCCCAGTGTCAGGTTCAAGGGCTTCCACACAGCACACAAGCCCTGCGCCCTGTTACAACCACTCTGTCACCTACCCTATGCCATGCCCCACCCAGGACCAGCAGACTGGGCATGATTCCAGTAGTGCTCCAGTACTGGTAGCCAGGACCAGCTGTACAAGATCTTTCTCTAGGGTACAGTAAGTGGTCCACATCTCTGGTAGAGAGACAACATTGTATGTCCAAAGAGACTGTGTGCTGTGTGTGTGTGTGTGTGTGTGTGTGTGTGTGTGTGTGTGTTGGGGGGGGGGCTCAGAGCTGCCTGTTTGTCCAAATGGATGGGGAAGACCTGACAGGCCAACCTTAATGAAGTAGACAGACAAACCAGATTCTACAAGCACCAAGAATCGTTCTGCATCCCTGAGAAAGAACATGGGCAAAGAATGACCAAGTAGGAAGTAACCATGGAGACCTGTTGGACAGAGGTTGAGACATATGGCTTCCTGGAGCTAGTTGGTTGGATGCCAGAAAGTGGGTGTATGTCTATGTCTGTGTATTCTTTACACAAGGCAGAGCCTTCCATTTCCCCATCCCCCAGGCTGAACAGACACCGAGAGAGGCCCAGAGGACACAAGCCTGACACCCACTGCTCAGCCACCTTTCCAGGATCCTGGACAAGCCAGTCTCCTGCAGCCTCAATTTTCACACAGAGCCTCACTTAGAATAACAATTCAGAGACAGGTTGTGTGGGACATCCCCCCCACACCACCAGAAAGGGCTCCTTGTATCTTAGGAGGCAGATTTTGTCCCCATCTTGCTCCAGTAGCAGCACCTCAGAGCCAGCCTTACTTACCAGGTCATAAGGCCTGGCAAGCTTAGGCCTCTGCCTTCCTGCATCTGTTCCCTTCACTTCACAGTGGAGTGAGCACCCACACGAGACACCTTCCCTTTGTGGACCCCTGATATGTCCCAAGCATTCTATCCTCTCAGCTGAGCCCTGGCAGCTCACATTTGACAGCTTTCCCAACCTATTTTGTGCTTAGGAGAAACAACTAGAACCAACCCTTGACTGGGAGTCCACATTAAATGAGTCCACATTCTCATCTAGAGCTGTGGTGAAGATGAGTATGTGATGGAACCTTCCAGAGATCACTCTTCACAGCTCCAGAGTTCTGATCATCCTTGTCCCTCCCCAAAGCACCAGCCTCTCCTCACCCTCAGCACAGTCCTGGGTTCTGGGGTGGTTGATGCTGGCAGTGGTCTGTTGAAGTTGGTAAGCATGGCACTTGGAACCATCCTGCATTGCTTCCTTTCAGAAGTTCCCAGCATGCTCTATGGCAGAGCCAACTACCTCATGTCTCATTCTCATGGCATCTTTGGTGGATGGAACAAAGTCCTCTGCTCTACCAGAGACCTGCAGCTGGGTGGCTATGAGACAGCTCTTGCTTTGTCCCAGGAGAAGAAACTAAGACACTGGACACCAGGGGCCAACATAACCCTTTTTTGGGGGGTCTATTTCATCATAGACAAATGTCACTGGGGCTTGATGCCATGTCCTCACAGTTTGAGGGAGGGAGAGCAGGTGATTACTCAGGACCCACATGCTGCAATTTGAAACACATTTATTTTACCATTTGGAGTTTTACAGTCATTCCCTAAGATACAAATCTTATCCCATTTTTCAAATCACTGTATAATTCCCACATGCACCATGAGGTTGTGTTGTGATTTTGCAGATGGAGAGACTGGGGTGAGGAAGGAGACATGGGCTTTCATTCCACACCTCAGAGCCTGAGTCATGAGGGAAGCCAAGATGCAGCCTTTGACAGGAGACTCTTGTGGCCATGCTTCCTGGTAGAAGGTAGAAAATTACTTGTTGCCATTTAAAAAAAAAAAAACCCAACTGGTTGGAGCCAGCAGAAACCTAGCATGTGAGATCATGATGATCGTGATGATCGTCACATTCAAATCACAAACATCACATTCAAATTTTGCAAGTCATGTGTTAAGTCCGTGTCAAAAAGCCTAGGACAGCAGATCTAGGCCATCACAATGGCCAGAACCATTTGTTACCTAGGAGCAGATCCCAGGATCCTCAAAACCATTAGAAGAATCTTTTCTCCAGGTTCCAGGGAGGTGAGGAATCCCTTACTAGACTTCAGAGGAGCCAGGATTAGAGAAGTAGGCTTTAGCAGTTTCATTATTGGATATGTATAATCTCATGACTGAAACAAAGCATTTGTACAATGTGGCAAAGACAGAGTCTTCCAGAGCGCTGTGTGACCTGGCTCAGAAGCTGGAGGAGAAAGTGCAGGAATTTGACCAGATCCACAAGACTCTGAAGTCAGACCTGCCTCAGTGACTGCTCCCACAAGCAGCTTAGGGAAGCTGACATATAGAGGACTGGGAACAAGGTAGCACACTGTTACAGAGGAAAAAGATTGAGATCAAGTCTACAGGACTGAGCACTGAGGAGTTTGTACTACTGTGGCCAAGCACAAGATCAATGCAGATAGCCAGTGATTCAATGAGAAGATACAAGCTGGAGTCTTAAAGTAGGGACCAGAGTGGCCTAGAGACTGGGGAGTGGGACTGAAACATGAAGGTGGGTATGAACAGAAAGGACTGTAATGGAGTAAACAATGGGAAGGCAGGAAAACTGGGGAGCTGAAAATAGGAGAAGGCCACTGTGAGAATTCTGGCTATGGAAGAGCCACACTGGACAGCCACTTCCCCTCCCTAGAGGGAAGTGTCCCTATTCTTCTCAGCTTCAGTGGGATTAACACTACTTATGTCTCCCAGGCAGTGACCTCTGGATAATGACAGTGGTGGTGATGATGATGGTGAGAGATGGTGGTTGTGCCAGCAGAGTAGCTACTTGCCTGCTCGACAAGTAGCCAGTCCTCAAAGGGGCAGAGTCATGTGGGAGACCAATGACATTAAAGAGAAGGTCAGTGTGCTGTGATGGGTCAGTGGTGGGTTTGGAAGTAGAGAGTCAAGGTTATTTGCATGAGAGTCAAAAAATTTATGGTATATAGATGAAGTCAACTCATTGTAGCAGTAGACTTAGCCTGTGACCCTCAGGTTCCTCTTAAGGTACGGGGAGGCATGCTAAACAAGATGGTATCTCAGATCATCTGGCTCATTTCCTCTTATCTTCTACAGACTTGTGTTTAATACATATTAATTGACTAGTATGGAAAAAATGGAATATAAAGTAGACAATGGCAACAGAAGAAGGGGGAATGGGAGCAAAGACAAAGGTGGTCAGCATAACACAGACCATATTTGAGATAGGAAGCTGTGACCAAACACTAGGCTGAGGGAGGCAGGAAGGCTGGTGGGCTGCCACAGCTCTCAGAGGGAGGATAATGGTGACATTCAGCAGAGACAGAATGTGTCTGTTCTAGTCTCAGTTAACACCACAGATGTCAGGCTTGGTTCTAGCACTGACAACACTTGGGACCCCTTACAAAGCTCTACATTCCACTGTAATGTCTGGGGCCATGCATGGAGAGCAGGGTGAGGTTTCTCATGGCTGCTCTTGATGACTGACTCAAGATGGCTGAAGTCGGGCCAATCTGGATCCCTGTACTCGCACATTGAGCCTGTGTAATGTTGACTCGCTGGCTCCTGTAGACACAGGTCTCCTCGCTTCCTTTCACCACAGGGCAGCAATCTTGTGGTGTTTGAAGTGTCATGATTCATCTCAGACACTCAAGAAACGTTTTCAAAAACCCTTGAGAAATTGAGGATTTCTCTTCCTCTGGAGACGCAGACTGCTTCAGAATGTGCTCTCAGCGTGGCATGAAATAGCCTTCTCTGTGCCTGCAGTCCTGGGAAGTTTGTCTGTCATAGTCCTTCAGATGATTTCACAAGCCACTCTATTACGTGCTCATATGGAAGTTTACTATCTCCTTTAAAGTCCCTGAAAAGCAGGTGGTCTCTGATACAGGTAACTCACTCAATGCCTCTTCCAGCTGGTGTAACCATAGCTCCTTCTCTAGAGTGCTGGTTAGGGTAGGATGACTGTGGTGGCCTGGCACCTTTGTGCTGACCCCTCTTCCCTCCACTTGGTAAGGCAATTATTTACACAGAGTAGATTTAGAATCACATTCCCATTGGCTGAAGTTTTCCTATGGACCAAAGGTAGTGGTGGAGTCACCAGTTCTGAGGTGACAAACATTTGCATGACTGCCTTGTGTTGTCATTGTTCATGCTGAGAAGTCCCCTCACAGATCTTCAGGATCACCATGTAGGGTGGAATCTGCTTGGTTTCTGGAGTTAGAGATGGAGGGATTGAAGGAACCGGCTTCCCTTTTGGCAGCCATAATGGTCGAACATGTGCCTCTATGACCTTGTCCTAGAAACCAGAAAGTCAGATGCCTGTCTCGTGACAAGGAACCAATCAGAAGTTAGCTGGTGGTGCTATGCTTTATGGCTCTGGGTGTGCTTTACAGACAAGCGCACAGCAATGACGTAGAGAGCATAGCAACCACCCTGGGAGGGCCTATGAGCCATAACAACCAGTTGACCAATCAACACAGGGCAAGCCCTCCAAGCCTGGAAGCACACCAATCCTGAGCCTGTGCGTACCCCTAGACACTCCCCTTACGCTGCCCTATAAGATCTTTGGGGAGACCTTAGGAGCCGTCTTTTTCTAGCCGTCTGCCATGGTGGGTGGGTGAAAGACCCGAGCTAACATAGGGTTAGCTCGTTAAATTACAATAAAGCCTCGTGCAGTTTGCAGCAAGCTCTCGAATCCACCTGGTGATTGGGGTGACCGCGAACGTGGTCTGGGACCCCGAATACTTGAGTTTTCGGGGGTCTAACATTTTGGGGGCTCGTCCGCGATTTGCAACCACCCTTCACCTGAGTGGATTCGATCTTGGAGGTAAGATGATTAGAGCTCGCAATTTATATATGTTCAATGTTCTATGTTTCTTGTTTTGTCTCTTGCTGTTTTGTTTGGTGCCATGATTTGTATTTGATCTGCGCAGAATTTGTATTTGTAATTCGGACTTCTGGGGAAGACCCTGAAGTCCTGCCCTGGATGAAAGTCCGAGGGTTGCTTGATTTGATCTGCGCAGAATTTGTAATTTGTATTTGATCTGCGCAGAATTTGTAATTGAACCATAGGGTAAGCAGACTTGCGAGAACCTTGGTTCCACCCTGGATGAAAGTCCAAGGTTTGGTTGTAATTTTGGTTTGGGGCACCATTTCTTTGCCGCGGTTTGTCCTGTCTAATGTTTGTGCTGTCTAATGTGCTGTCATTTGTGTTATGTGTTTCTTAAGCATCTCTTTCTGTCCCACATTGCCCATGCACGTGGCATGCATGGGTCAGGGGTCTTTTCTTCTCTGAGCACATGGCGCCACCTCAACTGTGATCGGCAGATGCGCCCTATGGACAGACTGCCACTCTGAGGACACCCAGGACCCAGGAGGTATGGACTCGGGCCAAGGACACTTGGACCCGCCTCAGTTAGCCGCCAGGTTCTGCCGCCTGGCTTCCCGCGCCATTGCCTTATAAGCAGCGCGGGCGGATTGGGTTGGCGTCTATTCTTTCCTGTCTATTCTGTGTTATCATCATTGGTTTTCAATTCAGGATCCACCACAACACCCCCTTTCTATCCCCACCTGCGGGTCTGAGGCATGCCCAGTAGGACTGTTTCTGCACCAGCTGCCGTTATGGCTGTTTCCCTGCTCTGAGGGAACATGGCTACAAGGCCACCATCTGCTACCCGTCTTTCTGTGCTCCACACACACGGTATGCAGGGGGGCCGCAGGAGTCTTTCCCACCCCTGGATTGGCCTAGGGTCTGGGGTTACCAGCAGCACCCCTACCCCAGGTCTCTCTGCCTTGAGCACATGGAGCTCGAGCGTATAAACTTATCTGGCCTGATCCGGACATCTAAACGGCCTTAAAGTTATTAAGAACTATAAAAGGGACTTTGACAAAATTTTTATGTTAACTAAAAAATGAGAAAAAAAATGTAAAAGACTTAAGTAATAAAGAGAAAAAAATTGTCTAAGAATGTCTAAGAAAGTCAGAGAAAAAGATTGTTACAGAAAGTTATAGAGGGTTAAAGTAAGTTATAAAAGGTCAGAGGAAAGTTATTAAAGGTCAGAGAAAAGGTTGTTACTAGCCAAAAAAAAAATGTAAACTGTGCTATGGTTTCTCATGTCTACAAACAATAAATTTTAAAAATGGTAATATAAGTTAAAATTTTAACCATATTAAGCTAATTCTGTTTTAAAACTTATTTCTCAAGTAAATTATGTATATTTGTTTTAAAAATGTTCTATTTCCTGGTATAAACTTAAGCATGTTAAGCAAAGCAAGTTATGGCCATTTTGTAACTGGTCACATGACTTGACTGGTCGCCATTTTGCTAAAGTTAAAAAAAAATACTTAAACCGCCATCTTGACTAAAGGTGACCGCATGGAAATTAGAGGTACCATCTTAGAAACAAGTTTTTCAATTAAGATTTAAAATGTTAATGCTTCTATATATTACAGAAAGACCTTAAGGGAATTTAAATTTCTTTTTAAAACCAGTTTTCAAATGTTTGTTTTTATTAATGTTTGTACTTAAAGAGCTTCAATTTAGAATTATTTCTAAGCAAAGCCTGACAATGTAAAGTTCTTGTTTTATAAAAGATACTGATCTATATAAGACGGTACAGTTTGTGTTTTTAGAAATTAAGTTTAAGATGTTGGTAACACACACCTTTAAACTCAGGGTGTTGATGGCACACACCTTTAAGTTTAGGGCGTTGGTGGCATACGCCTTTAATCCCACCACTCGGGAGTAAGAGGCAGATGGATCTTTATGAGTTCAAGGCCTGCCTGGTCCGGCAGATCGAATTCCAGAACAGGCTCCAAAGTCACAGAAAAACCCTGCCTCAGAAAGAAGTTAAGCTACTGTTTAAGAAATATAAGGTAGCTCTATACAGTTTTAAGTTCAGCTGTGCTGTTTCAAACATTTTACTAAGTTAAAACCAGTTACAGTCAGACTAAATCATTTACAGAAATAAGACCTTACCTAGCCACCTGTATGCTTAATGTGTGCTTAAGGCAAGTAACTAAAACAGACAAACAGACCTCTAATGCTTCAGAGATCTTCAGAATATGGCATTTAAATTGCTATCTTTAAAGTTTATAATGTCAGACCGCCAGATCCGGACAGTGACCCAAAGTCTCCAAAGAAGATTATGAGGCAACCCAGTTTCTACACCTGGACCAGTGAGCGAGATGCTCAGATGTAAAACCTGCCGCCTGCCAGAACCTAGCCGAGACTGTGGACAAAGCTGCTGGTCACTGGAAAATTGATTGTACCCCTTTGCCTAGACAAAACAAGGTCAGTCTTTTCCATGTCCCTCTTCCACAGAGAGGAAAAAAACTCTCACAGTATAGGCCTGGCGAAGATTGCTGGTCTTTGAAACACCTGCCTCCAGCGGTAATGGAGAAACTTGGGTATGGCTAACTGTATATGGACTTGCTTCTGACTGGCTTCTGTCACTTTTTAGTAGATTCGGATAAAATATACCCTTCTCAGATCTCTGAAATATTACTGGTTGTCAGCTTGACAGCATCAGAAAGTCAGATCCACTATAGACTAGTAAGTGTGTTAGCTGATAAAATAATGACTATCTACTGTTCAGGCACAAGCTCAAGGTTTTTAAGTTTATTTTGGTTGTCATCTAAGTACAAACTTAAAGGGCTTTTCATCAGGCCAAAGGCACCTCTGTCCAATCCATACCTGGCTCTCTGGACAGAAGAAAAATGTACATGCTTATAGCCCAAATCTGTAGTTTTTGCTAGGACCCAAAGTTATGTTCCTGCTGTTTGAACAGATATCCAGATATCTGCTTTTTCTGCACTGTGGGCTTCAGTAAATAAGTTGTAACCTCTGTTCCTAGTTTAAACATGTCTTAAACAGGTTTCTGCTTCTGGCAGACATCTGAGTATCAGATGCTGACTACAGGCTGTTCTAAGTAGACTGCGAGCCCTAGACTTGCTGTGGATGTGAACCAGTCCAGCTGATATGGACACCCCCTGTCTCTGCAACAATGTCTGCTAACCAAAAGCCCCTGATGGATTCCCCATTGCCTAAATTCCTTTTTGCTTTTGACTAGCATTTCAACCTTCTGGGGTCCCTAACTTCGTCCCAAAGTCAGCAGGAAGCAGTTTGGAAAAGAATATCAGCGTCCATTTTCCCTGGTTAAAATGCTAAGTCAAAAGGAACTCTCTTGCGTGGGGATGCCAGTATCTATCACTCCCTGATGGGGATACTAGAGAGACAACAATTCCATGATTGGAATTTCCAGAAAAGAAAATGGGGGAATGAAGGAACCGGCTTCCCTTTTGGCAGCCATAATGGTCAAACATGTGCCTCTATGACCTTGTCCTAGAAACCAGAAAGTCAGATGCCTGTCTCGTGACAAGGAACCAATCAGAAGTTAGCTGGTGGTGCTATGCTTTATGGCTCTGGGTGTGCTTTACAGACAAGCGCACAGCAATGACGTAGAGAGCATAGCAACCACCCTGGGAGGGCCTATGAGCCATAACAACCAGTTGACCAATCAACACAGGGCAAGCCCTCCAAGCCTGGAAGCACACCAATCCTGAGCCTGTGCGTACCCCTAGACACTCCCCTTACGCTGCCCTATAAGATCTTTGGGGAGACCTTAGGAGCCGTCTTTTTCTAGCCGTCTGCCATGGCGGGTGGGTGAAAGACCCGAGCTAACATGGGGTTAGCTCGTTAAATTACAATAAAGCCTCGTGCAGTTTGCAGCAAGCTCTCGAATCCACCTGGTGATTGGGGTGACCGCGAACGTGGCCTGGGACCCCGAATACTTGAGTTTTCGGGGGTCTAACAGGATGTGGGTGTCCCACCCTGGCTGTGAGAGTCTGTAGCCCAATCCAGACTGATCAGGGGTCTATGAATGTTCTGGCCTATTCTTCAGACTGATCAAGTTCTCCCCATCATGGTTGGCCTGTGGCTCAGGGGACATTTACATGGTCCTGCATCTCACTGTGATTTTCTCTAACAAACTAAAGCCATGCTGATGAATGAAAAAGAATCATGAGTATGATAAGGTTGTTTTAAATGGCAAAAATAACTTTCTACCAGGAAGCATGGTCGACAGTGCATAACATCTAAGGCTCCATCTTGGCTTGACTCTTGGCTCAGTCTCTGAGTAGTGGAATAAAAGTTGATGCCTCATTACTCACCCCAGTATCCCCATCTGCAAAATCACAGCACAGCCCTATAGTACATGAGATAATTACACAGTGATTTGTAAAATGGTGAGAGATATGAATTTTAGGGAATGACTACTAAACTCCAATCTAATGGGGAAATAAATGTGTTATAAATTGCAGTGTATGGGTCCTGAGGAATCACCTGCTTTCCCTTCAAAGCTGTGAGGACATGGCCATCAAGCCCCAATGACATTTATCTAGGATAAAGTAGTGTCATATGAAAGGGTTATGTTGGCCCCTGACTCCTCTTAGTCCCTTCTCTTGGGACACAGCAGAGACTTTCCACTGCCTTCAGCCACAGGTAGAGTAGAGGACTTTGGCCTGTTGGGTCCTTTCCCATTGAGGTCTGCTGGCCATCTCATGACTAGGAATTTGCTTCCTTGTTTCCCTCCTTCCAACAATGCCTGTATGCAAGAATGCAAACTATCCACCAATCCCTATTGCGGAGGGAGTGGGTGTTGGGAGCATGGACCTCTGACCTGAGTATTTTTCAACTATGGCTGCTGTCTGGTTTGTAAGTCTCCTCTCTTTTGAAATAAATGGCATTCTCCTTGCAAGAATGACTAGCTGTCTAGTCTTTATTCAATCCTCAATTCCCTCGCCTGAAGCCGTGAGAAGTTGTAGCACTGGTGCTATATTGGCCTGTCTATCAAAGACGACATGAGGGTGAGACATGAGGGAGTCGGCTCAGCCATAGAGGACGCTGGGGCTTTTTGAGAGGAAGCGACACAGGATGATTCTAAGTAAAGGCAGATTCCAAGTGCCATGCTCACCAAGTCAACAGACCACTGCTGGTGTCAACCTCTCCAGAGCCCAAGGCTGTGCTGAGGGGTGACGTGGGGTGTTCCTACATGCACCAAAACCTGCAGCAGCATATCCACAAGAGGCAAGAAGGAAAACCCCGTTCAGCCTGACTTAGCGAGCCAGGCTGGATCAATCTTCCGGAGTCTGATCTCAGGGTGTTTGCAGTGAGCATATTTAAAAACAGTACAATGATGAAAAAAAAGTTTCCTGGTGCAAGGATTTCCGGTGCACAAAGAGGCATATTTACATTGGAACTTATTTCAAAGTACATGCTATTTTTTTCCAAAAAGATGGTTTGTAGAGATTGGCTACTTGTGTTAGCTTAAGGCCTAGAGAAGGTTCTGGCATGTCATACATATACAGTAGAAGTCATTTGGGCCATTAGCCACCTGTGGTCCTGGTTGTGGGAACTTGGGAGAACCCCTGGATATACAGATATTGTAAAGATCATCTAGACTGTCATATATATATCTCCAGTCCTGGTTGTGGGGGTCCATAAGGCCTGGCCCTTCAGATAACTGTATTATTAATAATCTCCAATTCCCATAATTCCAGATGGGAAAACAGGTTATAAATCTTTTTCTTTGAAAAGAAAATGTTGCTTGCTTAACACTTCTGGTCTCACTAGTGGTAGGTGCATGAGGATATTTTGGTCCTAATGGAATGACGAGAGGCTGGTGTGCTTGGAGAGAGACAGGGAAGGTTAGAACCCAGGAGCTGTGGAGAGTGATCTCTGGAAGGTCCCTGAGCCTGAAGTGGCAGATTTTTTTCTTACAGACCATGGAGGACACAAACAACATGGGGGTGTGCAGAGAAGACTCTAGGATGCCAGCCTGAGGTTGGTCATGTGAGAGGGTAGACAAGGACGTGGGTGAGGGTGGGGCTCAGGACCTGAGTCTGGGGTCTCATGTGGCTCTGAGCTGCTCAGAGGAGGAGGCTTTCCCTCTCCCTTTGAGTCCTGGCCTTTGTCAGGTTATCACACAGACACAGCCGGTGGCGGCACCTACACTCCTGAGACCTGGGTCCTGCTCAAGTTCAGCCAGACGACTCCTCAGTAAGCTGGGAAACATGTACAGGTCCCTTACTTGCTCATCTTCACCACAGCTCTGTAGGAGGGTGTGGACCCATTTTATGTCCACACTTAGTGACAGTAGAATTGGACTCAAGGCAAGGTTTGGTATGGATGTTTTTGTGAAGCACAAGAGAGGGTGAGGAAGCACTTAGGTGGCATCAGGGAGCTGCCAGGGCTCAGCTTAAATGACAGAATATTTGGGACAGGACAGGGGATCTCAGAGGGAGTCTTTGGTGTGAGTGTCCACTCCACTGAGAAGTGGAAGAAACAAAGAGAAAGAGGAGGGCAAGGACCTAACCTGGCCTTTACTGGTGTCTTGTCAGTAAAGGTGGCTCTGTGATGCTGCCACCGAAGCAGGGTGGGGACAACGGCTGCCTCCTGAGATGCAAGGAGCCCACCTCCAGGGAGGGGCCATCACCCACCCTGTCTCTGACTCTGAATTGCAGCTGAGGCTGCAGGAGACAGTGGTTTGTCCAGGATCCTGGAAAGGAGGCTGAGCAGTAGGTGGCAGCCTTGTATTCTCTGAGCCGCTCCTGTTCTCTGCTCAGCCTGTGGGGAATGGGGGTGGATATGACAGGCTCTGTCTTGTGTATCCAGGTAAAGAATAAGACAGACAGCTGGATCAGTTTTATGGAGTCCCATTTATTAATTGTCCATCTTAGTGCCTGCAGTATTGGTGTTCTCTTCAGGAAGTGGTCTCTTGTGCTGATGCATTCAAGGCTATTCCCCACTTTCTATTCTGTCAGGTTCATTGTATCTGGTTTTATGTTAAAGTCTTTGATTCACTTGGACTCAAGTTTTCTGCAGGGTGATAAATATGACTCTGTTTGCATTCTTCTACATGCAGACATCCAGTTTGACCAGCAACATTTGTTGACGATGCTTTCTTTATTCCATTGTATATTTCTGGTTTCTTTGTCAAAACTCAGGTGTCCATAACTGTGTGGGTTTACATCTGGGTCTTCGATTTGATTGCATTGATCAATGTTTTTATGCCAATGTAAGTTTTTATTGGTTTCATATACAGTTCTGTATATGAATATGTAATGTATATGTAATACAGTTCTGTATTACAACTTGAAATCATAGATGGTGATATCTCTAGGGGGAAGTTGGATTGCTAGGTAAATTGTTTTTAATGCAAAAGAAAAGAGTCTTTTATTGCTGTTGTTTAATGTGCTAACCCATTAGCTCAGGCCCTTCATCCTTCCACCTGCAGATGGTTGGAGAAAGACCCCTAGAAACCAGAGTGTCTAAGGGTACTCAACAGTCTCAGGATTAGTGTGCCTCCAGGTTTGGATGACCTTCCCCATATTGACTGGCCAATTGGTTGTTATGGCCCATAGGCCCTCCCAGGGCAGTTGCTATGCTCTGCACATCACTGTTGTGCACTTGTCCATAAAGCACACCCAGAGCCATAAAGCATAGCGCCACCAGCTAACTTCTGATTGGTTCCTTGCCATGAGGATGGCATCTAACCTTCTAGTGACCAGGAAAGGTGGGGCAAGGTCAAGCAAGCTCATGTTAGCCTGTCATGGCTGCTAAAATGGGGGGCTTGTTCCTTCATTCCCCTCTTCTCGAAGTACCGGTGATAGGACTCAATCCTGCATCCTGCCTGTTAGGTGTTAACAGGCCCTGCCATTAGCTGACAGATTTTTCTGAGGGAGTGACATTTGTATCTGTTGTCACATTGTCCCCTATGTAAGGGAGTTTCCTTTTGACTTAGCATCTTAACAAGGGAAAAGGGATGATGTATTCTTTCCCACGCTACTTCCTGCCAAATATGGGCTGCTGGTTAGGGACCTAAGAAGGCTGAAATGCTAGTCAATAGCAAAAAGGGAATTCAGGCATCCATCAGAAGCAGCTGGTTGGCAGACTGTTGAAGAGACAGGGGGTGTTCACATCGGCTGGACTGGTTCACATCCACAGCAAGTCCTTAGGAGCAGGTTTTGGTCAGCAACTGATGTTCAGATGTGTCTGCCAGAAGCAGAAAACTGTTCAAGACATGTTTAAACTGGGAACAGAAGTTAAAACTTATGTGCTCAATCAGAACTTTTAGGCCCATAGTTTTATTGATCAGGAAGGATGGGAGGAGTTCCAAAACCAGGGCAGAAAATCCCATCCTTAGGAACAGACAGGTGGGATACCATAGGTGGTACTTACCTGGAGTTCTTTTGACCTGTGAGAAGTGGATCCAAGCTTTATGACGTTTGATCCTCTTAAGTCTATATGAAGTTAATTATACAAAAGAACACAACAGTTTTAGATATATTAGCATTATCAATCTGTACTGAAACCCACAGTGCAGAAAAAGCAGGTATCTGGGTATCTGTCAAACAGCAGGAACATACTCAAATTTTTGAATCCTAGCCACCTGTAGCAAAAACTACAGATTTGGGCTAGAAGTGTGTACATTTTTCTTCTGTCCAGAGAGCCAGGTATAGATTGGACAAAGGTGCCTTAGTCCTGATGAAACGTCCTTTAAGTTTATACTTAGATGACAACCAAAATAAATCTAAAAACCTTGAGTTGGTGACTGAACAAGCAGGTAGTCACTGCTCTATCAGCTTATCAGAACTTTATTAAACATTAATTGAGCTCTGAATTTCTGTATCTTTAAAACTTTTATGTTTTTACATCCTCAGATCTTAACTGAGGAGTCACATTAGGGTTTGATTTTTACATATATAAAATGAGCTATCAAGCTGACTATAGTCTTATGGATCTGACTGCCTGATGCTGCCAAGCTGACAACCATTAATACTTTCAGAGATCTGAGAAGGATAAATTTTATACAGTTTCCAAATCTATTAAAAAGTGACAAGTACCAGTCCATATACAGTTAGCCATACCCAAGTCTCCATCAGTGCTGGAGGCTGAAGTAACAAAGAACAGCATCATTCTTCTCCAGGCCTATAAGGTCAGAGTTTTCTTGTCCCTCTCTGTGGAAGAGGGACATAGAAAATACTGACCTTGTTTTGTCTAGGCAAAGGGGGTGCAATCAATTTTCCAGTGTCCAGCAGCTTTGTCCACAGTCTGGGCCAGGTCCTGGTAGCAGGTGTAGCATCTGAGCATCTCGCTCACTGGTCAGAGTTGACACAATCCAGGTGCAAGAACCAGGGTGCCTCATAATCTTCTTTGGAGACTTTGGGTCACTGTCAGGATCTGGCAGTCTGTCTGATATTATAAACTTTTAAATTAACATTTTAATTGCCACATTCTGCAGGTCTCTGAAGCATTATAGGTTTGTCAGTTTAGTATATCTCAGGAGACAAAATTTGTCTTTAGTTACTTGCCTTAAGCACATAGGTGGCTAGGTAAGGCTCTATCCCTGCAACTAGCCAATTTTCAGTCTGACTGTAACTAGTTTTAACTTAGTAAAATATTTGAGACTTAGCACAGTTGAATTTAAATTGCATATAGAGTTACCTTATATCCTTTAAACAGTAGTTACATTACACATTTAGTTGCTTGCTTAAGCTTAACTTCTGAAAACATAAACTGTATTAACTTGTATTTTTACCATCTTATATTAGGTTAGCAGCTTTTATAAAACTAAAACTTTACGCTGTCAGGTTTAGATTTTAAAAATAATGATTTTAAATTGAAGTTCTTTTTTTGGTTTTTCGAGACAGGGTTTCCCTGTGGCTTTGGAGGCTGGCCTGGAACTAGCTCTTGTAGACCAGGCTGGTCTCGAACTCACAGAGATCCACCTGCCTCTGCCTCCCCAGTGCTGGTATTAAAGGTGTGCTCCACCACCGCCCGGCTTAAATTGAAGTTCTTTAAGTACAAACATTAACAATAAAAACATTTTAAAAGCATAAATATCTCATAACCTTATAAATTTAAACATTTTGAAAAACTGTTCTTAAAAAGAAATTTAAAATCCCTTAATGTCATTCTGTAATATAAAAGTAAAATACCCTTTATTCATTTAAAACCATTATCACCTGGGTGACTACTGTTAATTTATAAAGTTTAGCATTCCTGTGTATAGAAGCATTATTAACATTTGAAATTTTAATTAAAAAAAAAAAACTTGCTTGTAAGATGGTACCTCCTAACTTCCGTGTGGGCACCTTCAGTAAAGATGGCGGTCCAAGTATCTTTTTCAACTTCAACAAAATGGCTACCAGCCAGTCATGTGACCAGCTTGCCTTGTGGCTAGCTGCAAAATGGTGGCAACCTGCACCATTTGTTTTAGCTGTATGCTTGTAACAGAACTTAGATTACGCCAGAAAACACAGATAGAACTTTTTATCACGTATATATAATTTTCTTGAGAAATAAGCAGAACTTTTTAAACAGGATTAACCTAATATGGTCAAAATTTTAACTTATATTAATGAAAGACCACCAGTGGCTCAGGCCCCCAGGATCTCTGCCCAGGACCTCGGCGACCCTGATCAACAGGTGGAGGCGAAAACTTGATGCAAACAGCACAAGGCTTTATTGCAGTTGTTTAATGAGCTAACCCCATGTTAGCTCGGGCCTTTCATCCATCCACCATGGAGGATGGCTGGGAAAGACGCTGCAAAGCTACAGCATAGAGATCTTACAGGACGGCGTAAGGGGAGTGTCTAGGGGTACACAAGGCTCAGGATTGGTGTGCCTCCAGGCTTGGAGGGCTTGCCCTGTGTTGATTGGTCAATTGGTTGTTATGGCCCATAGGCCCTCCCAGGGTGATTGCTATGCTCTGTGCGTCATTGCTGTGTGCTTGTCCTTAAAGCACACCCAGAGTCATAAATCATAGCACCACCAGCTAACTTCTGATTAGTTCCTTGCCACGAGGCAGGCATCTGACCTCGTAGTGACCAAGGCAAGGTCAGGCAAGCATGTGCTAGACTGTTAAGGCTGCTGAAATGGGGAGCTGGTCCCTTCAGAATTACCTCAGTTTCTGTTTTCTTTATTTCTTCTATTTCCATTTTTAGGTCTTGAACAATTTGCTTCACCTGTTTGGTTTTTCTTGGCTTTCTTTAAGGGACTTACTGATTTTCTCCAATTTTTGCTTGTCTTTTTCTGGATTTCCCTTTCCCCATAAATATTTTTTGATTCCTTGTGAATTACACACCATGAAACTGAATCCCACTCCTTTGCCAGTTCTACCATTTCTGCCCTCTAGTCGTGTAACCTCTCCTCCTAAAAAATAGAAAATTAAAATAAAAAAAAGAGAAAGTCTTGCAGTGGAGCTGTAATGTATCACACTGTTTATACTCTTTTGTCCAAACAGCTTTACTTGGAAATGTTCATTGCAATGAGTCATTCATTTGTTTTGAGGCCTCTGGCTTCTGCTACACCATCACACAGTGGACCCTCTGTGAGACTTGCAGATATCCTGCTGCTTTGCCCTGAGTCACGGAGATCCTGATGCTATGGTTCCACAGGACCAGTCCCTTCATGTGCTCCAGCAGGTCATAGATGGGTTAGGTGTTGGCGTGAGCCATTTCAAAGCCCTGGATCTGGGCCTGTGTATTAGCTGAGTTGGTCAGCCCACCAGCTTTCCTGTACCCAAGCCACCAGGGCCAGCGCTCTCCCAAAATGCCCATGTGAGGGACCAGGCTGACTCTGAGAAATGCTATGGCTGGCAAGGGGAAGGGCCAGCTCTCTTGAGCCCACACCATCTTGGCCAGCTCTCCCCCTCCCATGCCAACAGTTCTAGCTCTCTTGCACTGGCTAGGAGAGGGGCAGAGCCAGCTCTCTTGCACTCATATCACTGCTGGCAACACTGTGTGGCCAGTGTGGGGTTGGGCCAGCTTAGTTCAGTACTCATCAGCATGGTCCCAGACAGCTGCCCAGACCAAGGAGGTTCACATATATATTGGTTGTAACATGGGTCACAGACATTGACACAGACACCTGCTGCAGACATGGCCCTTGGCTACAGCACAGGTCCAGATAGCACGATAGCACGATGGCTTCAGGTGGCAGTGCAGGCCTCTCCTATCAGGCTGTTCCTCACCTCCACCTTTAACCAGCCTCAGAAGCCTCAAATCTAACATTCTATCTCTTTTATACAAGTGATTTCTATAACATGAGTAATAAATGACCCAGAGACAGATATTGGAATTCAAGCTGAGGGTCAGATAAGTAAAGCATCCAGCCACTAGCTCTTACCTCTATCTCAGACTGAAAGTGTGATCCTGTCTCCAGAAGCTCTCCACCAAGCCTCAGACTGCTGCCTCCCCTCAGCATGGCTGGAGACTAAGTCTCAGAATGCAGCCTGAGACACTGGGCTCCTCTTTAGGGCTGGAATTACAGGTGTGAGATCTAATTCCCTTCAGGACTGCATCAACTTTATGGAGCTCAGTGTGGCCTTGAACTCACAGAGATTCATTTGCTTGTCTTCTGAGTCCTGAGATTAAAGGTGTATGATGCTACCACTGCCTAGCTCTATGGTTAGCTAGTATGGCTGCTGGGATTAAAGGTATATACCAGCATTGCCTGGCTCTATAGTTTAATAAATCATAAATAATACATCACCACAGGTTTCTATGTCCCATCTCCTCACTCTCCAATACTCACATATTGGCAGTCAAAAACCTAACAGAAACTTCTGCCCAGCAGGTGTGCTTGGGGAAAGACAGAGATAGTCAAACCCAGGAGGTGTGGAAAGTGATCTGAGGTAGGTCCCTGAACCTCTGCTGCAGTGCTTCTCAACCCTCTTGAGGCTGTGACCCTTTAATCCATTCCTCATGCTGTGGTGACGCCGACCATAAAATATTTTATTGCAACTTCATATTGGTAATTCTGTTACTATTATGAATCACAATGTAAATACCTGAAATGCAAATCGGATTGGACAACCCTTGGGAAAGGTCCTTATGACCTACCGGTGGCAGACGCTTTTTCTTAAAGACAATAGAGAACCCCCCATCATCATCATGGGTGTGCAGAGAAGAATTAGAAAGTCAGCCTGAGGTTGGTCCTGTGAGGGAAGAAAAGGAAGGTGCAGCAAGGGCAGGCCTGGCCCAGCAAACTGAGCCTGAAGTTTTGTTTAATCTGAGCTGCTCAGAGGAGAAGGCTTTCACTTTCCCTTTGAGTTCTGACCTTTATCATTGTCACACAGAAACAGCCAGTGAAGGCACCCACACTCCTGAGACCTGGGTCCTGCTCAAGTTTGGACAGAGCAAGACTCCTTGGTAAGTTGCTCATCTTCACTACAGGTCTAGAGGAAGGTGTGGAGCCATTTGTAGACACACTCAGGGACTCCAGTAGATCTGGAGTCCCAGCTGGGTTGGGTCAGGCTGTTCTTCCTAAGTGCTAGAGAAGTTGGGGAAGGCATCAAATGGGATCATGGATCTTTAAGGGCTCACCTTGGATGACAGAAAGCTTGGGACATGACAGGGAACCACAAAAGGAAGGTGTCTAGTGTAGGTGCCCACTCCATTGAGAAATAGAGAAACAAAGAGATGGAGGGGGGCAGGGGCCTTAGTCTGCCATCTTAGGAGCCTGGTAAGCCTGGGGTGCTGCTACTGAAGCAGGATGGGGACAAAGGCTGCCTTCTGAGACACAAGAACTCTTTCCAGTTTGTGGGGAGTGTCACACCCAACCTGTCTCTGAATAGATATTCTAAGTGAGTCTCTGTGTAAACTGAGGCTGCAGCAGACAGTGATTTGTCTAGGATCCTGGAAAGGAGGCTGAGCAGTGGGAAGCAGGCTTGTGTCCTAAGGTCCTCATCTGGTGTCTATCCAGTCTGTGTGGGATGGGGAAATAGCAGGTTCTGCCTTGGGTATCTAGGTGAAGAATAGACAGACATGAACATATACCCACTTTCTGGGGTTCAACCAACAACCTCCAAGAAGCCATGTACCTCAGCCTATGGCCCACTGGTCTCCATTGTTACCTGGTCATTCTTTGCCCACTTTCTGTCACAAGGCTGCATGCAAATGGTGCTGCTTGTAGACTCTGGTTTGTCTGTCTGCTTCCTTATCAATGTACTGTCATTTCCCAACCATTTGGACAGAGCAAAGCAAGCCTCTCTGACCCCACTAGGTTTCTGTGAACACAATCTGTTGTCCCTTTGTTGTAGATGTGGGGTGCCTATGGGATCCTCCTGGGCCCTAGAGAAAGAAGCTGCTCAGTCAGTCTTGGTTACCAGCAAGGGGCTGTTCCCAGGATCATGCCAAATCCACTGGTCCTAGGGGAGGAATATGGGTGGGGTATGTCACAAGTGTATTGTGGAGAAGTGTCCTGGAAAATAGGGTATCCAGGGCTGAGAGGGACTAGGCAAGCCTGCTGGGAAGAGCTGGTTATCTTGTCCATTTGTGGCAATAGGGATTGTGCCCAGGGACTCATACACACTGAGGGTCTCTCCACCTCAGAAATGTAGCTGTAGCCCCAGACCTCAGTGGTGTTTGTTCTTAGTTAAAACTAGGGTCTCTGGGTGAAGCCTTAGCTGGCCTCAAACTACTAGCAACCACCCTGCCTTATCCTCTCCACTACTGAGGTCACCCCATGTACCATCAGATCTAGTGTTTATTTAAAGCTATTACACATTAGTAAGTCTACAGAGAGACCCGCCCCATGCAATGCCCATGTGAGTTTGGGTTTTCACACTTTATTTAAACAACATTGAGCCTCAAGTTATGAAAAAGTTGAATGTTGAAGCTCTGTGGTCTAGTCACTTTGCTTCTAGAAATATCTTACAGCAAGTAATCTGTGGCTCAGAAATTGTTTTCGAGAAGAGTGCTCATTTCACATGACAATTAGAAGCTGCCTAAGTTTGAACATTTAGAGAGGAGGGCAGATGACTGAACGGGCCAGATCAGGGACAGGGTCGACTCCAGCCCTGGTGGGATGCAGGACACTGCAGAAACAAGGGGGGGGGCATGAGCTCTGGGAGAGCATTGTGGCACCTGTAAACTTAAACATTCAAGGGCACAGGCCCTGATGTGGGAGAGAAGCCACTCACAGTCACATGGGGAGAAGATGGAATGTTGCTGTGTGTTCTAGAGAGTAGAGACTCATATCTAAAAGGTGGGGTGCCAATCAGAAGTACTTGGGGTCAAGTCCCTGGTCAGACATTACTGTGAAATCTTGGGGGTGTCAGCAAACCCTATGGTCTTACTTCCACTTTAGAATGGGACTCACAGCAGACCTTATCTCCTGGAGCATGTTGGTACCCTAATGAGGTGTAAATGAGGACCCCTGTGTGTCACATACATACATACATACATACATACATACATACATACATACAGTAAATATTTCTTATTAACATTAATTTGCATGTGTTCCCACCAAGTAGTTGACAGAACATCTCTTCCCATTTCTCCTATGTGTATACTGTATACTGCTTTCCTTCATGGCTATGTCCCTAGCTGGTGACATCCTCCTTGGACATTGACAGGACAGAAGGGCTCTGACATGGCCAGGATGAGGGGAGTGGGTAGACCAGATGACTGACATACGTAAGTAACACCAGGGACTGCTGGAAAAGTAGCATTCTGTCAGTCCTTTGATCCTTTGCTCCCACTCTGATGGAACCACTGGGTCTCTGGTTCCTCCAACTTTACCTTCCCTGCAGCTGTCCCCATTGCATCTTACAGTTCTTGTTTTTCTCCTCCTTCAGAATAGACACTTGAGGAGCCTTAAGGAAAACCTGTTGGAAATTCTATGGTTTGTGCTTAGAACCTGAACTTCATCATGGTCTTTTCAGGTAGCCAATTTCCTCTTCTCTGGCTGCTTCAAGATCACAAGGGTTCCAATGGAAAAGGAATTTACATATATAAGTGTGTATAAAAGTGTGCGGTCTTGACTATATGATAGCTCCCAGAGGCTCATGCTTTTTAATACTTGGTCTCCAGTTAGTGCTGCAATTTGGGGGAAGTTATGGAAATCTTTGGATATGAAGGCATAGTGGATGAAGTCCATCTGTGCGTGGACTTTTAGAGTTTATGGCCCCGCTGAGTATGGTGTACAAGCCTTAATCCCAACACTTTGTCAGGCTGAAATAGGTGGATATCTGTGAATTTGCAGCCAGGCTGGTCTACACAGTGAGTTCCAGATCAGCAAAGGCTACATAGTGAGTCTGTGGATCAAAAATAGAATAAAATAAAATAAAGCAAAATAAAATAGAATTCATAGGTTTCCCCTTCTGGCACATTCTGTGCTTCTTAAGTACAATTGAGATGTAATCTCTCAGCTTCCAGCACCCGCTCCTGTGCCTTTCCTTCCACTATGGACATCTATCCCTGTGGAGCTAGAACTCAAACAGATCTTCATTAATGTATTCCTGTTATGGTATTTTATCTGAGGAACAGAAAAGTAACTAATAGAGAAGGTGACACCATTGAGAGGGCTGTTGTTGTGAAGAACATGACTAGTTATGGATATAACTATAGATAGCTATGACTATATAGATATATCTATAGATAAATAAATAGATAGGTAGAGATAGATCAATGATAGACAGAAGAATATATAGATTGAGAAATTAGGGAGACTTTGAAACTTTGAAATACAAATGCAGTTGAATACTGTAAGCATAGCCCAGTGGGGTCAACATTGCAGTATCCTGGAAGACAGTAGTTCTGAGAGCAATATAGAAAGGTGGTGACTTGCTCATGAGGTTTTAGAGTGAATAAAGGAATTTTTTGGCTTCTTGGTCAAAGTTTATTCCTGTGATATTTTGGCAAGTAATCTGGCCTTTTCTGTCCATGTCCTGAGAATTTACAGAAGGCTAAATCGAAAGCAAAGGACTAATTTCTTTGGAGGGGAAAGGTCAATACAGTCTGTGGATGGTTACTAATGGTGACAGGTCCACAATGAAAACAGCAATTGGGACAGTAAGAAATGACAAATGTTTGTCAATTTGCTTTTGGAGAGAAAAGGACCCTAGAAAGTTCAGTGTCATAGAATGGTTGTGACAAGGAGATTGGGGAATTAACAGCAGGCACCTACTCTTCAATATAACAGTGGGAGTATGTACTAAGGGCAAGGACCCAGCCAGCTAAGCTCCAGCTTGATAATGGAGAAAACCCAGAGCTTTCTTGCTCCTGGAAAGTCATTGTATCAATGTGTGAAGCTGCTGTTGGTGTTGGTGAATGTGACAAGGTTCTGTGCCAAGTTGGTAGTCAAACCTGGAAGTGTTGTCTATGTGGTCCTGGCTTGGAAGACATGAAATATTCAAGATTCAGGGGCATATGGATGCTTTGGTTTCTGAGAGCCCTGAGTCTTCCCATATTCAAATTACTCTGATGTCAATCCCATTTTCTTTGAAAATTCCACTATTGACACAAAAAGATATGTAGAGCCTGCTAATGTCTTGAAAGTCACATTTGAAGGCACTAGTACCACAGTGTTTGACCTATAAGAGGCTCATTTTAGATGGAACAAGGGGCTTCAACAAAACGACTGTGATTTCCCTCAGCTATGGCTGCCAATGTCTGTGATGAGCATATGGCAAGTCTGTACCAGCAAATACCCTCTTCCAGGTGTGCAGAGGAAGCAGGGTCACTATATCTGCACATGGTGTCTCCAATGCATGTGAGGCGAAGAGTCAGAGTAGGAGGTGGACACAGAGAGACACGTATGTACATATGATAGATAATGAAATGGTGGATAGATGAAAGAGTAGAAATCTTGTATCTCCCTGTCATAAGGACTCAGTCCAACTGTGTAGTGCTGTATATTCATGGCATCACTTGGTCCTCATTACTTCCTTAAAAGTCCTGTCTCTTTAGAACCTTTTAAAATGAATTTGGATCGATGTTCATGAGGGATATTGGCCTGTAGTTCTCTTTTTTAGTTGTATGTGTGGCTTGGGTATCAAAGTAATTGTAGCCTCATAAAAAGAATTTGGCAATGTCCCTTCTGCTTCTATTGTGTGGAACTGAAAGACCCCCGCCCCGGGGGTGGGACCCCAGGGTGAACACTCAGGAATGCGGAGACGCCAGTCACCAGGCGGAGGCAAGGACTTGATGCAAACCGCATGAGGCTTTATTCAGTATCCGGCGCCAGGGCCCAACTTGTTACTCACGCAGGAGCAGAGGAGCTGGACTCCGAGCTGGGGGCTATGGGCTTCTTAAAGGCAAAAACTGCAACAGATGGAGTCTGGGGTGAGCGAGGGTAACAGTTATGATTGGCTCATTTCAGGTGGCCGACTGCAATCTCCGGGTTCATGGGGCGTTCAGGGCAGTTACATCTCTATCTCTGGGAACCATTTGTCAGGGTGGAATTCCTCAACCCTAAAGGCCCTTTCCTGTTAAGGTCATAAGTTTAGATCCTTAAGTATCTGCAAAGAAAACATCTTAGGCTGGAGTCCTTCAGTTGAAGGCCACAAATTACAGAGTTTCCATGGTTACTTAAGGTCATACAAAGTACAGAGTTAGTCAGTAACTATACATTTCAAGGAAGATACATTTGACTGAGATAAGACAGGGCATGGGCTTGTAGGGTTACAGAGTCACAGGGTCTGTCAGTTATCCCCAGGGCTGGGGGATCTTTATGACCAGCAATTAGCAAAGGAATGTTAACAGGAGTGGTGGATAGTTACCTCTCCTTCTCTGAGAGTAGGGGATCAGGTGCCACTCATGGCACTCCTGATTTAAGGAGTTAAATTTTCCTTTATCATTAGAGGTTCCCTAAGTTTTTAAACGTTTATTAATTTGAATTTTTGGTCCTTCAGAACAATTTGAGGAGTACTGGTATTAGCTGTTTTTTTTTTTTTTTTGTTTGTTTGTTTTTCCATCATAGAAATGCAAGATTTAATTATGGTAGCAAAGTTTTCAAGTCTTGGAACTTTTATGACCTTCCCAAAGAAATCCCCCAAACCAAGCACTCACTGATCTGGAAATATAGAGATTAAAATGAGAAACCCAAGACAGCTGTGTGGTGCTTGCCTGTAATCACAGTTCTAAGAATGCTAAGGAGGCTGATCTGATTCAAGACCTCCCTTCTGGGCTACACAGCATGTCCCCATGCCAGGTTACAGTGAGATCTGTCTCAAAAACCATGAGGAAAAAAAAGGGATGTGGGGAAGGGACTTACATTAACATATCAAACAGGCTAACTAGCAGGTTTCAGATCTACATATGACTTAAGAGAAAGGGAAGTGCAAACATGGTTGGAACCACTGTGCAGTAGTCATGTGTTTATCCAGCAGGTATGAGGCCCTGTTTGACCCCCAGTACTGAGCAAAAACACCAGGTATCTTGTTCAATGATCTAGGTAACAATACTTAACATCTCTGACATCTAGTCACACTTTAGATTTCTACACTTCTACCTCAGGAGTGGCCAGACCATTTATCTTCTTCAGCTGTAACCATCAAGGTCCCAAACACTTACTTCTGCTCTAATCAGACCACTCTGGAAAACAGCCCCCCTCCCCTTTTTTTTTTGAGACAGGGTTTCTCTGTGGCTTTGGAGGCTGTTCTGGAACTAGCTCTTGTAGACCAGGCTGGTCTCGAACTCACAGAGATCCTCCTGCCTCTGTCTCCCGAGTGCTGGGATTAAAGGCGTGCACCACCAATGCCAGGCAAAACAGGGCCCTTTTACAATGGATTCTATTTTACCCAGTTAGGCTTCATTCAAAGCAAAAGACTGTTAATTCTTAGCCCCATATTTTATCCTCTACATTCCCTAAAGTCTCCCACACTTTCTCTACATTATCTAATGGATTATTTCAACCTCTAATTAACTATCTACCTACCTACCTAACTATTAATTCATTTGGCATTTATTTACTTGTTTGGTTTTTCAAGCCAGGGTTTCTCTGTGTAGCCCTATATATCCTGGTACTTACTCTGTAGACAGGCTGGACTCAAATTCAGAGGTCCACCTGCCTCTGCCTCCTGAGTGTTATGATTTAAAAAGGCATGTGCCACCACTGCCTGGCTATTTCAACCTTTAGGTGACTTGGCCTCATCATGAACAATAAATGAAAGCATATCTGTGAGTATCAAGAAGATAATAAACAGGCTTAAAAGGTAGGTTCAATCTTCTTATCTTCTTTTATATGGGATAAAGGGTTACAGGGTTACAGCTAATTCCCCCTAATATCTGCCACTGACACTTGTCCTGTATGGTCTAATTTGGCTCTGGCAATTTAAAGCAGCACCTAATAAAACACATGTTCTCTTTTCTTTCTTTTTTTTATTAATAAGCAAAATAATTAAAAACAAAAATATAACAACTTAAATGCAGAGTAGCAGTTTAATCAAACTGCTGCTAGAATCCAAGGATGCACACCTAAGGTACATGCTTCCTCACTGTGAGGCACAAGGTGTGTGTGTGTGTGTGTGTGTGTGTGTGTGTGTGTGTGTGTGTGTGTTTTTAAAAAAAAATCATGAAGAATTTGAGGAATGGAAACCACTGATGCAGAAAGCATGAACTTTTCATTATGCAATCCCCAAACGCTCTGCTCTTTTCCTTTTCTTTGCCTCTGTATCCTCAGTAGTTCCACTTCCTGCTGAACTTCTCACAATCCCAAATCTATACTTCCTTTTTTTCAGCTTCTCATCATCCTCAGCCTTTCTGGAAATGGAAGAGACATTCAAACCAAATCTCTGTGCTCTTTCCTTTAGTTTATCCAGGTTAACCGTAGGCTTGGTGTCAGATGACAGACCTTTTGTTGGAACAGAAGAAATTCCAAACCTAGCTGCCCGAGCAGCCTTCTTACTCTCCAAGCTTACAGGTACATTGAACGGTTCAGCCCCCTTCTGCGTGCTCTCAGTCTGAGGTATGCCAGATGGAATTTTTACCACCTTCTTTTCTGATGCCACATCAACAGCCTTTTCAGGAGGTTCTTCCTCTTTAACAGGAAGCTCTATAGGGTCTTGTTCTTCTTCCTTAGTTTCATCTCCCAGGAAATCTCCTTCATTTACTTCCTCTTCAGCATGTTCTTCAAGATGCGCCTGGAGCCTGTTGATAAGATTCTGTTTTATTCCCTTGGTCTCTAAACCACGAGCAAGGCATTCTTGCTTTAGTTCAGCAAGTCTGCCAACAACATGGGGTGGGGGAGTCAATCTTCAATCAGAAAATCTAGTGCCCTCCCTCCCAACCAGCTATGGCTGGTTGGTAACAGGGTGTCTTTCCAGCAGTTTCTGTGTCGGAAGCCTGGTCCTCAGTGTAGTTGTGCTGGGACTCTGGTATTAGGTCTTGTTTGAATTTCTGGTAGAATTCTGCAGTGAAGTCATCTGGCCCTGGGCTTTTTTTTTTTTTTTTTTGGTTGTAAGATTTTTGATGACTGCTTCTATTTCCTTAGGGATTATAGGTCTATTTAAATTGCTTATCTCTTTTTGATTTAATTTTGGTAAGTGATACCTATCCAGAAAATTGTCCATTTCCTTTAAATTTTCCAATTTTGTGGAGTACAGGTTTTCAAAGTATGACCTGATGATTCTCTGGATTTCCCCATTGTCTGTTGTTATGTCCCCCTTTTCATTTCTGCTTTTGTTAATTTGCATGTTCTTTCTCTGCCTTTTGGTTAGGTTGGATAAAGGTTTGTTTATCTTGTTGATTTTTTCAAAGAACCAACTCTTTGTTTCATTGAATCTTTGTATTGTTCTCTTTGTTTCTACTTTATTTGTTTCAGCTCTCAATTTGATTATTTCCTGGCGTCTACTCCTTCTGGATGAGTTTGCTTCTTTTTGTTCTAGAGCTGTCAGGTGTTCTGTTAATTCTCTAGTGTGGCTATTCTCCAGCTTCTTCATGTGGGCACTTAGTGGTATTAACTTTCCTCTTAGCAATGCTTTCAGGTTGTCCCATAGGTTTGGGCATGTTGTGTCTTCATTTTCATTGAATTCTATGAAGTCTTTGATTTCCTTCTTTATTTCTTCCTTCACCCTGGAGTGATGCAAATGAGCGTTGTTCAATTTCCATGAATTTGTGGGGTTTCTGCAATTTGTGCTGTTGAATTGTAATTTTAAACCAAGGTTGTCTGATAAGATACAGGGGATTATTCCAATTTCTTTTTGTATCTGTTGAGGTTTGCTTTATTGCCCAGCATGTGGTCGATTTTAGAGAAGGTGCCATGTGATGGTGAGAAGAAGGTATATTCTTTTGTGTTTGGATGAAATGTTCTATAGATGTTTGTTAAACCCAATTGTGTTGTAACTTCTGTTAGTTCCTTTGTTTCTTTGTTAAGTTTCTGTCTTGTCCTCCTTTTCAGTGGTGAGAGTTTGATGTTGAAGTCTCCAACTATAAGTGTGTGGGGTTTAATGTGTGATTTGAGTTTTAGTAATGTTTCTTTTATGAATAGATAATGTTTGTTTTCTGGATAGATATCACTTAATATGCCTTTGTATTTGGGGCATAGATGTTCATCTTCATCTCTTTTGATTAATTTTAGTTTGAAGTCTACTTTGTTAGATATTAGGATAGCTGCACCTGCTTGCTTCCTAGGTCCATTTGATTGGAAAATCTTTTCCCAACCCTCAACTCTGAGGTAATGTCTGTCTCTGAAGGTGAGGTGTGTTTCTTGTATGCAGCAGAAGAATGGATTCTGTCTTTGCATCCATTCTGTTAGCCCCCACAATGTCACCGTGAACACACTCTGCTATCCCTGGCTGTAGATGTGGGGTATATGTGGAACCCTCACTGGCCCAGCAGAAAGAGCCTGCATAGCATGTCCTGGTTATCAGTTTGGGGCTGCCACAAGGATCATGCTAAGGCCTAGGCTGTGTGAGGGACCTGAGGGTGGATGTCAATTGTAGTAAACAGACATGCACCTGGAAATAGGACATCCAACGACTGGGAGGGACTGGGCAAGCCTGTAGGGTGCACGTGGTGTGTAATGTCCTCAAGAGGGAGGGAAAGGGGGCAATTTTAAGGGGTGGTAGGATCCCAGTACAGGCCTGGAGTCCTGGAAGGTCCCTCTATTGGGGGAGGGAGTTGAGGGAGTGACTACAGCAGGGAGCAAGGCTTGTGTTTTGTGTGGAAGCCCTTGCACCTGACATCAGGAGAAGCAGAAAGTCCTGACTCCTGTATTCCCTCCTAAAGCAGAGGCAGGGAGTCCCACTACCACTGGAAGGCTGTGTAGACAGCTTCAGTTCTGTCTCATCTGGAGAGCTCAGCACAGCTGGGGAAGGAGGCTCCCTGCCTAGGCTTCCAGCTCACTTGGATCAGGACAGAGCAGACACCATCCAAGAACCCTCTAAGTACCTACCCAGGGGACACTCGTCCAAGCACATGAGGGCTAGGTCCACAGCAGGTTCAGAGCTGACCAAGAGAGCCTTCCTCCACCCCAGTGCTGAGGATCCTGCAATCTAGGGAAGTGCTGTATCACTGAGTCACATTCCCAGCACCATAGGATCATGGAAGAATGAGATCCACAGGGCAGATGCTGTTATCTATGTGTGGGGTCACCCAAGACCCCATCTCATCACCCTGTCTACCCACCATCCCAACTCCGCTTTGCACATGGTTCTTTTTTTTTTTTTTTTTGGTTTTTTTGAGACAGGGTTTCTCTGTGTAGCATTGGAGCTTATCCTGGCACTCGCTCTGGAGACCAGGCTGGCTTCGAACTCACAGAGATCCACCTGCCTCTGCCTCCCAAGTGCTGGGATTAAAGGTGTGCGCCACCATTGCCCGGCTGCACATGGTTCTTATGGTGTCACTGGGGCCCTGCAGCCTGTGAATCAGGAGGAAAAAGAAAGGGACAGCCAGCTCTCCTGTCACACCTGTATCTTTAATAGGAACCCCCAGAAGTATTTCAGCAACCTTCCCTTTGTTTCTGGCCAAAGTCATATAGTCATTGTTAGTTTGAACATGCCCCACAATTAGAATCCCAGATATCCAGTGTCCAAGAAGAGAGGCAGGCATGGGGATGGACAGAGGAGTGGCTTCTGAACTGGTGGATGCTCACCAGGGACCTGGGGAACCACTGTGCTGGTGTGAGGAGGTCAGTGAGCAAACACCAGCTGCCTTTGGAGCATGGACACCTCTGGCAGGTCTCACAGGGACACCTCACAGATGTGTTAGTTTATTCATTCCTCATATATGACACTTTCAACATACACCTGTACAGTCCATGTCTATCCTCATACATGACACTAACAACATACACCTGTACAGGGAAAGCCCATCAGCCAATGATCCCGGGGACACTTCTGTCATCCTCAGGTGACTCAGACAGGTGTTCCTCTCAATGAGGAAGAAGGCTTGCCTTGGGATCATAGTGTTAGTGAAGATGATGGGAGAAGCCCCTGTAGGAGCTGGGCTTTGGTGAGCTTGCTTGGAGGAGTGTCTACAGCAGTGGTTCTCAACCTTCCTCATGCTGTGGTGACACCAACCATGAAACTATTTTCATTGCCACTTCATAGCTGTCATTCTGCCACTGTTATGAATCGTAATGTAAACATCTGATATTTCCAATGGTCTCAGGTGACTGCTATGAAAGGGTTGTTTGTCCCCTGAACAGTGTCTGCTGCAGAAAGTGACAGATGGATCCCTGTACAAATGTCTCTTTAAATCCTATCTCTACAGAGACAGCCAGATGGAGACATCATGAAAATGTCTGTCTGTCTTGGAGGACTAAAGAGAGTCTCTTAACCTGTTCTCAGACAATGATAACAACAAACCCTGTGACTAGTTAACTACGAAGAATACAGGTTTCTGCTGCCCATAACACTAATACTTAAAGCTCACCCAGAAACCCCAGACTCCCCCATCCCCCGGGTTCTGTATCCTGATCTACAGTGTCAGAAAAGGACTTTGGCCTTAGTAAAGGACTTTGGCCTTAGTAAAGGCCAGGCTGCATCTAGGAACCTCTAGCCTCCCCCCCCCCAAAAAAAACCCAGAGGGGACACCCTACTGAACCTGTATATGCACTAGTCACCAGAACCCTTGGCCATTTAGGCTAGAAAACCAGAGCAGCAGGAGAAACCAAGGAACAAAACACCAATCTAACAAAGAGAAATGTGGGAATCAACACCTAGACCTACAATCATCCAAAATCCAAATATCTAAGTGCCAGTTTAAGAACACAATAACAGAAAAGGCAATGTGGCATCACCAGAGCCCACCTATTCTACAACAGTAACTTGGATGGCTTAGCTAAACTTGAAAACAACTATCTTTGAGACTTGGTGATGGCTATGCTTACTGTGTATCCGCTATATAACAGTTACAGGTATCACTGATTTAATCTTTACAATTAGCTCTTATATCTTGACTTGACCCATTTATATTAATGTTTGTTCTGCCACCTGGCTCATTGCCTCTCCTGCATACTGTATGTCCTCCGAGTCTGACTGGTGAATCCTACCTCTCTTCTTGCCAGAGTTCCTACCTCTTCCCAGAAGACCGTTTTATCCTCTCCTGCCTAGGTACTGGCTGTTCAGCTCTTTATTTAATCAATAAGAAGATTCCTGTGACAGGTGGTCACAGTATACAAAAGATGGTTCCACAGCACTTCCCTTTCTTTAAGCTATTTATTAATGTATAAAAACCAGATAAAATAATGGATTTGGTTATCACATTTTTATCCACATATAAGATACATTTTGATCATGTTCACACATTTACTGTCTTGTGCTCCCCTCATTCCCACTGACCCCTCCCTCTTTGCAGCTACTCACGGTTTTCCTTTTTCTATTTTTGTGGTCCTATTATAGTGCTAGCATTGTTTTCTGAAGTTGAGTGTGCCTGTTTTGGTGTTCAGATATCTGGAATTGTGACGTCCTCTTGGCTAACTGTTCCTATAGTCAGCAGCTATCCATATCCTTTCTCAGTAATTTTGGTTTGAAGTCTATTCTGTCAAACATTACAACAACTGATCGATAGTTCCATTTGCCTGGAATTCCATCTCCCCTCCTTTCACCAAAAGGACTTTGCTAAGGCCAAAGTCCTTTTCTGACATTGTAGATCAGGATACAGAACCCGGGGGATGGGGGAGTCTGGGGTTGCTGGGTGAGCTTTAAGTATTAGTGTTATGGGCAGCAGAAACCTGTATTCTTCGTAGTTAACTAGTCACAGGCTTTGTTGTTATCATTGTCTGAGAACAGGTTAAGAGACTCTCTTTAGTCCTCCAAGACAAACAGACATTTTCATGATGTCTCCATCTGGCTGTCTCTGTAGAGATAGGATTTAAAGAGACATTTGTACAGGGATCCATCTGTAACTTTCTGCAGCAGACACTGTAGACCAGAGGTTCAGGGGACAAAAAACCCTTTCATAGCAGTCACCTGAGACCATTGGAAATATCAGATGTTTACATTACGATTCATAACAGTGGCAGAATGACAGCTATGAAGTGGCAATGAAAATAGTTTTATGGTTGGTGTCACCACAGCATGAAGAAGGTTGAGAACCACTGCTGTAGACACTCCTCCAAGCAAGCTCACCAAAGCCCAGCTCCTACAGGGGCTTCTCCCTTCATCTTCATTAATACCATGATCCCAAGGCAAGCCTTCTTCCTCATTGAGAGGAACACCTGTCTGAATCACCTGACGATGACAGGAGTGTCCCCAGGATCATTGGCTGATGGGCTTTCCCTGTACAGGTGTATGTTGTTAGTGTCATGTATGAGGATGGTCATGGGCTGTATGCTGTTAGTGTCATGTATACTGACTGGTTTAATTCAGCAGTTTTTTTCTGTAGTCCAGTATGTTTCTTCAGCTGTTTGCCCTTTCTCATTAGCATTGAGAAAGTTTAGTGTTAATAAAGCATTATGTAACCTATGTTTGGGGTTTTTGGTTCCCCCTGCCTGTTTATAGACCATTTCTTTCAGTGTTCAATTAGACCTCTGTACCACTGCTTGTCCTGTGGGATTGTGTGGTAAACAGGTTACCTGATTTATGTTATAATAATATTTGAAAAACTGTTCCAATTTGGTCGAGACATATGCTGGAGCATTGTCAGTTTTTATTTGTGCAGGAATACCCATAATGGCCATTACCTCTAACAGATGTGTTATAACAGAATCGGCCAGTAAGAGCTAAGAGCAGTAGCCCATTGAAACTCTGAAAATGTGTCTATAGTATGATGCCCATATTTTAAATTTCCAAATTCTGCAAAGTGAAAGACATCCATCTGCCAGACCTCATTTCTTTGAATGTCCTTAGGATTACAGCCTGCTGGCAATGGAGCTTGATTATAGAAGGAACAGGTAGGACAGTTTCGCACTTTCTCCTTGGCTTGTTGCCAAGTGATGGAGAAACCTTTTTTAAACCTTTGCTATTCACATGGTATTTCTTATGAAATTCTGAGGCTTCTAGCACACTTCCTATTAATAAGCAATCTCATCATTGCCTTGTACTAGTGGGCCTGGCACACCCTTATGGGATCTGATATGTGTTGTATATATCGGATGGGTCCTATTCCTGATTTTTTCTTGTAATTGTATAAACATTGAAGTTAATTCAGTATCATCAAAAATGAATTCAGCAGTCTTGATGTGTAAAACAACTCTCTCTGCATATTGAGAATCAGTAACTATATTGAGTGGTTCTGTAAAATCCATAAGTACTGTAAGATTTGTGTATAATTCTGCCTTCTGTACAGAGTTATATGGACTTTGAACTACTTTACTCATCTCTCCTGATTTATATCCTGCCTTACTTGATTTGTTCACATCAGTGTAGAAAGTAGGGACTCCAGAAATAGGTGTTTTCCTTACAATATGTGGAAGGATCCAGATTGTCTTTTTAATAAACTTAATTCTGTCAGTTTTGGGATAATTGTTGCTACTTGTTCCCAAAAAGTTAGTACAAGCTGTCTGCCAGTATTCATTGTCCTTCCATAAGGAGGAAATTTCCACATTAGTTAAAGGCACTAAAATTTCTCCCTTCCAGTCAGTTGATGAAGTCTTAATTTGCCTTTTAGAATCAAATCAGAAATCTTTTCTATATAAGTCTTTAGCTTTTTATTCAGTTTGTGTGCCAGAAATATTCATTCTAATATAGTATCTTCCATCTACAACAGAATCTCTGAAGGGTATTCTCTGGATGGTAAAATAACAAGAATACAGTCTAAATTAGGGTCCACAAGGTCTACATGTGCATCCAGTATTCTGTTTTTCACCCATTGTAATTATTTTTCTGCTTCAGCTGATAATATTCATGTACTGTTTAAGTCCTTGTCCGCTTTAAGGGCCATTTTAAAATGCCTTAAGTCATGTCCTTCTACTCCAATTATTGTCTGTAGTTGAGAAATTCCCCTAGCAATCTCTGCAGGTCATTAAGAGTTTGATAATGATCTCTTCTAATTTGTACTTTTTTGTGGCCTGATGTTCTGTAAGTCTATTTTATAACCTAAATAATTAATAGAATCTCCTCTTTGTAGCTTTTCTGGGACAATCTGTAATCTCCAACGAGGTAGAACTTCCTTCATGGTCTCAAACATCCATTCTAATGTTTCCTTCTGACAATAATATGTCATCCATATAATGATATATTATGGGGGTGGAAATTTCTTATGAATTATCTCCAAAGGTTTTTGTACGAAGTGTTAGCACAAAGTAGGACTATTTAAAATTCCCTGTGGCAAAACCTTCCACTGAAATCTCTTAACTGTGAATCATTATAAATGGCTACTGTGAATACAAATTTTTCCCTATACTTTTATTGCAAAGGTCTAGTGAAGAAACTAGCTTTCAGATCAATGACTATGATCAGCCATTCTTTAGGAATCATGGAAGGCAAAGGCATTCCAGGCTGTAGAGAGCCCACTGGCTGAATTACTTTATTGATGGCTCTCAGATCTGTCAGCATTCTCCATTTACCAGGCTTCTTTTTGATAACAAATACAGGAGAATTCCAAGGGCTAATAGATGCTTCTAAATGCCCAGCATGTAGCTGTTCCTGAACTAGCTTTTTCTAAAGCCTTTAGCTTCTCAGAGGTCATAGGCCATTATCCTACCCAGACAGGTTCATCTGTAAGCCATTTTAAGGGTAGAGCTTTTGGTTCTTCTGAAGGTTTATCATTTGTACTTTGTTTTTGTACAGCCTGGATGGTTGGTATCTGTTTTTCATAGTGCCTTACTATATTTTGTCTCCCATCTAGAGGTTGTATATGATTTGCATCTGATACTGTAGGAATGTTAATCTGGGTATTCCATTGCTGTAAAAGGTCACGACCCCAGAGATTTATTGCAATATCTGCTACATATGGCTTTAACCTTCCTCTCTGTACTTCTGGTCCTATGCAGACAACCCACCTCACACTCTGGCATACTCTAGATAGAGTTCCAATGCCTAATCATTCACCTCTTTTAGGGGCCATCTCTGAGGCCAGGACTTTTGGGTTATAATAGTCACGTCTGCCCCCATGTCCACCAAAACCAGTAATAACTTTATTATTTATTCTCACTTTCAATTGAGGACTCTGATCATATATAGAAGTTTGCCAAAATATGCATTTTTGTCTCCTCCAGTCATGTTTGATTCCTCCTCATTAGCCAAACTACCATCTAGAGTGGAACCATTCTTTACAATAGGCAATATACTATCTATTTTTCTTGTGAGAGATTGTCCTCCACAGTGACTGGAAATGACTGGACCTTTCTGGACATGGGGGCCTTCGAGAGGTCCCCCAAGGAGTTTCCCTGATTGTAACTGGCTTCCTTGTATGTCTCTGGTCTATCTACATTCATTGGTCCAGTGTCCGCCCTTACCACATCTCCTACATAATCCAACAGGTTGAGGCATTCTGTATGAGACATTGTTGGAATTTCCTTGCCTACAATTTCTCCTAATATATCCTATTATGCCACAGTTAAAACATTTAATATCCTGATGCCTTCTCGACCCTCTAGGGTTTACTCTTCTATCCAAGTTCCTGTTTTATTACAGTTAGAGCATCTGGCTTCTTGGTGTCTTTTTAAACCTTTTGAGATTGTCTCTCCTACCCAAACTTCTGTATCTTGGACATTATATTTGAGATTAGCTGTATGCAAGACCCACCCTTCCAGTGGTGCTGATCTAATCTTTAAAGGTAAAAATATCCTTTTGCATAGTATATTCTCATTTTCATAAGCTGGAGATTGTATGAGTATTTTTCTAGATTCTAAATTCTAGATTCTAAATTCTAGATTCTGTTACCTGTAACTCTACTGCCCTGGATAGTCTTTGTAAAAAGTCATTGTACTGTTCTGTCGGTCCCTGTGCTATCTTAGTATAGGGTTCTATTCTTTCTTCTTCTTCACAAACCTTGTCCCAGGCATTTAAGACTTCTGTTCTGCATAAGGACAATGTGTGCTTGCCATATGCAGCCTGAGCTTGTGGGTTGCATAAAGGCCCTCACCAAGAATCTTATCTTGGGGAGCTTCATAACCTTTCTTTAAGCCTTGAAGCTCGAAGGCTTTTCCTCCCTCCCTTCATAGAGCCCTCCACTGTATTTGAGATGAATTTTCAAGTACAGCCGATATTATGTGTTCCCAATCTATGGGCATTACTCTATTCAAAGTTGCCCAAGAATTTAGCAATTCATTGACATAAGGGCTATGGAGACCATATGAGACAACAGCCTCCTTAATTCTTTCAAGTCTTTTAGTTGTATCGGTTCCCATTTATATGCCATATGACCATTTGGGTATTTTTTTTTTTTTTGATGGTGGTTTCTCTGAAATAGTCACTGGGAAGGCCAGTGGTATGCATATAACAACCTTAGGAAGGTTTTCCTGATGTTTAATTAGAATATATGCATCAAATTGAGAAGAATCCGATTCAGTGTCATCCAAGGCTTGGAGCCTGGCAACCACTGTCTCATTGAGAGATTGAATTTCGTGAATCAAATAAGATTCTAAGAATTTTATAGAAGCGTTAATTTTTCTTGTTTCTTCATTTACCTGTGCTTCTAAACCTTTAATAGTCTCAACCTTAGATAGTATCTGAATGGCATGTAAATTGCCTTCTAAATATCCAATCCTAGACTCCAGCTTTTGACCTGTGCTAGTAGAATCATCAGACATGGAGCGAATTGCCTGTGCCAGTTCGCTAATGCGGTCCTGGTTCTTAGCTAGCTTTCCATTTAAGGCATCAGACATGGCAGAAATTTTGGTTTCTATTTGGCCGTGAGTTTGTTCTACCTGTGTTAGCAATGTAGCATGGCCAGATTTAGTATCCTTGTTTTCCTGGCTGGCTTTTATATCTTGCATCCAACTTTCTATGCTGCCCATAATTCATACAGGTTCTTTGTCCTTTTCCCTGTGTCTCAGTCCTCTGGTTAGAGATATCACATGAGCTAACAAGCTGACTGCTAACATAGAATATGGGTATGTTACCAGTAATTCATAAGCCTCCTCTAACATCAAATTCACCTAAGAAGCAAGAATATTCCCAATTTTCTGCGTTGTCAAATGTTCGGACCTAATGTTTACCTGTGTCAGTTTCCGTTACATTTGCAACAACTGTGTTTGACCAGAAGGTGGCGCAGGTGGCCAGTTGTGGTTGCAGTGGTCAGCTGCAGATAATTAAATTGGTCTCAAGACAATCTGAAAAATATTTGAATTGCTTTAGCATGGAGTTAGAATGGATAGAAGGGATGGGCTTTGTTAGAAGGAAGGGCTTTGGAAACCTGCAGTGCCGAATCCAGTTCTGGGCACTGAGGCAGTATCCAGAGAGAAGGGGCTGTGCACTGGAGAGTGGACAGTGGCCGGGGTGGGTAAATGGAAGGGGAAGAGCCTCCAGTCGGGAAAACCGGCCGAAGGCAGTAGGCATAAACCTTGCTTAGTCTGGGAGACAAACCTGGGAGGGATGAAGCTCCCAGGGGACGGCCACAGCTTCCTGTCAGTGCGAGTGAGCAGCGCTAGAGAGATTCTGCAGTGATGAGTGCTCATGGCCGTTTCTGGCAGTGGGGCAGGAGGGAGACGGGAAGTGTTACCCCAGTGCCGATGCAGCAGGGGAATAAACCTTGATGGCCACTGGCTGGGTTAAAATTAGTTTCCCAGGTCACCACTCACCCATGGGTTCAAATTCAGTCCCAAAAATTCTGATACCAGATAGAGATGATTACAAAGTGGAGTTAAAAATAGGTTGATAACCAGTAGTTTATTGGGGAGAAAGTACTCATGCAAGGGAGCCGGTGACTCAGGTTTGCACCTGAGCAGGAGGGACCCAGAAATTCTTCCCAGTCAACTCAGCCAGGCAAAAGAGCCTTGTGTGTGCCTCCCTCCTTCTTAAACCCTTGTTAAGTAACTCTGACCATGCTCAGGAGGGCATGGTCAGTGGTGCCTGTGATCAGGGTTTCTCCTTACAATCAATCTCATCATAGGGAAGAAAAGGTGAGAACTGGCCATCTGTGGAGTGAGGCCATGTCAGATTGGCAGTCAGTGAGGGAAGTGATTGCAAAGAAGGATGTCTTCTATGTACTGAAGCAGGCAGGAGGAAAGGGAGGAGACAGGCTAAGTCCACAGCCAGTGACTGACCAGAAAGTGGGGACTGTCTCCTAACCCTTGGGGGAGGACAGTCCAGGTCCCTTGTCTGACTGTGGAGTGTCAAAGTCCATGTAAGTGAAGGCAAAAATATCTTAAGAGTGGACATCTAGGAGTACTTAGAAGAAAATGTCTTTAAGGTTTAGGACTAAAAAGTGAATTGCATCATGGGTAATGGAGAGGATAGCCTTGGAGTTAGACACCATAAAGTGTAGAGAGACAACAGCAGCATTAATGGCATGAAAGTCCTGGACCAAACAAAAAGTTCCAATTTTTTTTTTGGAGGGGTGGAGGGAGTTGGTTGGGTTTTTCTTTTGTTTTGGTGGGGGACAATCAGGGCCTCTGAGACAGGATTTCTCTGGGTAACAGCCCTGGGCATCCTGTAACTCACTTTGTAGAGCAGGTTGGCCTCAAACTCACAGAAGTCTACCTGCCTCTGCCGTCCAAGTGTTTTGTTAAAGGTGTACATCACCACTACCTGGTTCATTAGTGGTTTTTTTTTTTTTTTTTTTTTTGACTGTTAACCTGGGAGCATTGTAGGGTGAGGAGGTGAGACTGAGAAACAGTTTGGATAAAAGGAATCGAGTGACAGATTTGAGGCCTCATGCTGGTTAAGGGTAAGGAGAATTGGGGGTTGGAGATGTAAGCAGAGGGTCTTTGAGTATGATGTGCTTCAGGAGAAGGGGCGGTTTTACCCCAGACAATGGGGTTGACTGAAGAAGTGGGCAAGGGACAGGACTGGTTGGGGATTTAGAGAGTGGGGGGAATAAACGAGGCTGAGGAAAGGAAGAGGGGGGTGCAGGAGTGTCCTGGGAGCTGTTGTAAGGGGAGAAGACGAAATGTATGTCGACTTTGGAGAGGACATCCCTTGCTAGTGAGGGAGTAGGGCATGAGGGAATGAGAAGAAGGATGGGAAAGGAAAACTTTGAAAGGAGGAAGTTAAGGGAGGAGTCTGGGGTGGGGGCGGGGTCAAGAATTTCATATTAAAGTAGAGCCTGTGTGAGGCACCAGAGGAAGTGACAGGGAAGTTCAGACTTGTCTGAATTATTTCTTGGATATATGTACCTGAGATTGCTTTCTCAGCCCTGCAGAAACTCTCAATCTTTTCTTGTGTGAAGCCTGTCAGCAAGGTAAACCGGACTGACAGGCAGCTGGGTGCTTGTTGTTGTTGACTCTCCAGTTAATCATCAATGTCATAAGAGATCTGAGAAGCATAACTTCCAATAGGAGGTATAATTTAAATGGTTTTTGTGTTGTTAAAATGGTAGAGATTTACTTAGACAGTTTTCGAAGCTTGCGTGGTTCTTGGGGTGCAGAAGCATTTGGTCTATGGCTGTCAGACATAAGCACTTTTAATCTTCAGTTGTCACACAGAGCAGCTGGCCTTCAGAGGTCAGACCCAGGTCTGAGGAATTTTGCCTGTCGAGGAAAAACTCAAGGAAATTAACCCCACTTTGCAGTTTTTTGTATACTCAGTTTAGGTTGCAGGCAGTATCAGGACTGGAAAGGGTTAAGTTGGGAAAGTAGTAATGGCCTTGGTGGCAACCCACCTTAACAAATAATGCCTTACATATGTTCCTAAGAGATTTGGGGGAGGAGGGAGGAGAGCAGTCAGCCTAATATCATTGACCTAGAGCACAGAGATTAGAGTTTACACCACGGGTAAACTCTTACCATCTATGATGAGCTAGGTTCTCCCTCACAGGGAGGAGATCCACAGCCTGGGTGAACTGAATCTGTTCCTCCACCTGGCACAGTAGCTAAATTGATGCAGGGACAAAGAAGCCCATGAACTGACATCAAGGCCCAAGTCTGGGCTTAGGGTTGGGAGGCAGATGCTCATTGCCATTGTCAACACAAAAATAAGACAATCAAAGGGGTAAGACACAGTTCATTCTAGAGCCAAATGTGAGGACCATGGCCCAGGAACACAGAGTTCAGTTACACAAAAGTCCATCTTCCAACATGGAAGCCATTTCATGAAGCTTTTAGGATAACAGCTGAAAGAGAGCAATAACTGAACACATTTCCAAGACATTTGTGGAAACATCAGAGATGGTTACCAGCCTTGGATGCCGTCTGTTGACGTTTTCAGCTTGTGAGTTGGAAGCTAGTGGTCTTCTAAGCTAATACATCCCCAATGGTTTTTGTCTCTTAGTCATGAGGTGTTAAGACCAACACAAAGGTGGCAAAGAATGGATATATGGAGACTAAGACCATCAGAGACAAGTTGTCATTAGGCTCTTGATCTGCAACATTCCACCCTCTCCACAGGTCTTCAAGTTCTGATTAGCTATTTGGGCTCTTAGAAACCTCAGGTGGGATTCCTTCTAGAAACTTTCATTACACCATCCACATTCATTTCTGACCTTGGAGCCACATTCTGTGCCCCAAGAAGCCAGGTGAGGTGATAGGGAGAGAGGCCTGTACACAGAGGAGGTATGGGGCCCAGCAGAGCTGTGGAATGACACATAGAGGCTGAGATCACAAAGATTCACCCTGCACTGTGAGATGAGAATGGTCTATGGTTGATTCAATGGCAGGTATGTGAAGAGGGAAAGACGAGGGTGGCGCCGAGTGAGTGGATTGTCTGGGTGTCCACTGGATCATCAGCTGCTCAGCAGGTGTGACCTCACCTGCTCTTCCCAGGCTGGGCACAATGGCCCTTCTCATGCCTCTGGCTGTGACTCAGATGCATAGCTGGGGACTGGACACACTGCTAAGGACAGCTGTGTCATATCTAACTCATCCAGGAGAAGATTCTTTCAGAAGTAGGGAGGTATCTGTCCATGCCCACAGCCACTCTTGAAGGCACAATTGTCCCATTCTGTAAATGTGATTTAGGCAGTGGCTGGGTCAAAGATTCATCAAACCTGTGGCTGAACTTGCATCTAGGTTGGAATCTGGCTGCTTTTTTCCTCTCCCTCAGAAGTCAGCACAAGGGACTGTAGGACACCCCTCATATGGGATCACCAAGGGGTTTGTCTTAGTTCCAGACCTCCTGATATATGACTAGGGTACCTCAGAGGGAAGGTGGCTTTCAGGATGACCTCTGGGAAATGGAGGCAATGAATGGTCTGGTTGGAGAGAGCAGAGAGCCCAGAGTCCATCCATCCTTGTGTGAGGACCAGCCTGGAGTTGGCCCTAGGGTATTGCCACATGAAGAGATGGGGGCAAAGGTGAACTTGAGAGGCAAAAGAACACAGAGATTACACCATGACTCTCTCAGAGTGTGCGTGCCAAGACCCATGGTGGAAACTTGGCCCAAAAAAGAGTGTCCTGTTCGAGATACTAGAAGGATCCATGTCAGTGGATATCAGCCTGCGTCCCCTGGCCTTGTCCAGTCTCTCTTCAGTGTGTGAATGTAGTCAGGAGCAGAGGGTGTTCTGTGTGCTGGGTGGGAAAGAGTGCCAGCTTGGGATCCAGAGAACAAGGTTCACAACCTGGTAAACAGTGCCATTGTGTATTTGATAAATCCAAGGGCAGAATCCAGGGAAGAGTAACCCATGTGTCCACATGAGCAAAGAATATTTGAGAAATTTTGGAAATATTAAAATCTCATTTTCCCCTCAAAGTCAGAATAAGTTGTGTGACATCGTGTACAGCATTTTCCCTCTCAGAATGTCTGTTTTTCACCAGATAAACAGAATTAGGGTTACCTGCTCTGCTCATCTCTAGCAGGACACCGCTCTCCTTGGTATTCAGACGCAGGGCACACACAAGACACAGAGACCATGGGAAAGTGGGTACCAGGAAGACTGGGCTTGTTTCTGATCCTAGAGATGTTCAGAGGGAAGAGACCAGGCCCCACATCCTGGATCCCAGAACCATTAAGGACTTGGGATATAGATGGTGAAAACAATTTAAACTTTTTTCATTAATTTAAACAACATTCCACCTCAGTGCAAATAAACACAAGCACACACATACTTCCCTGTCAGATGTAGCTTCATGAAGCTGGGTTTCAACCTTTCTCTCAAGAGTTTCCAAAAGTGTTTATTTCCTAACAATTTCTATGTCTTGGTGGCAGAGCACCTCTGGAATTAGTAGGCTCTGTTTGATTGGTTTAATCGCTAGTCTTGGTTGTCAAGTTGACTACATCTAAAATTAAATTAAAACCCAAATGCAAGGCATAACTGAGAGGGGATTTGACTCAATTTGAGGTGGGAAGACCCACTTCTATTCCTGATCTTTGATATGGGAAGACATGCCTTTGATACAGATCTATTGACGATTGAAGCTTTCTTTTTCAAGAGTTTTCTTGACTATGGTAGTTCCTCACAGCAAAAGAATAGGGACTAAGACAGTCAGTATAAGAAATTACAGCCAGGTGATGATTTTGCACACCTTTAATCCCAACACTCTTGAAGCAGGGACAGGAAGATCTCTGTATCTGAGAACAGCCTGGATTTTAGACTGAGTTCTAGGACTTTCAGGGCTACATGGAGAATCCCTGTGTAAAAAAACAAAGACAGACAGAAAGGAAGGGAGGGAGGGAGGGAGGGAGGGAGGGAGGAAGGGAAGGAGGCAGAAAGAAAGACAAAAAGGAAGAAGAAAGAAAGGAAGAAAAGAAGGAAGAGTAATTACCATTAATACAAACACAGTTCCCAGGTGGGTAGCAGAAAATTCCTTTCCATCTGTCATTCTGTGTGCAGAGTCTGTTGTTTCTCCACAGTTGCGTCTTCCCTGACACCTCCATTGTCTCAACAGGACAGTTGTCCTCTGCCTTGGCTGGAGAGAAGGTAGCAGGGCTGGAGCCAAGAGACAAGCCTTCTTTAAATAGTAGTCACAGAGCCCAGGGAAAACAGACATGCTTTGGGTCAAGTTCTTTCTCTCCTAGGAAGCCATGTTGAATGACCTGTGTGTCACCAAATCCCAAGGTCACAGCAAGTGTCCCCATTCTGTCCCACAGGTTGTTTTTCTTCCAGCAGCCTGGACGCCTGCTGAGCTGTAAGAAAACCTGCCAGAATTACCTGAGTGGCACCAAGACCAGCAGCTGTCATGGCCTCCACAGGTAATCAGTCTTGTTCTCCCCTGCTGCACATGGCCTAGTATTGCCAGAGGCTCCATGCTGAGTGCTTGCTGAGGAGTCAAAGATACAAGAAGAGAACCCCAAGGGGGAACATAGAGAGTTCTCCAGGCTTGGGTAAGAGAGGTCCTCCGTCCTGGTCTTGTAATAGGGTGAATTCTCAGGAGGCTCCTCAATACCCAGCCTGAAAAATGGAAGCCAGGGGAGAGGTAGGGAGGGAAGATGAAAGGTAGGGAGGAAAGAAGGGAGAGAGGAGGAGAGGGAGGGAGCATGTGATAGGAAGCATCCAGGTGGGAGGCAGCTCTAGCCCCCTCATGGAGTCTTGCTCTCAGCTGACCCTGCTGTGCTGTCCTGAGGAGGGAGCCCACCCTGCTCCAGCTCAGGAACCCATCTGTTCTAACTGCCTCAGCATGATGTTACTGCACCCCAGTGAGACTGTCCACAGTGCATCTATGTTACCTGACCACTCTTACCTCAGATTACCTATCCCACGAGGGCCATGTGTCCCCATGCATTTAGGCACCATGGAGCCTGCTGCAGCCTCTCCCTGCACTGCATTAATTCCAACCTCTTAATCTCCATCCCAAAGCTGTTTAAGGCACCTGCCCTGCACTGCCAGGACCAAAGCTTGTTTATCAGGTGGGCCTGATTTTTCTTTTGTCATATATAAAAAAGCTGAAGTTGAAACAGAAACCCAGAAAAAAAAACAAAAACAACAACAACAAACAAAAACCTTCACTCAGAATCACTCTGTACCCAGAAACCTGAAAGTTCTAAACTCAGGAACAGACCTACTTCACCTCCTGGTCCACACCAGTGTCCTCAGCTCTGTGTTCCCTGGCTTCTTCCCCCACCTCTGATGCTTAGACAGTCAAGTCATTTGCTCAAGGTTGACCAACCCGCACAGCATGGCAGTCATGTTCAAAATGAGAGAGAAAAAAACTACAGAGATGCCTACACGGTCAGGACGGCCGTCATTAAGGAAATAAGAAACAAACAGTTGGGGAGAGGGACATGTGTTCCTCAAGGAAATGTAAGTTAGTCTGGCCACCATTGAAATCAGAATAGATATTTTTGAAAATATGAAAATATAACTTCTGTAAGGCCCAGTTACACTGCTCCAGGCCATATACCCAAAGGAACCCCCTTCAGCGTGTCAGGGAGGTGCTGGTACATTCATGGTTAGCACAGTGTGATTGACAATAACTAAGATATGGAACGAGCAACCGAGCACATCAATGGATGGGGGCATAAAGACCATGTGGTGTACATAACAATGGAATCCTATTCCACCATAAAGATGAATGAAGCATGTCATCTGCAGGAACATGGTTGGAACTCTGGGTCATCATGTTAAGCAAAATAAGTCAGACTTAGAAGACAAATATTGAGTGTTTTCTTTCAAATGTGGAACCTAGATTACACACACACACACACACACACACATGCACACGCGTGCACACACACACACACAGTTAGAGGGGACTGTTAGCCAAAGGCAGATTAGTAACAGGTGAAGGTAACAGTAAATGCTGCCAATATACATGATAAACTTGAATGAAAATGGCATTTCAAAGCTCATCACTTTGGACAATAGAGTTAATAAGAAAGGAAAAGCATTCAATAGAATAAGGAAGGGAGGAAAGTTTAGAGGCAGGGAGCTCAGAGCACGCAGCAGACCATCACAAGGGACAGAAAGCACATGGATTCCTCAGGGTAAATATTCCCTCTTCACAAAAGGGGCAGCCTGAAAAACCTTGACAGGTGCTGGGGTGCCAGGCCCCTGACACATGAGGAAACCACAGGATCAGCGTGGAGGGTCCCACCAATCAGTTATCTCTGTATGTTCTCCATCTTAGCATGCCCATCACAGCAGGAACAGTCTTCACTGACACTTGATCTTAGTTGTGTGTCATATGAAACGTCATTTTCCAATAAATGTAAGAGGCATGCCCACCAGGTATGTTACAAATGACTCCTCCTCACTCCCTTCTCTTTAAGCCCATAAGCTCCACATACCTGAGAACTACATCTTGTGGGCCACTCACTTTGGCAGGAACCTGACCCCAGGTGACCTGAGATATTTTGCAGCCATTACACTGTTGGTCTCATTGAATGGAAAGTTCATGTGTTCTGCTGCCAGTGGTGAATGAATGTCTTTACCCTGTGTGCCTCTTCCTACCTTCTTCCTTTTCCATTTCTCTCTAACACTCTCTCTTCCTCACCCCCCTCTTCTCTGTCTCTCAAACAAAGTCTTGCTATGTCGCCCAAGCTGACCTCAAACTGACAATCCTTCTGCCTCATCCTGGATGTGCCGGGATTATGGGTCTGCACCATCACTTAGGGTTCCATTTCTCACAGATTACAAGTGCTAATTAACTGAATATTTAAGAGTAGCTAGTTAACTGAATGTTTCAGAACAGGTAGTAGTGATGGTTAGAACTGAATATTTTCATTGTATTTTTCCTGCATGTATGTCTGAGTGAGGGTGCTGGAAGCCCCCAGTGCTGGAGTTACAGACAGGTGAGAGTTGGCCTGAGGGTGATGGGAATTGAACCTGGGCCCTCTGTAAGAACAGTGCTCTTAACTTCTGAGCCATCTCTCCAGGCCAATTTTGAACATTCTTAAATGAATGATAAATATTTGAACTGATAACATACTAATTTACCATGAAATATCATACTGTTGCATACATACATACATATAAATACAAAGGACAATTAAAATGACAATTCAGAAATCATTTAACAGTATTGTAAAAGATGTAAACTCTGAATGAGCTGAGTGTTTGCATGCATGTGGTTGTACATATGTTCATGCATAGCATAATCCAGGAATACTCTTCCTCTGTTCTTTCCTCTGGTATTGTCAATTCCATTTCTTTTTTAGATCTTGTTTTGGATTTGGTTTTTCAGGACAGGGTCTCACTGTGTATCTCTAGCTGTTCTGGAACTCTCTGTGTAGACCAGCCTGGGATGGAGCTCACAGCGATTCTCCTGGATCAGTCTCCGGGTGCTGGGATGGAAGGCAGGCACCTAAAGTGGGCTGCCTACAGATTCCCCTACAGGCACCACTATGCCCGGCTGTGTTTCCATTGGCTCTGTCTTCCATTCATTCATTTACTCAATGTCCGTCAGCTTTTCAGACTGATGTTTCTCACTTTCTCATGGTTGTAACCAATGACGACAGATTATTTGCTGGTAATGTAGCATATTTTCATCCATCATGGAAGGAAGGCAGGGGTGGCAGCTCACAAAAAGCAGTAACAGGAAAGGGCCAAGGCAAGATATCCATCAGCCCCAAAGACACATTCCAGAAGCCCTCCTGACTCCAGCCAGGCCCCACTTCCCATGGTGCCTCACCTCAGCCTTTGAACCAAACATTGGCTCAGATCACTTAGGATCTACTTCTATTTGGAAGCTCCCTCACAAACCACCCAAATAAGGGCCACTGATCTCCAAGATGTTTACTAGTCCAGTGGATTGAAACTCAGAATAATTAACTCACCATTCCAGTTTCAAAAGTCACCTTTGGGACTGGAGAGTGATTCAGAAGTTAAGGGCACTTGCTGCCCTTGCAGAGGACATGGGTTCAGTTCCCAACACCCACATCAGGGTCACAGTAGTCTGTAACTGCCACTCCTGAGGATCCAAGGCCCTCCTTGGGCACCAGACACTCACATGGTGCACAGACAAACATACAAGCAGGCAGATATTCCTATGCATTACATAAAAATTAAGGATAAAAGTCACATTCAAGGACTGTGCCAGGGGCACACAGTAAAAAGAAACCATCATTGGACTCTCCCTCTTCCTGGGGAAGAGAGACTAACTTCCAACTTGTTCTGAGCTGAAAACTATACTTGTCTCTGCAAAAACACAATGACACAGCTCTGGTACATTGGTCTTCTCTGGATGCCATCACTAAGTTACATTGGGTAGGTGGCTTAAAAATAAAAGATTTCTCCTCACTGCTCTGGAATACAACATCCACATTCAAAGTGAGGCAGTTTGGCACTGGGGAGCCTTCTCTTCCTGGTTGGCAGAGGGAGCTTGTACTCTGTGCTGGTCCATGGCCTCTCTAATGTATCTGGAGAGAAGAGAGACTCTACTTAGAGTAATGAAGAGGAGGGAAGATAGAGAAGGAGGGAAAGGGAGAGATGGAGTTTCTCCTGGTTGCTATGACGACACTAATATCCATAGTATTGGTGTCCTCACTCAACCTCCCTTGGTTCCTTAGCAGCTCTGTTCCCAAATAGAGCCACCTGGGGTTAGAGCTTTTACAAATGAGTTAAGGGACACAATTCAACCCCTACCACTAATGACACCTCAAGGAACAGATGCTGAGAAAAACATTTAACCAGCTGTTCCTGAAGCCAATCAAGTTCTTATGCACGGTCACCTGACCCTATTCTTTTTCTTACCCATCTAGAGAGAAAACTCTTCCTTGAGTCTATGGTTGCGTACCTCCTGGACACAAGGAGCACAGAGGCTCTGAAGTTCCTGCTGACTGAAGAGGAAGCCTGGAAACAGCTTGTGGAAGGAACTGGTTTGTCCAGGTCACCTCTCTCGTGGATGCTAGCAATGCCACCAGAGCCCATGCTGTGTTGTCTTTTTCTGGACAGGAATATTCTGTCCAGGAAGAACAAGTAGTTGGGGTCCAGGGTGTCCCTTCTCAGGAAATATTACATTGATGCTGTTTAGTAGCAGGGAACAGTGTCTGATTGATGGGATGTAATAACCACAGGGGACAAGATTGTTGCTTCCATGGCTGTGCCTGTGACCATGAGAACTTAGTTTATCACCTTTGCTTTATTTGAAGAGCATTGCACTTCATTGTAAGAAAAATAAGAGGATACATATGGAGGGTTCAGCATATGACCTGCACACAGGCCAGCAGCACATAGTGGGTGTTCATTGAAAGTTGATTATTACAAAGGTTTTGTTTTTAAACTGTGTGTATGTGCCTGGGTGTATCCTTCTTGCACTTGAGTGAACTTATATTACAAGCTGTCTTCCTCACTCAATCTGTCTCTCCTGTTACAGAGAAGAGGAAATTTCCTTGCATGAAGCTCTTAGTGATATTTTTGCAGATCCTGATATAGAAGATGAAGACATGCTCCAAAATGACCTGCAGGAGAAGACAGAGAGGTACTCAGCCATATACTCCATGAGCTTTTTCTCTTAGGTTGGGGAAAAAAAGAAGAACAGGGTTAGGGGACTGTGTATTAGAGCTTGAATGGTGCCAGACAGTGGTGTCACACAGCTTTAATCCCAGTACTCAGGAGGCATCGGTAGGGAGATCTCTGTGATTTCCAGGATAGTCTAGTCTGTAGAACAAGTCCCAGAACAGCCAGAGCAACACAGACAAATCCTGTCTCAAAAACAAAAACAAAAACAAACAAACAAAAGAAAAGAAAAAGAAAGAAAAGAACTTGAATGTCATCATGGACAAGCTGTTTAAATGTGTTTATGAGCACTTGCCATGTGAGGCATTTTAATGGTGTCACTAGTGGGAGGGACTGAGTTGTGTCCCTATACTCATTTAAAGAAACCCTAACCAAGGTCGCTGTATTTGAACATAGAACATTTAAGCAACCAAAGTATTGAAATTAAGCCAGGGCATGAGTGAGGTCCCACCAATTCCACAGGGTTATCCATGAAGGACAAAAGAGGCCCTCATATCACCTCAAGGCCACTGTGAGGCTCTAAGTGTGGGTACAGAGAACTAAAGTCACTTTTTCTGCAAGAGAAGTGCATGATCTGAGTGAATGAGCCATCCCTCAGCTCCTTTAAAAGAAACAATCACCTTTATCGACCTGGAACTTGTACCTGGATTTTCTTTCTGCCACCTTCTTCAGACACCTTTCCCCAAATAAACATACAGACACTATAATAATTATAAAACTGGTAGACAATGGCTAGGGCTTCTAATTGGCTAGCTCTGTCTTAATTAATAACCAATAGCTACTAATCTACATATTTCCACATAGCCTCATCTTTCTGGAGAATGCCTGGTGCACCCTATCTTCCAGTTGTCTACATGGCATCCCTTCGTGGTCTCTCACTCTGCTTCCTTTCCCAGAAATCTCTTCGTCTCCTAGACCTGCCTATCTTCCTGCCTTTATTGTTCCAACAGTGTTTTATACATCAACCAAGAAGAGAAACATATGTACAGAAGGACATCCCCCATCAGGAACTCATCAATTTGACTACAGTAACTGTACACAGAGCACCAGGGATGCTCATGACTCTGCATCCCCAAACAGGGATTGCAGGCGTTTGCAGGGATTGCAGGTGTCCAGCACCTGGCTTTTCAATGTGGACTCTGGAAGACTGAACTCTGCTCCACATGTTTGCATGGCAAACACTTTACCAACTTAGCCACATCCACAGTCCACTTCAAGGGCCTTAAGCGAGAATCCTCTGTTGTCTCAGGACACGATGCACTCATGTGAGAGTTCACATGCAGTGTCCCACACCAAGACAACTCCCATGGGAAGCAGTAATTATTCTGACACAGATTAACAGTAGGAAATACTGCTCAGGACTGTTCATCTAAGGGAAAGAGGCACAACAATTCTGGGTATACATTCAGGTGGGGACTCTAGCAGACAAACTGACTTAGAGACAGTAGATAGCAGAGACTAGGGGCACTGTGAAGCTGACCTCATGGTGATTTCTCCTGAGGGAAGTCAAGGCCTAACACACACACACTGGAAGTTAGACATGGAAACTTGAATGAGTATCGAGTATCAAGTATCAAAGGTAGAGTGTTCTCACAACCTGACTTAGGATTCTTGACAAGCCTGGGCAGGGCAAGCCCACCATGCACAGGAAAGACATGGAAAGCCAAGACCAACCCACACTCAGGAGCAGTTTAGAAAAGCTTAATAAAGTTTTCTCAAGGAAAATGCTTTGTCCACATAAACCTCACTGTTCAGAAGATTGTTGGGATTTGATCATATACACAGTCCGCATGAGTGACCGGGGGTTTTCTTGCTTCCTAGAGTTCATGCCCTTAGTGTCTACTTCCTTTGGAGGTCAGAAATGACAGCAAAGTCCCACCACACATCACCTTTCTCAGGCTGAGAAATCACTCAGGGAGGGCTAGGGAACTGGTTTGAGTTCTCAGTTTTGCCTGCTACTGAAACACTTGCAGAGGCACAGTGAGATTTCCTGGGGATGGGACCCACATGTAAATGAGGAATCCACTCAGGTTTCTATATCTTCTGCTCACAGCAGGAAGGAACTTTAGTGCTGTTTTGAGTGGATGGGTCTTCCTGTGAGAGGCCACATCAGCTCAGTGTACACAGAACTGCACTGCAAAAATACATGCAGCTTCAAATAAGTCCTATTGGGTTTCTCTCTTAGGTAGGTGCAATTTGCAGACTTTCCATCCTTAATTCCCAAGCAAATCTGGACATCCCTGAAAAGCAGGACACTGTAGGGCAGGCAGATCAATTCCCAGTAGATGAGGACAAGAGGAGGCTTTTCTTTGGGAACAGTGAACTCTTCTGAGAAAAATAACCTTTTATTGTTATTTTTTCTTTAACCTCACTCCTCTGTGTTTGTTTCAGAGTTCCTACAGAGAAGGATGTTGGTAGTGATGATTCTGACCTTGAGGGGAAGGCATCTTTATTAAATGTCTAGCAAAAAAAAGGGTGTGTTAAGGTCTAGAGATGGCTCAGGGGTTAGGAGCACTGAAAGCTCTTCCAGATGACTGAGGTCCAGTTCCCAGCAGCCTCATGGTGACTCACAACTGTCTGTAACTCCGGGTCCATAGATCCAATTCCTTCTGCCCTCCACTGGCACCAGGCTTGCAATGGACACACACACACACACACACACACACACACACACACACACACACACTTGCACTCACACTCTACAGGCAAAACACTCAAACACATTAAATAAAGAAAATTAAAAGGACACATTACTATCATTTTTAATACATTGTGTCCTTAACAATTAAAGATGGAACAGTGGGTCAAACCTGCTCATCAATGAAGGAAAGATCCTCTACAGCTGTAACACTCTCCTCCATTTCATCACAACAAATGCTCTGTGATTTCCACAGGACAGACCTTACTTTACAAGCTGTGTTCCTCACTAAGTGGGTCTCTCCTGTTACAGGGATGAGGAAGAAGCCTTGAGTGAAGCTCTTGGTGACACCATAGTGAATAGTGATGTAGACGATGAATATCATCTCCAAAGAGAGCTTGAGGCGCAGAAGAGGTTTTTGGATGTTTATCCTCAGGTGAAACTGGAGCTTGAGCAGCACATCAGGAAGCTCCATGACCTTGCAGACAAGGTTGACAAGGTGCACAGGGACTGCACCATCACACAAGTGGTGGCCAACTCCACCAGTGCTGTGTCTGAAGTCCTGAAAATCCTTGGTTTTGCTCTCGCACCTGTGACACCAGGAGTCAGTCTGGGACTTTCAGCCACAGGCTTGGGTCTGGGAGCAGCAGCAGCTGCGACGAGTGTTTCCACAAGCATTGTGGAAACAGCAAGCACAGCGTCAGCGGAAGCTGAAGCCAGCCAGCTGGGGCCAACCAACCAAGACACAGCGAACACCATTAAAGAAGTTTTGGAGAAGAGCACCCCCGGGCTTGCTTCGGTATATGAGAAATCCTTCCAGGACCTGGAAGTCTTCAAGAAGAACATTGATGCCATCAATCTGGTCAAAACCAACCCTCGCTTAGCTAATAATGCCAAGCGTCTCATGACAACTGGGGCAGTGTCAGCCCGAAAAACAAGACAGGTGCAGAAATCCTTTGGAGGCACTGCTCTGGCGATGACCAGAAGAGCCCGGGTCATGGGTGCAGCCAACTCAGGCCTCTCCCTTGTGATGGATGTGGTCAGCCTTGTGGAAGCCTCAAAGCATTTGCATGAGGGTGCAAAGGCAGATTATGCTGCTGAGCTGAGGAAGCAGGCTCGGGACCTGGAGCAGAAGTTGCAGGATCTCATCCAGGTCCATGACAGCCTGACTCAGTAACCTCTTAGTGCAGCTCAGAGGACTGGGGGTGGGGGATTACTGGACAGAGCCATGTACACATGATAACTCCTGACTGTATCCCCTCAACAGCAATGCTATTATGGTGGCAGTGCCTGCTAGAGGGAGAGGCCACACTGAGAGAATTGAATCCGGAACAGGCTGTGACCCCCACCCTCACACACACACCTCACTATACTACACCTCTTAGATACAACAATCTACAACATCCCACATAAGGACCAAGGTCCCAGTGTGGGGAGCACATCCAAGTCATGACTATGCAACAGCATGGCTACTCCTCAGTCATGCCCCCACACTGCTCCTAGCTGAGGCTCACCCACTTTCCCACTGCTTTCTGGTTGTTTGCATAGAGACTGTCTCCTCCTTCACAGTTTGGCCTAACTCTGTGTTTTCTCAAATATTTTCACATCTTGCAATCAGTCTCTGGATGTGAACCCTATTTCTTTGTGCATGGTTTGTCCTGAGGTAGTGATGGGAGCCCCGGGGGACATGCAAAGATGGTAGAAATGAAAGAGTTCATGGAACTTCGTCTGCACAGTCATCACAGGTTTTTGTCCTACTTGGCAGCTGTGGATGCTATGAGGAAGGAGAGGTGACAGGATATGGCTGCTGAGTTCTGCTCTCTGCTACCAGACTCTTGGGGAAATCTCAAGGTTTAATTCCTATTGAAGTTTAAAATCTGCTCTACTTGCATGAGATTTGCTGACATGCACAGGAAGGCTTCACTTGGTCCATAATATTTGAAGAATAAATTTGTAAACACTGACCACGTTGTGCTTTGTGTCTTTTCTGCAAATAATATCATATGTTTCTAGATTGCTGAATATAGAAATTTGATAAATGACTCTTGATTTTTTATCATCTCTTTTAAAAACTGTTTTCTCTCTTGTGGTTTAGCAAGAATATTTCAAATGTATACAAGAACCATTTTCCTTCTTTTTGTTGCCCTTTCCTTCTGACCACAGATGCACCCTGAGGCTGCAACAGTGAGGGTGTCCTCTCTCCCTTGCAGCTCAAGCACCCTTCTTCCCAAGTTCTGAACACTGGGCTCAGAATGACTTGTGTGAGTTCTAGGCCTTGCTTGTTAGAGGAGCATTCATGTGTCCCACAGCCCCTTCTGTCCTTCCTTGGGCTAGATCCTCTGGCTAAGGGAAATCTTGATGTAGTTGTTGCCATCTCCTTGGGGGTGCAGGGCAGTGAGAGAATGGAGTCCTGGACGAACTTGGGAAAGAAAGCTACCTGTGTCCTGACCTGCCTAGCAACTTGCTCCTCAGTGTCCAAGTTCATTGAGTCCTCTTGCTGTTGAGTCATGTACATGTGTTGGTGAACACTGTGCCTTGTGCTCAGCCTCTGTCCCTTAACTAACTCAAGAGCCATCACCAAAGATCAACACATCCTTGACCTTGCACCCTTTATTCTCTCCTGACTCTGTGAGTCTGGCCCTTTTGGACATAGATTACTTGAAGAGCCTTTTCCTCTGTCATTGTTTTCTAGGTTCTCAAGCCTGTAGAAACCACTACACCATATCCCTTTAATTGAATGACCACTTTAGGTGTCCAGTGTCTAGATAGTTCCCTGCAGCCTTCCAGTCCAGAGCCCCTCACCTCCATAGTTCTGCCCACCTAGGAACAAATCCTTCTTTTGCAAATGAGAGAAACAAGCCATGGTGGGTTTTTGGGGAGAAATGAGATGGCCTGTTGTTACTCTCACAGATACAGCATTATGGGTGATGAAAGTATTCTAGTAGGTAGCACAAAAGTTGAAAAAAATCGAGATACATTTAAAAATAATTAAAATTATTGTGATGTAGTAATGTATCTCAGGTTTTAAATTTGCTCTTAACAAAAGAAAAACCTAACTAGAGAAATTCCTAGGAATCCACAAGGATGATTACAGCTAAGACCTTAAGCATTAGTGGAATGGGTGCATGAACTGGCCTTCCCTTGTAAACTGGTGACTACCTGAGTTATCGTCATACAACCTTTATCCAGCAACTGATGGAGGCAGATGTGGAGATCCATAGCTAAGCACTGGGCTGAGGCCCCAGAGTTCAGTCCAAGAGAGGGAGGAGCAATAAAATGAGCAAAAGGTCAAGACCATTTTGGGGATACCCACAAAAACAGCTGACCTGAGTTAGTGGGAGCTCACTGACTCTGGATTGACAGCAGGGGAACTTGCATAGGACCAAACTAGGCCCTCTGAATGTGGGTGACAGTTGTTTGGCTTGGGCAGTCTGTGGGGCCATTGGCAGTGGGACCAGGATTTATCCCTAGTTCTTGAACTGGCTTTTTGGAGTCCATTGTCTTTAGAGGGATATTCTGCTCAGCATAGAAACAGCAGGGAGGGCCTTGGTCCTGTCTCAAAGTCATGTGCCAGACTTTATTGAGTCCCTGTGGGAAGCCTTACCTTCTCTGAGGAGTGGAGGGGAAATGGGGTAGGGGCAAGTGGGTGGAATAGGAGGAGGGGAGGGAGTGGGAACTAGGATTGGTAAATAAAATGAGAAAAGATTGTTCAAAAATTAAAAAATGAATAAAAAAGAAAAGCTTATGGAAAGAGACCCATTGGGAGGCAGAGCCAGGCAGATCTGAGTGAGTTCTATACAACCTTGGTCTACAAAGTGAATTCCAGGATACCCAGGACTGTTACACAGAGAAACCTAGTCTTGAAAAACTGAAGAGAGAGAGAGAGAGAGAGAGAGAGAGAGAGAGAGAGAGACAAACACAAACACAAACACACACAAAGTGGGGGGGAAGGCTCAAAGATGAGCAGGGTTCCCTGAAAGCGACATGAGAGACAGACCATGTGAAAGGAAGGACAGTGCAGAGGAGGATCTATGACCAGTCTGTCCTTGCTGAACACAAGTGACAGGCAACAGGACTCTGTCTGCAGCTGTTGCCCCTGGAGGGGTACTGCATGCAGTTCAGGCACTCTCAGGGTGTCCTGGTACGTGGGGAAGATGAGGAGGGTCCTCATCTTGAGCTGTGATTCCTCAGCCATGAAAGGGGGAAAATTACTGGTGCCCTCAGCATTGCACATGGCTGTCAATGGCAAGTGCTTAGTCAAAATACAGCCAATTGTAGTGGGTTATAACATCCATGATTCTACTTATAAAAATAAACTACTGAAATGAAAAATGATGGATGAAGTCAAGAATTGGGTGGTTGTCGTGTGTACCAGGAAGGTACAGGACCCTGAAAGATTGACACTAGAGTGTCACTTTGTGGTGATAAAAAAATCTTTACCCTGATTGTCCCAATGGCACTATGAACCCTTATCTGTGACTAATGGTGAAGGACTACAGTAAGCACATGGAAATGAGTGCAGTCAAAACAAATGGGATTGAAGTGTGTACTGAGGTCAGCCTCATTCGGCAGGCATGACAGAGAAAAGCTGTTTACCACATGGCATCCAGGACGCAAAAAGGAGTGACAAGAAGGAGACACAGCCAAGCATTTGATGACAAGCACCCAGTGACCCATTGTCTCTAAGTATACCCCACTTCTTAATAGACCCCTCAGAACTTTACTCATTCAATAAGTTAAACTACTTATCATGTCAGAGCCTTCCCCAAGCCATCTCTGCAAACTCAGACACAACGGGAAGCAAAGTCTATTAGCATGCATATTGTCTGCAATCCATCTAAGTGGACATCGTGATGACATTCACACCTCGCCCTCTTCCCCGCTATATCTCCATTAAGATAAGTTCAGTGCTTTGCAAGGAAAAACTATAGGAGATTTTTGAAGAACCCTGACAAGTTTCAGGATGGGTTTCTAGAGTTGACTTTCCTATCCCTGCTGGGTAGAGTGTAAGGGTGGCTTTGTTCCATTGCTGTCCATATGGCATAAAGAAAAGAGTAGATACACAAGGAAGGAAAGGGCTGTGGGCACCACTCTCCCACAGAGTACTATGTACAGGATGGACAGTGATGCCATTCTGAGGAAAGTCCTCAAGTGGGATTACAGTTGTGAGATCCTCAGGAAACAGATTCAAGTACCAATCACTTGGTTGGCTCAGGGCAAGAGGCTGAGTGTAGACAGAGCAAGTGTGCACAGTCAGGGGCTCCTCCCCATGGAGCCATGAACCCTACCATGGAGTCCACACCCATGGGCCATATTCCCTCCATTGATATTAGCTATTACCATTGCTACACACAGTTTCCACGTCCAGATGCCAGAACGTTGCTCCTCATCGCTCTCATGTGCACATTCAATCCCTTCTCATGGCACAACTTTTTCAGCTGATCAACTTTGCCCTGGATCCTACCAGGACAGGAGGCCACTGTCTTGTTTAGGATGTCCATAGCTGGCAGGACCACTTTCATTATCTGCTAGTTATGTGACTTTGGCAACTTAGTTACCCCTTCCTGATTTAGTGCCATTGTTATTTAAATCTGGTGTAAGAGGAACAGGATCGTGCACATGAAGTGCTCAGAATAAGGTCAGCACACAGTAGGTGCTCCTTAAAGTTAGCTTTGAAAGCCTAGTGTGAAGAAACCAGAGTCAAAATTCTCCTCGTAAGTGAAGGGACTCTAGAACTAATTTGGGGACAAGTGAGAAAAGTGTAGACATATCAACCATGTCCCCAGGTTCTATCTCGGTCACTTTCCTCCCATCTGAGGAGCTGTAACAAGAGCAGGATCTTTCTCTGGTCTGAGGAGGCAGAGAGCCCATAGTACAACTGCACAGAGCTGGATCGACTCTGCCTGTCCTTACTGACATCTGGAGCCTGAGCTGTGTTCAGTATGAATGGGAGTTCAGTCTGATAGGACTGATGGCCTGGAATGAGCAACAGGTCAGCCTGCAAGTGCCAGCACCCTTCCCAAAGCCCAGAGAGAGTAGGACCAGGGTCACAACCAGAGCTCAGGAGGGAATATGAGTGACCCCAGAAAGGAGGTGTAGATGGAAGTCTCTGTCCCACCTGCTCCTGCAGCCATTTAGTCCCAAATAAACACACAGATGCTTATACTAACTATAAACTGTTTGGCCAATGGCTCAGGCTTTCTATTGGATAGCTCTCTCTTAATTATTAACCCATTTCTATTAAGCTGTATATCTCCACACGGTCTTCACTTACCAGTAATGTCCAGGCTTCTTTCTTCCTCGGCTGCTACGTGGTGTCTCCCTTGAGACTCATCCTCAGCATTCCTTTCCCAGCCTTCTCCCCATTCTGGTAGCTTCACCTTTATTTCTTGCCTGGCTACGTCCTGCCCTGTCCATTGGCCAAAACAGCGTTATTCAATAAGAGAAACACTAATTCATGGCATACAGAACGACATCTCTCATCACACTACACTACAGTTTGCAACACATTTATTTCACCATTTATTTAGAGTTTTACAATCCATTCTGTAATATACAAATCTCTTCCCATTTTTCAAATGCATGTGTAGTTACCACATGTAATATGGAGCTGTGTTGTGATTTTGTAGATGGGGAGCCTGGGGTGAGGAACAGTTTTTTTTTTTTTTTTTTTCCCACAACTCAGAGAATAAGCCAAGAGGGAAGCCAAGATGGCGATTTCCGTTACTTGTGACTGTGCTCCCCTGTAGAAATTGAGATTTTTGCCCTTAAAATACCTCAAACTTGCTTCTCCTTCTTTCATCAGCATGGCTTTAGGTTGGCCGATAAAATCACAGTGAGATGCAGGACGGTGTAAATGTCCACTGAGCCACAGGCCAACCACACAGGGATCCCTTGATCAGGCTTAGGAATGTATTGGAACATTCACAGACCCATGAACAGTTAGCATGGGCCTACACACTTATATGGTGGGGGTTGGAACCCCTCAATACCTCTATCTACAAGGACACATGTAGGGCCCACCCCACCTGGATGTCCTGAAGATCTTCTAGGGAACTGCTTGAAGGATCTGTAACACCATATAAAAATCACACAGCTATTTGGCACTTCAGAGTTTGAGACTCTATGGTTATCTTTGGTCCAGAGGAACACTCAACCAATGGGAATGTGATCCAATTCAACAGAAGCTATCCCAATTCTGCTGTGTGTTAATATTAACCCCACCTAGGGGAGGGTGCAGGGGGAGGCACCAAGGTGCTTGGCCTCCATGACCACTCCATCTTAAACAGCCCCCTGGGGAATGGGCATGACTCAGACCAACTGGACATCCAAGGAATCATGAGAGACAAACCTCCAAGAACTTCAAAGCACAGGGAAGGAAAGTGCATGCACACTGATAGCCCATTCTGAACCAGTCTGGTTCCCCAGCAGAAGAGAAGTCCTTAAATGGCCAGGGTTTTGAAGATGTGATTTTCATCCTGTGTGCCTGAGATGAGTCCATCTACTCTGAGTTCCATCTACTCTGCTTCTTCATCAACACCATCTTCAACATCATCTTCATCAACACCAGCATCACCACGGTCACTATCCAGAGGTCACTGCCTGGAGGACCTATAGGTGAGTTGATATTGCTGATGCTGGGAAGAATAGCCTAGAGGTCATAGAGACACTTCCCTCCAGGGAGGGGATACGGCCAGCTGCGGTGGCTTCTCCATATCCAGAACTCCCGCTCTGGCTTTTTCCTCTCCCAAGGTTTCCTGCCTTCTCACTGATTGTTCATTTCCCTGCCTGGGGGATCAACCTCCAGCAGTGCAGGGCTCGAAGGGAATCCATGGAGTTGCCATACTATGACATTTTTATCTGAGGGGGGTTAGGGAAAAGACACACACTCTCTTGTTGGTTTCCTTCAAACCTTTTCTTTCTTATTCTGTTGTATTCTGATTTTGTATTCTCCCTTCTCTTATCTCTATCCGGAAATGTCCTTTCTGTCTCTCTTGATGTTTTTCTTCTAATTCTATCTTTATTCTTTCTTATTCTCTCATTCCTGATACTTTCCTCCTGTATTCTTTCTCTTTAGCTTATATATCAGATGGAATCTTTTGGGCAATACAGTAATTACAATGTGGTTCCATTCTGTTTTTCAAGTGAATGAATACAATGAATACAAGTAAGAAACAACATGTTTTCCATATCCCTTAGTTGATCAAACATTTTACATATTACTGGCAAAACCCCCAAATTATCCCCAAGAACCCACATATATTCAAACCCAAGCAACTGGTTATAGATTAACAGAGTGTAAGCAAGCAAGATATTCTTCTACTGTCAGACTTCATTGTGCAGTTACAAGGAAAGGACCAATCACTTTATTACTTATCTCAAAAGGTTATCTATCTATCTATCTATCTATCTATCTATCTATCTATCTATATAATTTAAACTAGAAACAAGCTTGTTTTATGTGTCAATCCAGGTTTCCTCTCCTCCCCTCCATGATTCAGTCCCAATCCCCACTTGGACCCTTTATTTTAGACTCCAACTTCTGTCTTTTCCTTTATTCACTGTCTGCTCAGTCAGAGGAAAACAAACTCCACAATACTCAGTTCCATTTGATCTCACACTGTGTCATATGCCTCTCCATCCCTACCTCTTCTTCTCTGGACTCTTAGCTCCTTTGGGGAGGGGTCATTGACACTGGGATGACTGCAGAACCTTCTGGATCTGCTGAAATTCCTGCACCTTTTCCTTCAGCTTGTGTGCCAGACTGTGTAGTGCTCCCCCTGACTCTGTTGTTGCCCCATTGGACAAATCCACTGAGTCAGTCACAAGGTGATACAAATCCCAAGCAAGGAAGATAGGGGTAAAGCCTACTGATTTAATCCTGGCTCCTCTGGTAATTGTGGGGTTCCCTACCTGCTTAAAAGCTTCCAAGATTCTGAGATTCCTGGCCTGTGTTCCAGAGCAAAAGCTGTCTCTGGCCACCCTGATGTCATGGGTCTGCTGCCCTAGGATTTTCCAGGCACTGACTAACTCTGCACCTGTGTCAATCAATTTTAGTGTGATCTTAGGGATGATCTATTGCATCTCATTAACTATGCTCATGCTGACTCCAACTAGGTGCCTGGCTTCAGCTTTATTCAATTGGATTGTGTTTTCCACAATGGTGGTGGTGAGACTAGTCACACCTGCTGCTGCTCCTAGCTCGAATAAAGTTGCTGCCAGAGTCAGACTGGTACCTGTTCTGAAGGGTTCCAGAAGTAACCCAAGGACTCCAGAGGCAATGCTGGTTGAGCTGAACACCACATTGGAGATGGTGCAGTCCCTGTGCTCCTTGTCAAGATGGTCAGTCAGGTCTTGGATCTTCCTGATGTGTTCTTCAAGTTTCCTTTCCAACTGAGGAAATTCTTGCAAAAACCTCTTTTCCTGCAGGTCCTTTTTAAGCCTCCCATCTTTGTCTGTGGGCTCCTGTGCTTCTCCAGAGCATGCAGGGCAGCTTCCTCCTCGCTGTGACAGAAGAGGGAAAATGCATGAGGAAAACATCAAACATCACTTTTATACTACAAACACAAAGGGAATAATTTTAAGCTACCCATAATTTTGCATTCTGCCATGAGCAGATACACACCATCCTTATCCATAGGGGTCAGTGTGTAAAGAAGAATCAAGACACCATAGTGAGAAATCACCAGAGACCTGGGGGCAGACAAAACCATCCAGCATCTGCCTCCATTGGAGACTCAGCACTGCGTCCACTGTGAGAGGTGACTGCTGGGCCTTCTCCTGGCCCCTCTCCCCCTCATTGGAAGCCTTTGAATGGGGCACGTAGCCCCATTCTACCCAGAAAATCCAGAGACCTGGGGGCAGACCAAACAATACAGCATCTGCTGCCATCAAAGTGTTGGCCCTGCACCCACCAGGAGAGGCCCCATCTGTGCCCACTGGGAGAAGAGTTGGGAAGACAGCAGTGTAAGAACACACTCAATGACCCACCTAAACCCACCAGGAGAGGTGAGCGTGGGGCCTTCTCCGGCCCACCATCCCCTCCCCCTACTTGGAGTCTCCTGACACAGGTACTGCATTTAGTATTCCAGTCCCTGCAAACCAAACCATCCAGAGTCTGCCACTATTGCAGTCTTAGACCTGCCTGCATCCACCAGGAGAGAGAAAAGGGGGAAGAACAAACCACCTAGTGACTGCAGTCATTGGAGTCTTGGACCCACCTGCATTAACTGGGAGAGAGCCATGGACCTACACCCACTGGGAGAGGGAGAGACTCCACCTGCACCCACTGGAAGAAGGGATGGGAAGACTACAGTATAAGCACACATTCAACAACAGAAAGACCAATATGTCACCACCAGAGTCCAGGGAGTCTAAATGAGCAAGACTTGAACAGCCCAATGCAGATGAAGCAGAAGAGAATATCCATAAAAAAAACTTTATGAAGATGATAGAGACCCTCAAAGAGGAAATAAGAAAATTCCCTAAAGAAATGGAATATAAAAAATGCAAGAAATGGGAGGAAAGACATTCCAAAAAATACAAGAAATAAACAGATCTCTGAAAGGAAGCAAGGAAAGCCAAGAAAAAACAAACAGGTGAAGGAAACAATTCAAACAGTTCAAGACTTGAAAGCTGTAATAGAAACAATAAAGAAAACATAGACTGAAGGGATGTTGGAAATAGAAAATCTGGGTAAATGATCAGGAATTACAGGTGCAAGCATAACAAACAGATTATAAGAGATGGAAGAGAGAATCTCAGGTGTTGAAGATACACTAGAGGAAATAGATTAATTGACCAAAGAAAATCTTAAGTCCAACAAATTCTTAACACAAAATATCCAGGAAATATGGGACACCCTGAAAAGGCCAAACCTAAGAATAATAGGTACAGAAGAAGGTAAAGAAACCCAGTTCAAAGGTGCAGAAAAAATATGCAATAAAATCATTAAAGAAAACTTTCCCAACATAAAGTAAGACACGCCTATGAAAGAACAAGATAGAACACCAAATAGAATGGACCACAAAAAAGTCCCCTTACCACATAATAATAAAAATGCCAAACATAGAGAATAAAGAAAGAATACTAAAGGCAGCAAAGGAAAAAGATCAAGTAACATATAAAGGCAGACCTATCAGAATCACACCTGACTTCTCAATGGAAACTCTGAAAGCCAGAAGGTCCTGAATAGATGTTCTATAAACACTAGGAGAGGATGGACTCCAGCCCAGACTACCATACCCAGCAAAGCTTTCGATCACTATAGATGGAGAAAACAAGATACTCCATGACAAAAGAAAGATTTAAACAATAGAAATCCATCCCTATAGAAAGTGCTGGAAGGAAAACTCTGACCAAAGGAAGTTAGCTACATTCACAAAAACATAGGCAATAGATAATACCAAAAGCCAAAACAAAAAAGGGGGAAATGCACACACAATACCACCACCAGCAACATATCTAAAACTAACAAGAGTCAACAATCAATGGTCATTAATATCCCTTAACATCAATGGTCTTAACAAGCCTATAAAAGGACACAGGCTAACAGAATAGATATGAAATCTGAATCCATCCTTCTGCTGCATACAAGAAATACACCTCAACTTCAAAGATAGGTGTTACCTCGGAGTAAAAGGTTGAGAAAAGATTTTCCAATCAAATGGACCTAAGAAACAACCTTGTGTAGCTATACTAATATCTAACAAACCAGACTTCATACTAAAATTAATCAAAAGAGATGAAGGAGGTATTTTCATATTCATCACAGGAAAAATCCATCAAGATGAAGTTGCAATTCTGAACATCTATGCCCCAAATAATAAGGCACCCACATTTATAAAAGAAATATTACTAAAACTCAAATCACACATAAAACCCCATACACTTATAGTGGGAGACTTCAACACCCCACTCTCACCACTGGACAAGACTACCTTAAAGAAAATTAACAAAGAAATAAAGGAACTCACAAAAGTTCTGACTCATTCCACCTAAACACAAAAGAATATACTTTCTTCTCAGTGCTACATGGAACCTTCTCTAAAACTGACCACATATTCGGCAACAAAACCAAACATCAAAAGACAAAAAAAAAAAAAATTGGAATAACCCTCTGTATCTTATTGGATTTCCACGGTTGAAGTTAGAATTCAACAACAGTACACATTGCAGAAAACCTACAAACTTATGGAAATTGAACAATGATCAATTGCCTCACTCCTGGGTCAAGGAAGAAATAAAGAAAGAAATTAAAGACCTCCTAGAATTCAATGAAAAGGAAGGCACAACATAGCCAAACTTATGAGACTCTTGAAAGCAGTGCTAAGAGGAAAGTTCATAGCACTAAGTGCCCACATGAAGAAACTGGAGAATAGTAACAACAGAGAATTAACAGCACAACTGAAAGTCTAGAACAAAAAGAAACAAACTCATCTAGGAGTAGTAGACACCAGGAAATAATCAAATTGAGGGCTGAAATAAAGAAAGTAGAAACAAAGAAAACTATACAAAGAATCAAAGAGTTGGTTCTCCGAGAAAATCAGCAAGATAGACAAACCTTTACCAAAACTAACCAAAAGGGAGAGAGAGAGAGAACATGAAAATTAACAAAATCAGAAATGAAAAGGGGGACATAACAATGGACACCGAGGAAATCCAGACAATCTTCAGGTCATACTTAGAAAACCTGTACTCTAGAAAATGGGAAAATTTAAAGAAATGGACAATTTTCTGGATAGGTATAACTTATTAAGCCTATAATAATAAGCAATTTAAATAGACCTATAACCCCTAATGTAATAGAAACAGCCATCAAAAGTTTCTGAAGCAAAAAAAAGCCCAGGGCCAGATGGTTTCAGTGCAGATTTCTAACAGAAATAGCTGACCTGAGCAAGTGGGAACTCACTGACTCTAGTCTGGCAGTTGGGGAACCAACATAGGACCAAACCAGGACCCCTGAATTCGGATGCCAGTTGGGGGGCTTGGACATTCTTCGGGGCCTCTGGCAGTGTAATCAGTATTTGTCCCTAGTGCACAAATGGGCTTTGGGAGCCCATTCCCTATGGAGGGATACTCTCTCAGCCTAGATACTAGGAGGAGGGCCTAGGTCCTGCTCCATATGTTGTGCCAGACTTTGATGATCCCCCCCTGGGAGGCCTCACCCTCCCTGGGGAGTGGATGGGTTGGGGATGGGGGGGGTTGGTGGGGGACTGGGAAGACAGGAGGGAGAGGAAACTGGGATTGGTATGTAAAAAAAAACATAGTTTTTAATTTAAATAAAATTAATTTTTTAAAAAGACACCATAGTGAAAGACACTTGATAAAATGCCTCCACTCAAAAGTTCCGTGTTACTACTACCTGTGGGAGTCCTGTAGATGAGCACAGGGATGTAGGATTACAGCAAATACTGTTAAACTCCGAGAACTGTGTGTATTGTGAGGGATTCCCCCTTCCCGAGAGTTTCCTCTCTGCCCTCAGCAGCTGGGAAGTCATCTTCAGCCCCTGCAGTTCCCGGCCTGCAGGAATGTCTGTGCTCACCTGGGAGCTCTGCAAAGGACCATACACAGAGCATGCCAAGAGTGGATTCCTCAATGTCAAAGGCTCCCAAACCTGAGCAGTTGAAAGCTCCATATCGGGCCTCATGGGACAAAACACAGTGACAGCACAATTGATTTAAAAGAATTGCATGAAACTCTTCTATGTACTGTACAGAATCAGCATTAGGGTAGATTTGGGTCCCATCTGTAAGATACATCATTAAATATGTCAAAAATTTCAAAGTGAGCAAGTGCAGGATCTGAGCTACATCTGTTCCCAAGAATTTCTTATAAATAAATGCTCAGTCTTAAAAATGTGGGGTGTGGTGGGTACTTTGATGTTATTTCTGACCTCTAGAGGAACCAGAGGGAAACATACTGACTTTAGGAAGTGTACCATGAGTCTGGTGTCCCTTATGGTCACTGTCAAGTGACCATAAGTCCCCAGCTCCCTGCATGCAGAATGAATGGCTCCATCTCTGTCCCCTAAGACAGTCTTGAGCAGGGTCATTCTGGCTGCACAACCCTGCCTCAGGATGAATACACTCTCCCAGGGTGGGCTTCCTTGTATGCAGTAGTTATGTGATTGGCCAATGAAGGACAACACTGTACACAGAGGACAAGAAGCTTCGGGCTTGAAGCTCTCACATTTCTGACTGGAGGATGTGTTCATTAGATTATTTTAACTCTCTATGCTCCTTCGTCAGTTGTAGCTATGTGACGGTAATCTTATGGAGTTCTTCAGGTCATTCTAGAAAAATTTCAATCTTGTAGTTGGTTTAGAGTATTCCTTCATTAACGTCTCATGTCAAAAAGACAAAGAAGGCTCACTGGAACTCTTTCCTCACATTTTGACATTTGCCTTTCAATGAGTACATAAAAAGAAAAGAAAAACAAACCAGAGCCATAAGAGACCTTCCAGATTGTTTTTCCTGCTATCTGCTCTCAGTGGATGGTCATATTTCTTTCCCTCCCTGCCTAGAACTCAATAGGTCAGTGGCTGCCCCAGGTGACTGCCATTAACCCTGGCTCCAGGCTGACTCCTACCCTCACTCACCCCTGACCCACTATCTGGCAGGTCTAGTTCAGGGGCCTACAGACAGAGCTTAGCAGGCTAACAGCCACCACAACTGGTGAAAGTGTCACATGTGCAATGATGCAAGTGGACTGAAGTCCGCCCATAGGACTCAATAGGCCAGCCAACCCATGAATTTGGACAAGGAAAGAGTAGAAGTACTTTCCTCAGGGGTGGGTCAAGGTGTCCCTCAGCCTCCCAAGTTATGCAAACCATCTTCACCCACACTTCCTTTGGACTATGTCTCTAGCCACACAACCTTCCCTATATTCAGGGAGCGCCGCGTAGAACTTGAGAGTCCAAAATGCCACCTGAGAACTCTGTAGCAAAACTAGCTTGTGGAGAGCACAACCAGGCACAACCCTGCCCACACATGGAACATGAGGTCAGTGCAGAGTAATCAGTATCTTCTGTCTATTACATGTCCTCAACTAGGCCTCTTCTTGTGCCTTTAATAGGCACCCCTCCTTCCAGCCCATTTCTCAGTAGCCTTCTACCTACACCTACATCCTAGTGCCAATCACGGTTTCTCCTGAAACCTGGATGTGACCGTGGTCCTGGTCTCTCTGGGCTTTGGGAATGGTGCTGCCACTTGGTTTTCCATCCCTGACCTGTTGCTCCTCCCAGACTGCCACCTTGTCCTTTCAGACTGAATTCCCATTTCTACTGAACACCACTGGGGCTCCAGATCTCAGTGAGGACAATCTAGGTCAACTCATCTCTGTGCAGATGCACTGTGGGCTCTCTGCCTCCTCAGTGCACAGAAGGGTCCTGCTGTTGTTACAGCTCCTCAGATGGGATGAAAGTGACTGAGACAGAACCTGGGGACAAGGTTGATCATGTCTCTACTCTTCTCACTTGTCTCAAAATAAGTTCTTGATTCCTCAGTCCTTCAGCAGACCCCTGTATCTGCTCTCTTCCCACTTTCAAAATTATCTCTCAAAGCTAATTCTAAGGAGCATCCACTGTATAGTGGTCACATGTTGAGAACTCCACACATATGATCTTATTTTCTCACACTACAGTTTGATGGTGGTGAAACTCAGTAAGTGCTAACTGATTTGTCAATGTCACAGAACTATCAGATGACAGAAATGGTCCTGGTACCTTGAGCAACATCTTCAATCAACCTGAGGTGATTTCCACCAAGAAATAACATAATGGAAACACTCCTCTTGGATGGCTGAGAAGGAGAGAATGACCTAAAAAACAATTTCATGAAAATGATCGAGGCCCTCAAAGAGGATATGAGAAAATCCCTTAAAGAAATGGAAGAAAAAACAAACCAAAAAATACAAGAAAACAACAAATCTCTTAAAGAAAGTAAGGAAAGCCAAGAAAAAACAATCAAACAGATGAAGGAAATAATTCAAACAGTTCAAGACATGAAAACTGAAATAGAGACAATAAATAAAACACAAACAGAGGTAATGCTGGAAATAGAAAAGCTGGGTAAGCAATCAGGAACTACAGATGCAAGCATAACCAACAGAATACAAGAGATGGAAGAGCGAATCTCAGGCATTGAAGATACACTAGGAGAAATAGACTCATCCACCAAAGAAAATCTTAAGTCCAACAAATCCATAACACAAAATATCCAGGAAATATGGGACACCAGAAAAAAACAAAACTAAGAATAATAGGTATAGAAGAAGGTGAAGAAACCCACCTCAAAGGTGCAGAAAATATATGCAACAAAAATCATTAACGAAAACTATGCCAACCTAAAAAAGATATTCCAATGAAAGTACAAGAAGCTTACAGAACACCAAATAGAATTGACCACAAAAAGTACCCTTGCCATGTAATAATCAAAACCCCAAACATACAGAATAAACAAAGAATATTAAAAGCAGCTAAGGAAAAAGGTCAAGTAACGTATAAAGGCAAACCTATCAGAATTACACCTGACTTCTCAATGGAAACCCTGAAAGACAGCAGGTCCTGGATAGATATGCTACCAACATTAAGAGACCATGGATGCCAGCCCAGACTACTATACCCAGCAAAGCTTTCATTATTATAGATGGAAAAAACAAGATATTCCATGACAAAACCAAATTTAAACAGTATATATCTAATAATCCAGCCCTACAGAAAGTACTGGAAGGAAAATTCCAGCCCAAGGAAGTTAACTACAACCAGAAAAACAGGCAATAGATAATCCCACTTTACCAACAGCAAAAAGAAAAAAGGGGAGAAAATCCACACACAATTCCCCCACCACCAACAAATCCAAAGCAAGCAAGAATGAACAATCAATGCTCATTAATATCCCTCAATATCAATGGTTATAACTCATCTATAAAAAAACTGAGACTAACAGAATGGATATGAAGACAAACCCATCCTTATGCAGCATACAAGAAACACGCCTCAACTTCAAAGACAGACGGTACCTCAGAGTTAAGGGTTGGGAAAAGATTTTCCAATCAAATAGACCCAAGAAACAAGCGCCAGTAGCAATCCTAATATCTAGCAAATTAGACTTCAAACTAAAATCAATCAAAAGAGATGAAGTAGGTCTTTTATACTCATCATAGGAAAAGTCCATCAAGATGAAGTCTCAATTCTGAACATCTATGCCCCAAATACAAAGGCACCCATCTTCATAAAAGAAACATTAAAACTCAAATCACACATAAAACCTCACACACTTATAGTGGGAGACTTCAACACCCCACTCTCATTCACTAGACAGGAACACTAGTCAGAAACTTAACAAAGAAACAAAGGAACTAATAGAAGTTATGACCTAACTGGGTTTAGCAGACATCTATAGAACATTTCATCCAAACACAAAAGAATATACCTGCTCAGCACCACATGGAACCTTCTCTAAAATCAACCACATACTTGTCAACTTAGCAAACCTCAACAGATAAAAAAAAAATGGAATAACCCCTGTATCTTATTGGATCACCATGGTTTAAAGTTAGAATTCAACAACACAAATTGCAGAAGACCTACAAACTCATGGAAATTTAATAATGCACAACTGCACCATTCTTGGGTCAAGAAAGAAACAAAAAAGAAATTAAAGACTTCCTAGAATTCAATGAGAATGAAGACACAACATACCCAAACTTATGGGACACTTTGAAAGCAGCGCTAAGAGGAAAGTTCATAGCGATAAGTGCCCACATGAAGAAACTGGAGAAATAACAGCACAACTGAAAGCTCTAGAACAAAAAGAAGCAAACTCACCCAAGAGGAGTAGATGCCAGGAAATAATCAAATTGAGGGCTAAAATCAATAAAAGAGAAACAAAGAAAACAATACAAAGAATCAATGACACAAAGAGTTGGTTCTTCGAGAAAATCAACAGGATAGACAAACCTTTATCTAAACAAACCAATAGGCTGAGAATGAACATGCAAATTAACAAAATCAGAAATGAAAAGGGGGACATAGCAACAGACACTGGGGAAATCCAGAGAATCATCAGGTCATATTTTGAAAACCTGTATTCCTGAAAATCTGAAAATCTAAAGATAATGGACAATTTTCTGGATAGATTTCACTTACCAAAATTAAATTAAGAACAGAGAAGCAATTTAAATAGACCTATAGCCCCTAATGAAATAGAAGCAGTCATCAAAAGTATCCAAACCAAAAAAGGCCCAGGGCCAGATGGCTTCAGTGCAGAATTCTATCAGAAATTCAAAGAAGAACTAATATCAATTCTCCTCAAATATTCCACACAATAGAAACAGAAGGTTCATTGCCAATTTTTCTATATGGCTACAATTACCTTGGTACCAATGCCACACAAAGACACAACTAATTAAAGAGAACTACAGACCAATATCCCTCATGAACACTGATGCAAAAATACTCAATAAAATACTGCCAAATCGATTCCAAGAACACATCAGAAAAACCGTCCACCATGATCAAGTAGGATTCATCCCAGGGATGCAGAGATGGTTCAATATATGAAAATTCATCAGTGTAATCCACCGTATAAACAAACTGCAAAAGAAAGCTATATGATCATCTCACTAGATCCTGAAAAGGCCTTTGACAAAATCCCACACCCCTGCATGATAAAGGTCTTGGAGAGATAAGGGATAACAAGAACATACCTAAACATAATAAAACAGTATACAGCAAGCCAACAACCAACATCAAACTAAATGGAGAGAAACTCTATACAATTTATCTAAATTGGTTTCCACTCTCTGCATATCTCTTCAATATTGTACTTGAGGTACTAGCTAGAGCAAAAGGACACAAAAGGAGATGGAGGGGATACAAATTGGAAAGGAAGAAGTCAAACTTTCACTCTTTGCAGCTGATATGATAGTTTACATGAATGATTTGAAAAATTCTACCAGGAAACTCCTAAAGCTGATAAGCAACTTCAGCAACTTAAATAGACCTTGCAGGATGCAAGATTAACTAATAAAAAACAGTAGCCCTACTATATACAGACCATAAATGGACTGAGAAAGAAATCAGTGAAATATCACCTTTTACAATAGCCACAAACAACACAAAATATCTTGGAGTAACACTAACCAAACAAGCTAAAGACCTGTATAATAAGAACTTTGAGTCTTTCAAGGAAGAAATTAAAGAAGACACTAGAAAATAGAAAGATCTCCTATGCTCTTGGATAGGTAGGATCAACACAGTAAAAAGTGGCAATCTTGCCAAAAGCAATCTACAGATCAATGCAATACCCATCAAAATACTGGCACAATTCTTCACAGACCTTGAAAGAACAATAGTCAACTTTACATGAAAAAAAAAAAACCCAGGATGCCCAAAATAACCCTGTACAATAAAGGAACTTCCAGAGGCATCACCATTCCTGACTTCAAGCTCTATTATAGAGCATTGGTCCTGAAAGCACCTTGGTATTGGCACAAAATTCTTTTGTTAGACCAAAGGAATTGAATTGAAAACTCTGATATTCACCCACACACCTACAAACACCTGGTTTTTCACAAAGAAGTTAAAATTATACAATGGAAAAAAAGAAAGCATCTTCAACAAATGGTGCTGGCATAACTGGATGCTAGCATGTAGAAGACTGCACAAAACTTGAGTCCAAATGGACCAAAGACCTCAACATAAATCCAGCCACACTGAACCTCTTAGAAGAGAAAGTGGGAGATAGCCTTGACCGAATTGATACAGGAGACTACTTACTGAACATAACATCAGTAGCACAGACACTGAGATCAACAATTAATAAATGGGACCTCCTGAAACTGAGAAGCTTCTGTAAGGCAAAGGACACAATCAATAAGACAAAACGGCAGCCTGCAGAATGAGAAAAGTTCTTCACCAACCCCACATCTGACAGAGGGCTGATTTCCAAAATACACAAAGAACTCAAGAAGCCAGTCACCAAAACACCAAATTATCCAATTAACAAGTAGGATACAGAACTAAATAGAGAATTCTCAATAGAGGAATCTAAACTGTGTGAAAGACACTGAAGAAAGTACTCAACATACTTTTTGAATTTTTAAAAAAATTTATTTAATTTAGAAATGAGCTTCTTTTACACGCCAATCTCAGTTCTGTCTCCCTCCCCTCCTCCCCTGCCCCCACCGATCCCCCTATCCCAAGCCCTTCCTGCTCCCCAGGAAATCTTCAAAGTCTGTCATATCATTTGGAGCAGGGCTTAGACCCTCTCCAGTGTGTCTAGGCTGAGAGAGTATCCTCTATGTGGAGTGGGCTCCCAAAGTTCATTTGTGTACTAGGGGTAAATACTGATCCACTACCAGTGGCCCCATAGATTGTCCAGACATACAAACTGATTTCCTGCTTAAGGGGGTCTGGGACAGTCCTTGCTGGTTTCCCAGCTATCAGTCTGGGGTCCATGAGCAACCTCTTGTTCAGGTCAGCTGTTTCTGTGGGTTTCTCCAGCCTGGTCTTGACCCTTTTGCTCATCACTCCTCCCTTTCTGAAACTGGATTCCAGAGTTCAGCTCAGTGTTTAGTTGTGGGTGTCTGCTTCTGCTTCCATCAGCTACTGGATGAAGGCTCTAGGATGGCATATAAGGTAGTCATCAATCTCATTATTGGAGAAAGGCTTTTAAGGCAGTCCCTCGACTATTGCATAGATTGTTAGTTGGGATCAACCTCCGTGGGTCTCTGGATATTTCCCTAGTGCCGGAATTCTCTTTAAACCTATAATGTCTCCCTCTATGATGGGATCCCTTTTCCAGACACAGGACTGGTGGAGCTGGCCACCACTTGTGTGATGGTGCAGTCCCTGTGCACCTTGTCAACCTTGTCTGCAAGGTCATGGAGCTTCCTGATGTGCTGCTCAAGTTACAGTTTCATCTGAGGATAAACATCCAAAAACTCTTTCTGCTCCTCAAGCTTACTTTGGAGATCATATTCATCGTCTACATCACTATCCACTACGGTGCAACCAAGAGCTTCACTCAAGGCAGCTTTCTTGTGCCTGTAACAGGAGAGACCCACTGAGTGAGGAACACAGCTTGTAAAGTAAGGTCTGTCCTGTGGAAATCACAGAGCATTTGTTGTGATGAAATGGAGGAGAGTGTTACAGCTGTAGAGGATCTTTCCTTCATTGATGAGAAGGTTTGACCCACTGTTCCATCTTTAATTGTTAAGGACACAATGTATTAAAAATGATGGTAATGTGTCCTTTTAATTTTTTTATTTAATGTGTTTGAGTGTTTTGCCTGCAGTTTGTGTGTGTGTGTGTGTGTGTAGCATGTGCAAGCCCGGTACCACTGGAGGGTAGAAAAAGAAATTGGATCTCTGGATCCAGAGTTACAGACAGTTGTGAGTCACCATGAGGCTGCTGGGAACTGGACCTCAGTCATCTGGAAGAGCTTTCAGTGCTCCTAACTCCTGAGCCATCTCTAGACCCTTAACACACCCTTCGTTGCTAGACATTTAATAAAGATGCCTTCCCCTCAAGGTCAATGTCGTCACTACCAACATCCTCTGTAGAACTCTAAAACAAACACAGAGGAGTGAGGTTAGAGAAAAACTAACCCTTTATTTTAGGGAAGGTTAGTGTTCTCAGAAGAGTTCACTGTTCCCAAAGAAAAGCCTCCTCTTGTCCTCATCTACTGGGACCTGACCTTCCTGCCCTGCAGTGTCCTGCTGCTCAGAGATGTCCACGTTAGTTAGGGGACTTGGGATATGAAGGTCTGCAAATTGCACCTCCCTAAGAGAGAAACCCTACAGGGGACATTGTTTAAGCTGCATGTCTTTTTGCACTGCAGGTGTGTACACTGAGCTGATGTGGCCTCTCACAGGAAGACCCATCCACTCAAAACAGCACTAAAGTTCCTTCCTGCTGTGAGCAGAAGATATAGAAACCTGAGTGGATTCCTCATTTACATGTGGGTCCCATGCCCATCTCACTGTGCCTCTGCAAGTGTTTCAGTAGCAGGCAAAACTGAGAACTCAAACCACATAGGCTCCCTAGCCCTCCCTGAGTGATTTCTCAGCCTGAGAAAGGTGATGTGTGGTGGGACTTTGCTGTCATTTCTGACCTCCAAAGGAAGTAGACACTAAGGGCATGAACTGTAGGAAGGAAGAAGACCCCAGGTCACTCCTAGGGACTGTGTACGTGATCAAAGCCCAATAATCTTCTGAACAGTAAGGCTTACATTGACAAAGCATTTTCCTTGAGAAAACTTTATTAAGCTTTTCTAAACTGCTCCTGAGTGTGGGTTGATCTTGGCTTTCCATGTCTTTCCTGTACATGGTGGGCTTGCCCTGCCCAGCTTGTCAAGAATCCTAAGTCAGGTTGTGAGAACACTCTACCTTTGATACTTGATACTCGATACTCATTCAAGTTTCCATGTCTAACTTCCAGTGTGTTAGGCCTTGACTTCCCTCAGGAGGAATCCCATGAGGTCAGCTTCACAGTGCCCCTAGTCTCTGCTATCTACTGTCTCTAAGTCAGTTTGTCTGCTTGAGTCCCCAGCTGAATGTATACCCAGAATTGTTGTGCCTCTTTCCCTTAGATGAACAGTCCTGAGCAGTATCTTCCTACTGTTAACCTGTGTCAGAATAATTACTGCTTCCCATGGGAGCTGTCTTGGTGTGGGACACTGCATGTGAACTCTCACATGAGTGCACCGTGTCCTGAGACAACAGAGGATTCTCCCTTAAGGCCCTTGAAGTGGACTGTGGATGTGGCTAAGTTGGTAAAGTGTTTGCCATGCAAACATGTGGAGCAGAGTTCAGTCTTCCAGAGTCCACATTGAAAAGCCAGGTGCTGGACATGACTTGCAATTCCTGTTTGGGGATGCAGAATCATGAGAATCCCTTGTGCTCTTTGAAGAGATATAGTAGTCAAACTGATGAGTTCCTGGTAGATAAAGGTGATTGTTTCTTTTAAAGGGGCTGGCGGGATGGTTCATTCACTCAGATCATGAACTTCTCTTGCAGAAAAAGTGGCTGTGGTTCTCTGCATCCACTCTTAGTGCCTCATAGTGGCAGAGAGGGGATATGAGGTCCCCTTTTGTCCTTCATGGATAACCCTATGGATTAGGGACCTCACTCATGCCCTGGCTTAAGGTCATTACTTTGTTTCCTTAAAGGGTCTAGTTCAAATACAGCCACCGTTGTGTTTTTCAAATGGGTTTAGAGGCACAACTCAGTCCCTCCCATTACTAACACCATTAAAATACCTCACATGGCAGGTGTTCATAAACACATTTAAACAGCTTGTCCTTGATGTCAGATGTCATTCAAGTCCTTCTCTTCCTTCCTTCCTTCCTTCCTTTTTTTTTTTTTTTTTTTTTTTTTTTTTTTTTTTTGAGACAGGGTTTGTCTGTGTAGCCCTGGCTGTCCTGGGACTTGCTTTGTAGGATAGACTGTTCTGGAACTCACAGAGATTCATCTGCCTCTGCCTCCTGAGTGCTGGGTTTAAAGGCATGTGCCTGGCACCATTCAAGCTCTTATACACAGTCCCCTAACCCTGTTCTTCTTTTTTTTCCCAAACTAAGAGAAAAAGCTCATTGAGTCTGTGGCTGAGTACCTCTCTGTCTTCTCCTGCAGGTCATTTTGGAGCATGTCTCCATCTTCTACATCAGGATCTGCAATCATCTCACAAAGTGCTTCATGCAAGGAAATTTCCTCTTCTCTGTAACAGGAGAGACAGATTGAGTGAGGAAGACAGCTTGTAATATAAGTTCACTCAAGTGCAAGAAGGATACACCCAGGCACATACACACAATTTAAAAACAAAACCTTAGGTAAAAATCAACTTTCAATGAACACCTACTATGTGCTGGCCTGTATGAAGGCCATATAATGAACCCTCCATATGTATCCTCTTATTTTTCTTACAATGAAGTGCAATGCTCTTCAAATAAAGCAGAAGGTGATAAACTAAGTTCTCATGGTCACAGGCACAGCCATGGCAGAAACAATCTTGTCCCCTGTGGTTATTACATCCCATCAATCAGAAGCTGTTCCCTGCTACTAAACAGCATCAATGTAATATTTCCTGAGAAGGGACACACTGGACCCCAACTACTTGTTCTTCCTGGGCAGAATATTCCTGTCCAGAAAAAGACAACACAGCATGGGCTCTGGTGGCATTGCTAGCATCCACTAGGGAGGTGACCTGGACAAACCAGTTCCTCCCACAAGCTGTTTCTAGGCTTCCTCTTTAGTCAGCAGGAACATCAGAGCCTCTGTGCTCCTTGTGTCCAGGAGGTACCCAACCACAGACTCAAGGAAGAGTTTTCTCTCTAGATGGGTAAGAAAAAGAATATGGTCAGGGGACTGTGCATAAGAACTTGAATGGCTTCAGGAACAGCTGGTTAAATGTTTTTCTCAGCATCTGTTCCTTGAGGTGTCATTAGTGGTAGGGGTTGAGTTGTGTCCCTTAACTCATTTGTAAAAGCTCTAACCCCAGGTGACTGTATTTGGGGACAGAGCTGTTAAGGAACCAAGGGAGGTTGTGAGTGAGGTCCCTAATCCATGTTATTAGTGTCCTCATAGCAACCAGGAGAAACTCCCTCTCTCCCTTTCCCTCCTTCTCTATCTTCCCTCCTCTCCCCTTTCTCTCTTTCCTTGCCTCTCTTCAACTCTCCAGATACATAAGAGAGTCCATGGACCAGCACAGGGCACAGGCTCCCCTGCCATCCAGGAAGAGAGGGCTCCCCAGTGACAACCTGCCTCACTTTGATTGTGGATGCTGGGTTCCAGAGCAGGGAGAGGATAGGTTTTTTTCTTTTTAAGCCACCTACCCAGTGTCACTTAGTAATGGCATTTTGAGAAGACCAATGTACCAGAGCTGTGTCATTGTGCTTTGCAGATACACATGATATTTTCTGCTCAGAAGAAGTAGGAAGTGAGCCCCTCTTCCCCAGGAAGAGGGAGAGTCCAGTGATGGCTTCCTTTTACTGTGTGCCTGTGGCAGGGTCCTTGAATGTGACTTTTCTCCTTGATTTTTAAATAATGTATAGGAATATTTGCCTGCTTGTATGTATGTCTATGTATCATGTGAGTGTCTGGTGCCCAAGGAGGGCCTTGGATCCCCTGGAGTTGCAGTTACAGACTGCTGTGACCCTGATGTGGGTGTTGGGAACTGAACCCATGTCCTCTGCAAGAGCCACAAGTGCTCTTAACGGCTGAATCACTCTCTAGCCCCAAAAGTGACTTTTGACACCTGAATGGTTACTTATTAACCCTGAGTTTCAATCCACTGGACTTATAAATATCTTGGAGATCAGTAGCCCTCATTTGGGTGGTTTGTGAGGGAGCTTCCAGATGTGAGTAGATCCTAAGTGAGCTAATGAGTCTGAGCTAATGAGTGGTTCAAAGACTGAGGTGAGGCACCATGGGAAGTGGGGCCTGGCTGGAGTCTTGGGGCAGGTGTGCATCTTGTCTTGGCCCTTTCCTGTTACTGCTTTGTTTGCTTTTTGTGTGCCATGATGTGAGCTGCACACACTGTCTTCCTTACAATAATCATACAATATTGTAAGCAAAACAAATTTCTTCTCATTAGTCAAAATTGAAAGGGGAAAACTAAACTTAAAGGCTTTACTTCTAATAATTTAGAAATATAGGAACCAGACTCTCACTTAGCCCCTGCTTTAGTAGCCATGACAGACTACAGAAAAGACATATAGGTCTCTGACACAAGGAAACTCCAGATCCTCTGGCCTCCTGGAGTCTAGGGCCAAAACTGCACACAAAGAGATTCCAGAACCCCTGCCACCATCAGCCTCCTAGGTTTTTGGTTCCTCAGAACTGTTTGGCCACAAAAGAAACTGCAAGGGAGACCAAAACCTCCCCTATAGTCTCCAGGATATAGTTCTAAAAACTATTGGTATCTATGAACAACAGGCCACCTGCAACTAACAAAACAAAGTTATAGAAACCACAGAAGGTTCCTTCTCAGCACTGACCAATGAGAATACCTGGTACACAGGTATTTCATGCCAAAACATGACTTTGAGAAATTTCTTGATTGTTCCCCAAATGTCAACAATCAGAAACCAACTGGTACCTACTGATGTAATCCTGTAACTTTCCTCTTTAAAACCTAGCAATAGACAGGGAACTTCACCCACTCTGGAGGCTACTTTGACAGCTTGCTAGATGGGGTCCCTCCTGGGGTGTAGGATAAACAATTTAATAAACCTTATGCATTTGCATTGGTGATCTGTCTCCCTGGTTTCTTTGGGGATCCTTGTGACTAGGCTACAATGAAAATATGATCAAAACAAAACAAAACAAAACAAACAAAAAACTCCCCCAAACACCTAAAAAACAAACAAACAGCCAAGTGGTGATGGTGCATGCATTTATTCCCAATACTTGGGAGGCAGAGGCAGGCAGATCTTTGTGAGTTTAAGGGCAGTCTGGTCTATAAGTGAGTTCTAGGATGGCCAGGGCTATTATACAGAGAAAACCTGTCTTGAAAAACCAAAAATAAATAAATAGATGAATAAAAAAATAAAAATAAAAAAACCCAAAACCCAAAGGAAACAAAAAAGATCAAAGTGAGTAATACTAGTTTTTAAATTTTTAAATATGCATTTAAAATATGCCTGTATGTATGTCTATGTGAGGGTGTCAGATCCCCTAGAACTGGAGTTACAGACAGTTGCTAGCTTCCATGTGGGTGCTAGGACCTGAATCCAGATCTTCTGGAAGAGCAGCCCAGTCTTCTCAACCATTGAGTCATCTCTCCATCTCTAGCACCACTAGTTTTAACAACTAGCTTTTAGTGAATGAATGAATGAATGAATGAATGAATGAATGGTCTACTGAGCCAATAGAAGAATTTTAAAAAGAAATGGAGGCAGCAGAGTGGTGTTTGTCTTTAATCCCAAGCACTAGGGAGGCTAAGGCAGGTAGATTGCTGTGATTTGAGGCCAGGAGAAGCTAGGGGACACAGGGATTGGAAGACTTGTGTAGATCAGGCTGCTGTAGGGTGGTTCCTGGGTGTAGGAGGGTTCCTGGGTGTTGGAAGGTTCCTGGGTGTAGGGTGGTTCCTGGGTGTAGGAGGGTTCCTGGGTGTAGGGTGTTCCTTGGTGTAGAAGATTGTTCCTGGGTGTAGGGTGGTTACTGGTTAGTAGTCACTTGAAGGTGGAGGTTTTGTTTCTGTTTGTTTTCTGGGTTTCAGCTTCAACTTCAGACTTTTCTTTTAAATGAGAAAAGGAGCCATCAGGCCCCACCCCCGTTTCAGGCACAGCTGGTAAACAAGCACCTTTCCTGCAGTGCTGGACAGGAGCCTTAAGAGCCTGCAATGGGCATTGCATCCATTGGAATTAATGGGGTCCAGGGAGAAGAGGCAACCAACAGGGAGGGCTGGCTATACAGCAGGCACTGGTCTGCCTGTTTGTTATTCTGATCCTCAGAACAACATGGGGACACTCAGCCTGCAGATATAGGTAATTTGAGGTGACAGTTTCCAGGTAACAGAGATGGACTGTGGGGCCAGACTCCCTGAGGTACAGTAGCTTCCTGATGAGGACATTAGGAAATCAGTTTCCTGAGCTGGAGCCTGCTGGGCTCCCTCCTCAGGGCCAGTGCCCCAGGGTCAGCTGAGAGCAAACCTCCATGAGGGGGCTGGAGCTGCCTCCCATCTCAACCTTCCTGCCTCCTGTTCTCTCCATTCTTCTTTCTCTTCCTCTTTCAACTTCCTCCCCTTCCCTCCCTCCCTCCCTCCTTATCTCCCTCCCTCCCTACTTCCTTTTCTTCCTCCCTCCCTTCCTCCCTTCCTCCCTTCCTCCCTTCCTCCCTTCCTCCCTTCCTCCCTTCCTCCCTTCCTCCCTTCCTCCCTTCCATTTTTCAGGCTGGGTAATTGAGGAGCCTCCTGAGAATTCACCCTATACAAGACCAGGAAGGGGGGGGCCTCTCTGACCCAGGCCTGGAGGACTCTCTATGGTCCCCCTTGGGGTTCTCCTCTTGTATCTTTGACTCCTCTGAAGGCACTCAGCAGGGAGCCTCTGGCTGTCCTAGGCCATGAGCAGCAGCAAAGAACAAGACTGATAACATGGGGAGCCCATGACAGCTGCTGGTTCTTGGTATCACTCAGGGGATCCTGGCAGGTTTTCTTACAGCTCAGCAGGCGTCCAGGCTGCTGGGGGAAAAACAACCTGTGGGACAGAATAGGGACAGCTGCTGTGACCAGGGGATTTGGTGTCCCACATATTACTCAGCATGGCTGCCAAGGACAGAAAGAATTTGATCCTAAGTATGTCTGCTTCTTGGGCTCTGTGACTACTATTTAAAGAAGTCTGTTTTGTGGCTCCAGCCCTGCTACCCTCTCCCCCTCCAAGACAGAGGACTCCTCTACTGTTTGGGACAATGGAGAAGGTGTCAGTTGAGGACACAGCTGTGGAGAAACAATGGACTCTGCCTGTAGAAGGAAAGATGGTGAAGAATGTTCTGGTAGACACCTGCAGTACTAATGGTATTTTGTATTAATGGTAATTTTTATTAATGGTAATTTCTTGTACTGACTAAGTCCATGTTTTATTGCTGTGAAGAGACTCCATGACCAAGGCAACTGTTATAAAAGAAAGCATTTGATCCAGGCTTGCTGACTGTTTCAGATGTTTACTCCATTTACCATGATGGTGGAATGCATGGTGGCATGCACGCAGACCCAGTGCTTTTATAGTTGAGAATTCTACATCCAGATTCACAGGCAGCAGGAAGAGAGAGACACAGCTGCCTTGAGCCACCTAAGTGGCACACTTCCTTCAGCAAGGCCACACCTACTCCAACGACATCAAATTTCCTAACTACTCTCAAGTAGTGCCACACCCTAATTACCAGGTATCAAATATATGACCCTATGGGAGCCATTCCTATTCCAAACCATGACACTTGCCGTCCATGATGCTCTGGGTTCCTTACTCATACATATTGAAGGCTTTGCACATGCTCTGTTAGGTTGAGACCTACTGACTCCATGTCAAGGAGGTGGAACAGGCACATATTTGGCTAATGTGTGTGAGTTTTCAGTATTGACAGAGTGAGGACTTGAACCCAGAACATGTTAATCCATATCTCACTTCCATATGACTAAGCTCCACTGTCTTAAAAACACAAATGCATTCCCTTATGTTTATATTACATGTGTGCATCACAGTATTTGTGTGTGTGTGTGTGTGTGTGTGTGTGTGTGTGTGTGTGTGTGTGTGTGTTACAAATGCTTCTCTATCCACAGCACTGCCTGTGCCCAGTACCAGGTCCTCATCTTTGTATGTTCACTGGGGTCCTCTGTGGTCCCAGGAGACCTCTCCTTGCTTCTGTGATATCCTTGTCCTATCAGGATGGTCCCAGCCTGCTGTGTGGTGCCCTTGACACCTGCTCTTCTCCCTGATCCTGGACCTTGTGGTGTTCCTAATCATTATGCAAATAGCAATGCAAAGAATGTTCTCGTTGTCTGTTAGTGCCTGCATTTGAGACTATTTCCTTATGACAGCTGTAGAAGTAGAAGGACTGGGTTCAGGCACTAACATCTCACACAGGCAGTGGGTGAGGATGCTCAGTCCTTCCTTCTGACCAGTGCTCAGGAGTCTATGGGGTGGGGAAGACTTCCTAAAGAGAGAAACACAAACTGAGAGGTTGCCTGGAAGCTGGCAAAGGAAAGAAAATGTGTTTAGCAGTGTGGGTTGGAGGCACCAGCTCCTCCTCAGACCTGACCAAAATGAGAGTGAATAATAATGGTTAAGATATGGTGGCTCACTCTCACGAGTAGACTCTGCCCTTGTAACTGATGACTCAGGTCTTGCCCAGACCTTCCAAGTGTGTACATAGCCCAGGCTGGCCTCAAACTCACTGTGTAGCCTAGGAGAACCGTAAACTCCTAATCTTAGGTCTGCCACACCCAAGTGTTATGATCCCGGGTATGTGCACGCTCCCCTTGTTCAAGCCTTCTCATATTCACATGAATTCATAATGCAATAGAAAGTACATTTCAAAAAATGTAAGAGTCGGTCAGAGTCTGAGACATGGCAGGTGTTCTGAAGACCCCTCCCTAAAGTGAAACCCAGGGTCAGCTCCTCAGGGCTGGCATCTTTCCTGTTCAACAATGCTAACAGGGCCTTTGGACTTAAGGTGACAGGGATGGAGTCATCTCATCATTAGCAGGTTTAAAAAATTACATTAGTACAGAGATGCATATTAAAAACAATTTACTGTCCACAGAGTTTAAATGTCTGGAAGATTCCCATTGATGCGGCTGAATAAGTACACATCCCTATGTAGATGTTGGGCTCTGTAAGATTGTGGGGTGTTAGATAAATCTTTCCACCAAAAGCCGCCTGAGCCCCACCGCCACATGTGAGCTTTATGCCACCCGCCTGCCTGAGTTAGGCCCAAGTGAATACACAGACTTGTATTAGGTACAATGCTGCTTGGCCAATGAGTAGGATTCTCATCTGTTAGCTCAGTCTTAACTATCATAAACCTATATATTTTATAAGACTTATCTTATCGGATGCCTTATTGGCATCCCTCCTGGCCGGTGGATCACATTGTGCCGCTGGAGCAGGAGTGGGCGGGGGGGCAGAGAGGGATGCTTCCTGTTTCTCCTTCTTTAAATATGAGTCTCCTTGCTATGTCACTTCCTACCTGGATCACCACTTCTCTACTACATTTCCCAGAATCCTCTTTGACTCCTAGTCCTGCCTATCTTCCTGTTTCATTGGCTAAACAGTATTTTATTCAACAATCAATAAGATAAACATACACAGAAATACATTCCCCATCAGTGGGGATTTGCAGGACAGTCAGCAACACCCACTCAGGACTGTAATCTGCCCAGGTGGCATATTATCCTATATATCCAGCAGGCAGAAGCAGAGTGAGTCCATGGAAACCTCCCAGCAGTACCAGGTACAGGTCAGAGTGGCTTTAAGACTAAAGTGGTGGGTAGGGAGAGGTGACCATCTGTATTTGCCATTGTTCTCTAGAGTAACAGAACTCATAGAATAAATCACTTCATATATATAGAAAGGGGATTATTAGAATGATTCACAGATTCATTAGACTATTCACATTCATAGTCCAACAATGTCTGCCCATGAATGGAAGGTTGAAGACTCCATTAGCTGCTCAGTCCACTAGGCTGGATGTCTCAGCTGGTCGTCAGTATCTGCTGGAATCCTGATGAAGGAAGCTCTAATGCAAGTGAAGGAGTGGATTTGTTAGTTAGGGAAAAGCAAGCAGGCAAAGATCAAAAGCATCCTCTTCCATGTCTTTATATAGGCTTCCAGCAGAAGGTGTGGCCTAGATATGAGTCAGGGCTTCCCTCCCCAAAAGATCTGTATTAAAGTCATGTCTTCCCATCTCAAGGATCTGGCATAGGAGGGGGGTCTTTCCACTTCAAATTAAGCAAATATCCCCTCACAGGTGTGCCCCACATTTGGGTTTTAATTTAATTCCAGATGTAGTCAAGTTGACAATCAAGACTAGTCATCACACCACTCACGAGAGTCTACTTGTTCCAGGGGAGTTCTGCAGCTCAGACCCAGAAATAAAATATTAGGAAACAAACCATTTTGGAAATCTGTGGGACAAATGTTGAAACACAGCTTGGTAGAGCCAAGTGTGACAGGGAACTATGGGTGTGTCATTGCTTATGTGCACTGTGTTGGGATATTTTTTTTAATTAGTTCAAGTGAAAAAAGTTTGAATTATTCTCACCATCTGTACCCTGAGTCCTTGGTAGTTCTGAGAACCAGGATGTGGGGCATGGCTTCTTTTGTCTGGAAATCTCCAGGATCAGAAACAAGCTCAGACTTCCTGGTACCTAGTTTCCCATGGCCTCTGGGGCATGTGTGTGCCAATCATCCAGCTACCAAAAAGAGTAGTGCCCTGTTAGGGATGAGAAGAGCAGCCAATCCTAACACTGTTTATCAAACAAAAAAAAGTGATTCTGAGAGGGAAACTACTGTATATAATGTCTGACTTTGAGGAGAAAATGATAAGTCCAAAATTTCTAGAATATTCTTTGCATGTATAGACACATAAGTTGCCCCTACCTGGATTCTGCCCTTGGATTTTTCATATACACAATGGTGCTGTATACAGGATTGTGCACCTTTCCCACCCAACACCCAGAACACCCTTGCCTTTCTTCTGCAGTCAACACTGAAGAGAGGCTGGCCAAGACCAGGGGAAGCAGACTGGACATCCACTTATGTAGCTCCTTCTAGTATCTAGAACAAGATGCTCTCTTCTGGGCCTCAGTTTCCACCATGGAATGTGGCACAGACATACGTGCTGGGAGAGTCATGGTACAATTTCTGTGTTCCTTGCTTCTCTTAAGTACAACTTTGTACCATCTCTTCATGTGGCAATACCGCAGGGCCAACTCTAGTTTATGACACAAGGATGGGTGGATTCTGGGCCCTCTTCTCTCTCCACCCACATCCTTCAATTCCTCCTATCCCAAAGGGCCATCCAGAAAAGCCACATTCCCTCTGAGGAACCCTTGTCATATATAAGGAAGTCTGGAACTAAGACAAACCTCTTGGTGATCCCATCTGAGGGGTGTCCAAAGTCCCTTGTGCTGACTTCTGAGGGAGAGGAAAAGCAGCCAGATTCTAACCTGGATGCAAGTTCAGCCACCAGGGCCAGTGCCTAAATCACATTTACAGAATGGGGCAATAGTTGTTTTTGAGAGTGGCTGTGGGCATGGGCAGATTTCTCCCTACTTATGGAAGAATCTTCTCCTGGTTGAGTTAGATATGACACAGCTTTCCTTAGCAGTGTGTTCAGTCCCCAGCTGTGCATCTGAGTCATAGCCTGAGGCCGGCATGAGGTGGTGTTGGTGGGGCAATGTTCCCAGCCTGAAAGGGCAAGTGGTGTCACACATTCTGAGCAACTAATGAGCCAGTGGATGCCCCAGACAAGGCACCCAGTAGGTGCCACCCTCAGTTTTACCTTTTCTACAAACCCACTCCACAGACCAACCATAGACCATTCTCATCTCACAGTGTTTGGTGAATCTTTGTGGTCTCAGCCACCATTTATTGTGGGACCTCCCACTCTCCAGCTCTGCTGGGCCCTGTCCCTCCTCCGTGTATAGTCCATTCCCCTCTTCTCACCTTGGTACAGACCCTGACTCCACGGTCAGTAACAAATGTGGTTGGTACCAATGAAGGTTTCCAGAAACAATCATAACTGAGCCTTCTAAATCCTAATTAGCTAATGAAAACTTCATTAGCTGTGGGGAGGTTGTAATGTTGAAGATCAAGAGCCTAAAGACGCTTTCTGTCTGTCTTTAGTCCCCTGAATATCCCTTGTTGGATTTAACACCTCGTGACTAAGAGATAAAAACCACTAGGGATGTATTAACTTAGCAGACCACTAGCTTCCACCAACCCACAAGCTGAGAATATCAACAAACAGAATCCGAGGCTCTTAACCGCCTCTGATGTTTCCACAAATGTCTTGGAAATGTGTTCACTTATGAGTTTCTTTTCTGTTACTATAAAAGTTTCATGAAATGGTTTCCATGTTGGACTTTGGTGTAACCTATCTCTGTGTTCCTGGGGTCATGGTCCTCCTATTTGGCTCTAGAACGAACTGTGTCTTACCCCTTTGCGTGTCTTATTTTTGTGTTGACAATGGTAATGGAGAGGTGTGGATGGAGTCAGCCCCCACACATGGAGCCTCCTGAAGGAGGTTTCCCTCGGTGTTCCAGAGCTTCTGGAAGGAGGAACAGCACTGTACCTGGTGCCCTTGATAATGCAGAGTCCTGGAACCTTCATTCTTGGCCCCTGGCTGGCTGCACCAGCCCTTAGAGGAAACATTGGGAGTTGGGATACCTGCTAAATCTTTCAGGTTCTTATGTCCCAGGAGAAAGAACTGAAGCAAACACACAGTGAGGAAGTCAGTAAAAGCAGTTTATTTAGGGGATGAAGGACCTGCCTGAGGATGGGAGTGGACTGGGGACTCTGCAAGGCACAGGCTCTGAAGCACAGGGCTGGGGGTCTCGGCTTATTTACATAGCACACACCTTCTCTTGCGTTTCTGTTTTGTGGGTTCTTTTCTGCCATGCTTTGTTTCCTATAGCTGAGATGGGGAGAGCTGTCCAGTCTTTCTGATAACGGGCTTCTTCCACAGTTAGTCCAGGAGCCCTTCTCTCCAATTCATCTTTGGCACATCCTCCATTCCCTGTCTCAGGCTCCAGTTGGACTCATTTGCCCACTGCTATGCACACTAACCTGCCGTGATCAGCCATAGGCCTGGATCTCTGTCCCATGGACTTGACCGATCACTTGTTCCCCCCTCTCACTGTCCCCATCCCTGTCCAGTTCCTTTCCCCTGACCTCAGCATGTCTTGGGGGTTGGGTTGACTAGTTGGAGCCTGAACAGAGTGTCTCATAGAATTTGGTGAGCTTCTTCAACTTCTCCTCCAGCTCCTGAGCCAGCTTCCTGAGTACTTCAGCTGCCTCTGACGGTGTCCCTTCGTACAAATGCTTTGACTTTTTCACAAGGCTGTCAACATCTTTCAAGAGAGACACACCGGCAGTGGTGGCACTCCTGATCCGGGCTTCATTGCTCATCACCAGAGGGGTTCCTTTCAAAGCAGTCTGCACACGTCTAGCACGTTGGGATGAGATCCTTCCGGTGGTGGCGAGGATCCTGGCATCTTCCTCTAAGTGAGGGTTGGCTCTAACCAGCCTGAGGGCATCCATGTGCTGCTCAAGGGCTTCGAGGTTTTCGGTGATATCTTTGGCAGCCTGAGGTAACTTGCAGGTAATCCTAGCCATGGTTGTTCCAGCCTCCAATACTTCCATGACAGTTGAAGCTTGGTGACCGGCTTCCACTTCATCCAAAAGCCTTGTTTCCTCCACAATGGAAGTAGCAACACTAGTCACAGTAGCTGCTACCCCCAGGCCCAACCCAGTTGCTGAGAGCATCAGACTGCCCTCTGCCGTCACCGGAGACAGAAACAGACCAAGGAGGCCCAGGATGTCAGAGGCAGTACTGAAGGAGTCAGCCACTAAATTGGAGATGACGCAGCCCCTGTGCACCTCCTCAGCGTGGTCAGCCAGGACACGGAGCTGCACGATGCGCTTCTGTGCCTCTGCTCTCAAGTGAGGAAATGCTTTCCAAAGCTTCTTCCTGCACTGCAGGTCTTTTTGAAGTCTGTCTCTGTCTGCTTGGGCCGAGAGCGCAGTCAGGTCCCTCAGCACTTTGTGCAGTGCAAGTGCCTCATCCCTGTAACAGCAGAGGTCAAGTACATGAGAAAGATGGCTGCTGTCTGGAAAGTAGGCTGTGTCATACCCTCAAGCGTTATTTATACTGTCACCATCCAACAGGAACTCTAAAGACGTGTGCAAGTTCTCCTTCGGTGGGTGATGTTAGGTATTTCAAAGACAAACTTGTGGTCCTTAGTCGGGAGTGAGTTATCACAAGGGCTGGGGACACTCTGTGGGGAAGGTGCTTGCCATGTAAACATTCAAACCTGAGTCCCATACCTCAAACCCAAGTAAAAAGAACCAGGCCCAGCCAGGCACGTGGTTTTGTAATCTCAGTGCTGGGGAAGCAGAGACAGGTTGATCTTTGGACCTCACTGACCAGCTAGTCCAGTCTGCTTGGCAGATGTGAGTCCAGTGAGAGACCCTGTCTCAAACAACGAGGACAGTACACAAGGTGCAACTGAGGTGGTCCTCTGACCTCCTTGTATACATAGGTGCACGTGGGCACACACATGTATGCACATGCTTTATAACAGTCAAACACTGCTAGGTGTGCCAGTAGACATTGCAGAAAGATGCTTAACTACTCAGGCAAATGCCATCCCCTCCAGACAGATGTGCTGAGGGCAGTCTGCAGATGCACACAAGAACACAGAATGACATCAAAGCCCCTTTCATTCAGGGAGTGTTGGTGTACTGTGGAGAGTTCCTTTCCCCCCAAGACAAGATTTCTCATTGTTCTCAGGTGGGGCAATGTCCTCTCCAGCTCTGGCCTGCCAGAAAGGTGTGTTCACCTGAGCCCTTCAGCCAAGTTGCCGTACTACTTGAGCATCTTGAATCTGAAAGAGTCTAACGGTGGGACCACACTTTGACCATGACTGCTTCCACGTGCACATCTCTGCATTCTATTCAAACTGTAATCTCACTCAGACCTCAAAGATAGACTGCCCGAGACATTGTATCACGGTCTCCCCTTCCCCATGAGGCCTTTTCCCACTTTATCACTCATTTGGCTATTCTGGTTGGATTATTGAGGATGAGTGGCTGAACCTGACTTCTCGGGGTATAGACTGTGACCAGGAGTTTGGTACCAAATGTGGGCAGTGAGCAGCAGCTGTCTCCCAGTCGTAAGTCTGGGCTCAGCATCTGCTGCCAATCCATGTGTGTCTTTGCCCTGCACAAGTTCATCCAAATGAGTAGCAATGAATAGTGTCCTCTGACCTTGACACAAGTGACCATGCACTTGTATCATAAAAATCTAACATACTATAATCCCCTAATTTCAAAAAAGAAACAATCCTCTCCCCTGTGGGCACCACGTCCCCCCCCCCAAGCTAACGCAGCATGTTCAAATAGTTCCAAAGGATTGTTGAGGAGTGCCCTCGACCCCATCTCCTGGGACTGTCTGGAGTGGATGTGCCTGCCCAGAGAGAACCAATCATGCAGAGGTTTGGGGGCAGATCTGGGGCATCCCATAGTGGTGACCTGGGCAATTTGGCCTTAGATACGAATGCCTCCCAGGCTCCATCTTCAGTCACTAGGCGATGCAGGTCATCTCTGCCTGCCGTGTCCTGGAGATGCCCAGGGGCTTCCTTGATGAATTGTCTGCTCTCTATGATGGAAAAAAGAAGTCAGAGACAGGGTAGAGGGTCTGAGGTGGTGGCCTGGAGCATAAGGTTCTTACTGACATGTCATGAATGTTCTGCTGATCGATTCACCAGTGTTGTGGACTGAATTGTGTCCTCTGGTTTCCATGTAATAGTCATGAGGCCCAATGTCTATATTTATAGATAAAGTCTCCATGGAAGTGAGGTCATTGCAGTGAAACAATAGAAACACAGATCCCTAATGCACAGTCCTGGTGACATCCTTCCCTCCCTCCCTGTGCCCCTCTGTCCCTCCATCCCTCCTCCTCAGTTCCTCCTTCCCTCTCTCTTTTTTCCCTTTCCCTCTCCCATCCCTCTCTCTCATACAAATTCTGTGGCAGAGGCTTTGTAAAGATCCAGGGAGCCTGCTCCCACTGCAAACCAGGAAGACAACTTCACACTGGCAAACCTGCCCCACCTTCATTGTTTACATTGCCTCCCAGAGCTGAGAGAAAAGATAGCCTTTTGTTCTCCCTCAGCCTGTGCTATTGGGGGACTTATTGTGGGATCACACACACACACACACACACACACACACACACACAGATACACACACACACACACACACACAGATACACACACACACACACACACACACAGATACACACACACACACACACACACACACACACACACACACACACACACACACACACACACACACACATACACACACACACACACACACACACACACACACACACACACACACACACACACACACACACCACACATACACACACACACACACACCACACACACACACACACACATACACACGGCCACTTGCATACAGGAAAATGAATGTTTTCATTTCAGAGGAAATGGAAAATGAAGACTGGGCACTGGGAAGAGGAGGGAGAATTTCAATGCTGGTTTACATCCAGTTTGAACATCTGGCACTTCAAACACTGTGGCACCAGCACCTTCAAAGGTGACATTCTCTGGTTCTGACACTAGTTTATTGGGTCAAAGAGGAACATTGGAAAATGGAATAGAATTGATATCAGAGTGTGTTGAACACAGTAAGGTTAGTATTTTTGGAGTTATCATATACATACATATATATATTTGATATATATATATCAAATGCATCTATGTAGAAATCAGATCCCAAAATGATTGGCTTTGGACAAGATTACAGAAGTAGTCTTTCTTCCTCAATCTCTGGACTCTCAGAAATTACACAGAACAGTTAGTGAGTCATGCTGACTTCCGGAGGTGTGACTGAGCCACACTGTCCTCCACATCAGCAGGCTCTCCTGGTCACACCAGAGAGCACAAGGTAAAGGGAATATAACCCCTCATATGTCACCAGGATAGGGCTAGGACGTGGATTCATCAGACCCAGGGTCATGGCTCTTATCTTGGTCCTTGGTGGCCTCATCCTTATCAGGTATGAGGCCATCGGGTCTACACTAAGAGCAGAAAACAGGCAAGGTCGAGCATCATGCATACCTCGAGAGGCCATGAGAACTTCTGGATCCTTGGCACCTGTCACGGGATCTGTGAGAGATTTTCCTTACAGCTCACTGGATGCTCAGGCTATAGGAAGAAGACACACCATGTGGGATGAATTAGGGATAACTGTAGGGAAGGCAGGTGGGCAGGTATCTGGTTGTCCCTCAGGTCCCTCCAGGGTGGCTGCCAAGAATCAAAGGGACTTAATTCACAGAGCTCAGTCTTTGCCTGAACCACAGAGCTGCTACTTAACAAAGACAGTCATCTGGTTCCATCCCTTGTCCCTCACTCCAGGCGGGGCAGAGGCCTCCTGTCCTGTGGGGTCCAGGGAAGTATGAGGCACTGAGGGCACACTTGGGAAAAAGATGAAAATCAACACACGATGAGGAGAGATTCGAAGAACATTTCAGTACCTACGAGGGGGTAGAAACTGTGTTAAGCAATAGCAGCTAAAATCGAGGGAGGGACTCTGTTTCAGGGGCCTGAGCCCACAGGCTGGGGCTTAGGACGCTGAGGGAAGGAAGAGAGCATGGAATCTGCGAGCTTGCTTGTCCCAGTCTGTGTTGACATCTTGTTTTGGTGCAACAAGAATATCCTGTTACAAAATAAACCTGGGACCTGGGCCATGCTCTTGAGGCCTCCCAGCCTCTTCCAGGGAGCTCAGTAAATATCTCTGCATATTGCATCCTTTACAGTTACAGTCTCAAGATAACATCCAGACACCCTGCAAGGAGGGAAAGAATGAAGTGCCTTCCTTGCCAAGCACACCTTGGTGGGTCCTTCCTTGGGTCTCTTTCTCTAAAGACAGGATAGGGAGGGTTCCATGGACACAAGCGGCTCTCACTTAGTGCAGCACAAATCCATACATTCCCCCTAGTCCCACCCACCCACAGCCCTGATCCTATTGAGGGTTCTTGCTCCCCTCTCCCTCTAGACTTGAATGTCCATGGTGAGCCTTCTCCGACACTGAGAACAGCCAACCCAGATTCACTCGATAGCAGCTGTTTCCCTAGGGCTTTGTGCTGGAGGTTATCAACTGCAACAGAAACAAGCCACTTCTGTTTCTTGGAAGGAAGCTGTGAGGTGTCCCTGCCTGGATGCCCAAAGGTTGAGTCTTAGTAACCCAGGGTGTTCCTAGGAAGATGGCATCTCTGTATGGCTACCCTGTGCAAAAGCCACCACCACCTCCTGTCCCCATTGCCCTCCACCCAGAATTTGTTTTTCTCAGACTAGAGGCCAATACACAGTGACTGATTGACTGGGTCCTGACCAACAAGACACAAGAAGGCGGCTGCTCAGGGCCTTTTTGTGGCACTTGCTAAAGGCAAGGGTGTGTGGGAGAGTTGCTGTCCCCCTCACAACCTTTCTGCTTGATAGGTACAGGACCTAAGAGGCTGTGAGCTGAAAAGCTGGAAATTCGGGAGACACTATACATTACTAGGTGTATGCATCTTACAGGTCCCTATGAGTCTGGGCCAGAGAGATGACTCAGTGGTAGAGTTGGTGCCAAGCATGCCCCAGACCCTGGTACTAATATCCACACACTACCACAAAAGTAAATTGACATATAAATTTGTATAAAAATCTGTCTTGCTCTACCTGCATCAAGCCCTCCTTCTGGACTGCAGGACCGCAGCCTCTTGGATGAGTGGCCCCCCAGGGTTTGTCCCAGAGGTGTGAAGATGACCCTGTCCATTTCTGCTCCTGGCAAACTTAAGTTCCAGGCTGAGAGCCTCTCCAAATATGGCCATGCAGGGTGCCTCAGCACAGGCTCCCAGTGTCTGCCTGACTTCTTCATTGGAGCATACAGGGGTGAGGACAACAGGCTCCTACCTGAGAATCCGCAATTCTCTTCCAGGGTCAGGTTCAAGAGCTTGAATCGATCACAGAGGCCCCAGCCTGCTGGAGTCCCCCCTCCTAATCCCCTGAACCATCTCCAGTTTTTCAGGCCTACACTGGACTTTTCCCGCCTCATAAAATGTCTCCATCCTCCATGCCTTGAAATCTCACAGGCCACCTCTTTCTGGCTGGCTTCTTCATCCCTCCCTGGATTGAATACAGTGTTTCCCTGGGCCCTTCTCTCCATTAGTCTTGGTCTATCACCAGTGACAGTCATGATCCCAGCAGTAGCCCAAAGCTGGTTCAAGAACCATCCAAGTTGATATTTGTTCTCCTCGCCCCACGATGCCCCTGATCTGGGTTCTGGGGGACATTTATGGGACACAGAGTCCCCATTCTCTGAGGACATAGCATCATTAAAGAAAAAATGAGTGATTGCTTTTTAATTTTCCTCTCCTCCTCGGGCCCTCTTCTTATCGTCCCAACATTTTGAAAAGGTTCTCTGCTTCTACAGGCATAGAGGACTAAAACCCCTCCCTCAACACACACACCTGAAGTCTGACCTTTGACCTTGAGATTAGCAAACTGCTCAGTGTGCTGTTTATGTGTTTGTTCACATTTTCCATCCCTTTCCCCACACTGACACCCTTTCCAACCTAATACTCAGGGAACCATTTCTCTCTTCTCCATTCCCTACAGATTGAACAGAGCCCAGGGGAGGCCTGGAGGAGGTGGGCATGTGTTTGCTCACTTGCTTAGCCTGTTTCACAGACTCCTCAGCAAAACACCCCCTAGGTCCTCAGTTTCCCCCAGGGCATGGTCGGTTACATACTCAGAGACAGTCTGTGGCACAATCTCTGGGCTTCTTATATCTCCAAGTCAACATTTGTCCCCACCTGGTCTAGGCAGCCACGGTCCTGGTCCAGCTTCAGGATGCTCACAAGGACCAGTGAGTTCTGCCTCCTGCCCTCCTCCACATCCTTCAGTATCACCATTTCCCCAGTGGCTGGACACCCAAAAATCTACTTTCTATCAGGAGTCTGTTGGCCAGATCCTAGGCATCCTACCTCCTGAGCTGAGCCCCAGATGGCATGATGATCCAATCTGAGGGCTTGTCCATCCTTCCTTGAGTGCAGTGCAGAGAGAAAGAACCAGATACCAATCAGGCTGAAAGTTCTTAACTGGGGACTGGCAATGATACCTAAGTTCACTGAGTTCATCCCAGGAATGAGGTAATTATCCCTCTTTCCCAAGGTAAAATTGTGAGTATGAGGAGGGTGAGGAGCCGAAGAGGTTCAACTTACCAAGGATTCTCGCCCTGGATGTGCTCAAGCAGGACCCAGATGGCCTTAGCTGTGTAGATCCAGCCACCCAGGTGCACATCTGAGTCATAAGGAGAAGCAGCCTCTAGGGTGATGGACCGAGCAGGGAAATGGAAACTGAAAGTCTCACTTGAACAGCCATGATCCAATCAACACCCAGGAATGGAGACTTGGATGTCAGCCACAATCCCACCCACCTAGCTGACATCATCTCAATATTACTATTCTGCTCTGGCCAACCCATCTCTTGTGGGGCTCCCCATGGTGGTAAGACCCACCACCACCACAAACTGGGGAGCTCTCCACAGATCAGCCCCTGCCCTTTCCTGTTCTGGAAGCTTCCCCAGTGCCCTAGCACACCTCCAACCCCTCCCCTCTCTCACTTCAGCAGAACATCCTTGTCCTGCTGAACTCATCATCCAAGTTGGTTGATGAGGACAGACCTGCTGAGGGTGGCAGGCACAGTGACTTGACACCTGCCTGTGTGGATTCTTCTGCCTCCTGTTTCTGCTCTGCACTCAGACCCCTCACATATTGATTCCTCTGTGCAACCCCAGCATCTGCCATGGCAGACTCCCTGGCTGCCAGATTGGCTCCCATAACCCTCAAATAGAGGAAGCAAAGCCCACTGCTGACAGAAAAGTTTTGTGTCTACAATCTCAGGTAGCAATGGCTGTGGAATACCTCAGGTTTGATCTAGGCAGTAGGAGATATAACATGGCTGGACTTCAGTGGCCAAATGATCCTTGTATCAGGGAAGGTTCCATTCCACACATATGTCCTTAGGGCTTGGTGGCCATTCCTACTCTTGAGAGGACAGCAGGTGGTATTGGATCTCTGCACTTCTGTTGCCAACACACTTGCACATTTGACTGGAGTTTAATCAGGACCTGGCTGCAGATTCACCTGAAAGAGAGATTAAGGTTCTCATCCTCCAGGTACTTAAGCAGAGCCCATCCCACCTGGGCATCCTGAAGATATGCTGAAGTATAGTTCAGTTGACCAGCGCCATGACAAGAAATGTCATTCAGGGCAGTTGCCAGTTTAGAGGTGGGGATGCCGAAAAGACCTTTGGTCTAGAGGCTATTGCAACTATTGGGAGTATGACCTTAATGCCAAGGAGAACAAACTTGCAATGGCTTTGGCAAGCAGAGGATGAACACTAGCACCACCTAGGGGACCTCAGAGGGGTCAGCAATCAAGGCATCTGGGTATCCTGTTTATTACATCAGTCCAGTCCACACAATGGAGAGTGTGCTCAACTCAAACATGCTGGGTACTGTAGAAGGTGCCCTGAAACATGGGTCCATCTCTCTACAGGTCTCCCTTTATTTAGGGACATCACAAAGTAGGAACAGGGGTTTTCCAACAATCTATATGAAATGGGGCTTCAGAACTCACTCAAGAGACAAACATCCCAGGGATGCAAAACACAGGAAATAGAGAGAGGTACATTCCAGGGTCACAGCTCTGGGTGACCACATGGAAGCAGAAGAGGCAGACACTGGCCCCAGGTGTTGAGTCTAGTCGACCGTCTGAATTCAAGAAGAATCCCATTTGTCTTTGCTCAGATGAGACACCGGTGCCCAAATAACAAGAGCTAATAACTTCAAGGAAGATCATAGAGGAACAGAATTAGGGGATGGGGTGTCACTCACAATTGTCATATTTTGATGACAAAGTGCAGAAAACTCACCTTCAGGTTGACGCAAGTGCAAAGGTCAGGATTAGCAGGTTTATCTGCAGAGGAAACACAGTAGCCCTGTGATTCCCTTAAGACAGGATCTAGTGATTGACACAGAGCCTGTGGCTTGCCTCTCTGCAGAGTCCTCAGGATGGTGCCAGTGAGCTTTAAGGAGAGAGAGGATCCAGCTTCAATTTCAGTGGTTCCCAAATAGTAGTGGGGAGGAGAGAAAGGGGGTCCATGATAGTCACTCCACCAGGTAGTTCTGCAGGATGGTATAAGGGCACCACTGGCTCCTTATTCACTACACAGAAGGTTGCCTGGTGTCACTGTCATGACATTGTACCTCAAATATCCCTAGATACCACCTCCTCTGTTGTAGTAGACTAGGGAGATGTGTCTTGTTTGGTCCCCAATGGTTGCTGCTATTGACGCAAGCTATACAACATATTCCAAAGCCAGTCTCCATAGCTAGATAGAAGCACCAACTGCAATGTTGACAGTATAGTCTTCAAGTCAGCAACTGCAGATCATAGCCTATACTGTACTATTCTGCCCCCTACACACACACACACACACACACACACACACACACACACACACACACACGGAAATTGACTCAGTAATAAGTTGGAAGCCCTGAACTGTGATCTGATCTTGAGATGCAGACAGTGAGTATCTGTGTATTCCATCATCTTGGGAAGTGGGTTGTGTTTACTTGCTCTTGTCCTGGGCTTTCCAGATCTATGGCAGGTTACGAGGTTATGTGTCTAGTTGAGAAGGAGGACACAGATGGCTAAACCCAAGGATGTGAGTGCTGAATAATTGCACATTCACATACTGCTTGGTTTGTGACTCCCTTCAGGGTGTACCTCTATCATCTATTGCTCTTTTCATCCCTTGGCTAGATAGTCCAAGAATCCACCCACCTCAACCAACCTATTGTGTCTCCCGGGAATTTGCAATTGTACTGGTGGGGTCTTAGAGGTCAAAGTATTTGGACCTAAGCCATCTGATGGCTGAGCACTGAGAGGGTGTCCACACATTCCTGTTTTTGGATCTGGTCCTCATGTCTGGGAATTGAGTTGATTTTGTTCTTTTCTATCCTCTGAATGTATAATTTTTAATGGGTCTCTTTTTTTTCCAAATAAGCTAACTCCAATTCTGTTGTTTTCCACGCAGAGCCCTGATTGCACAGTTATCATGAGTGAAGTCAGTGATCTAGGCCCAAAGGAAACTTTAGCACTTGGAGTCCGATGTACTCGGTCTTCAAGGTACATCTAGGAAAGAATGTAAAGTAAAAAATGGATAATATTTGACAAAGAAGTGAAACACATTATTTGGATGAGAGGTTAAAAAGTGACAATAGATCACTCTGCCTCCAACTGCCGGCCCGGCGGGACCAGCAAGCCTGAACACTGCTGACACCCAGGTAACAGTGACACCTCAATCCACGAGAAGAGGACCGACATCAGAATATTGGATCTGTTTGCATCTACCAGAAGAGAACCTTGGTCCATACCCACCAGGATAACAAGAAACTCTTGCTACACCCACCAGAAGAAAGGATGAGAAGAGGACAAGGTAAAAGCACATCCAACAACAGAAAACCCAATATGACACCACCGGAGACTAGGAACCATACACCAGCAAGACCTGAACATCACGATGCAGATTAACCAGAAGAGAATGTCATTAAAAGCATCTTCATGAAAATGATAGAGGACCTCAAAGAGGACATGAGAAAATCCCTTAAAAATGGAAGAAAAAACTAACCAAAAAATACGAGATACCAACAAATCTCTCAAGGAAACAGTTTAAGACCTAAAAACTGAAATAGAGACAATAAAGAAAGCACAATCTGAGGGAATTCTGGAAATAGAAAAGCTGGGTAAACGATCAGGAACTACAGAGGTAAGCATAACCAACAGAATACAAGAGATGGAAGAGAGAATCTCAGGAGTTGAAGGCACCCTGGCGGGAATAGATTCATCAACCAAAGAAAATCTTAAGTCCAACAAATCCCTATCACAAAATATCCAGGAAATATGGGATACCATGAAAAGACCAAACCTAAGAATAATAGGTATAGAAGAAGGTGAAGAAATCCAACTCAAAGGCGCAGAAAACATATTCAACAAAATCATAGAAGAAAACTTTCCCAACCTAAAGAAAGACATACCAATGAAAATACAAGAAGCCTACAGAACACCAAATAGACTGAACCAAAAAAAGGTCACCTCACCACATAATAATCAAAACACCAAACATGCACAACAAAGAGAAAATATTAAGAGCAGTAAAGGAAAAAGGTCAAGTAACCTATAAAGGCAAACCTATCAGAATCACACCTAACTTTTCCTTAGAAACTCTGAAAGCCAGAAGGTCCTGGATAGATATACTACCTACACTGAGACCATGGATGCCAGCCCAGACTACTATACCCAGCAAAACTTTCAATCATTATGGATGGAGAAAACAAGATATTCCATGACAAAACCAGATTCAAACAATACATATCTACCAATCCAGCCCTACAGAAAGTACTGGAAGGAAAACTGCAACCCAGGGAAGTTAACTACAACCAGAAAAACATAGGCAATAGATAATCCCAATTTACCAACAGCCAAAAGGAAAAAGGGACAGAATCCCACACATAATCTCGCGACCATCACCAAATCAAAAACAAACAAGAATGAACAATAATCAATGGTCATTAATATCCATTATCATTAATGGTCTTAACTCCCCTATAAAAAGACACAGATTAGCAGAATGGATAAGAAGACAGAATCCTTCCTCCTGCTGCATACAAGAAACTCACCTCAACCTCAAAGACAGACAGTACCTAAGGATTAAAGGTTGGGGAAAGATCTTCCAATCAAATGAACCCAAGAAACAGGGGGGGTAGCAATCCTAATATCCAATAAATTGGACTTTAAACTAAAATCAGTCAAAAGAGATGAAGAAGGTCATTTCCTACTCATCACAGGAGAAATCCATCAGGATGAAGTCTCAATTCTGAACATTTACACCCCAAATACAAAGGCATCCACGTTCGTAAAAGAAACATTACTAAAACTCAAATCACACATAAAACCGCACACATTTATAATGGGAGATTTCAACACCCCACTCTCACCACTGGACAGGAACACCAGACAGAAACTTAACAAGGAAAAGAACTAATAGAAGTTATGGCGAAACTGGACTTAACAGATGTCTATAGAACATCCCTCCCAAATACAAAACAATTTACCTTCTTCTCAGCGCCACATGGAACCTTCTCTAAAATCGACCACATATTGGCAACATAGCAAACCTCAACAAGTACAAAAAAATTGAAATAACCCCTGTGTCTTATCAGACCACCATGCTTTAAAATTAGAATTCAACAACAACACGAACTACAGAAAACCTACAACTCATGGAAATTAAGTAACACCCAATTGCACAATTCGTGGGTCCAGGAAGAAACAAAAAAAGAAATTAAAGATTTCCTAGAATTCAATGAGAATTCGGACACAACATATCCAAACCTATGGGACACTTTGAAAGCAGTGCTAAGAGGAAAGTTCATAGCGCTAAATGCCCACATGAAGAAACAGAAGAATAATCACACTAGAGAATTAACAGTACAACTGAAAGCTCTAGACAACAAAGAAGCCAATACACCCCAGAGGAGCAGACACCAGGAAATAATCAAATTGAGGGCTGAAATCAATAAAATGGAAACTAGGAGAACACTACAAAGAATCAATATAAAAAAAAGTTGGTTCTTCAAGAAAATCAACAAGATAGATGAACATTGATGCAAAAATTCTCAATAAATTGCTGGCAAAACAAATCCAAGAGCACATCAGAGAAATCATCCACCATGATCAAGTACGCTTCATCCCAGGGATGCAAGGATGGTTCAACATATGAAAATCCATCAATGTAATCCACTATATAAACAAACTGAAAAAGAAAAACCACATGATCATCTCACTAGATGCCAAAAAAGCCTTTGACAAAATCCAACACCCCTTCATGATAAAGGTCCTGGAGAAATCAGGGATAACAGGAACATACCTCAACATATTAAAAGCAATATACAGCAAGCCGACAGCCAACATCAAATTAAATGGAGAGAAACTCAATGCAATTCCTCTAAAATCAGGAACAAGACATGGCTGTCCACTCTCTCCATACCTCTTCAATATTGTCCTTGAAGTTCTAGCTAGAGCATTAAGACAACAAAAGGAGATCAAGGGAATATAAATCGGAAAGGAAGAAGTCAAACTCTCACTATTTGCAGATGATATGATAGTCTACATAAATGACCCGAAAAACTCAACCAGGGAACTCCTACAGCTGATAAACACCTTCAGCAAAGTGGCAGGATACAAGATTAACTCAAAAAAAAATCTGTAGCCCTACTAAATACGGATGACACATTGGTGGAGAAAGAAATCAGAGAAACATCACCCTTTACAATTGCCACAAACAACATAAAATACCTTGGAGTAACACTAACAAAAAAGTGAAAGACCTGTACCATAAGAATTTTGAGTCTCTAAAGAAAGAAATTAAAGAAGATACCCGAAAATGGAAAGATCTCCCATGCTCTTGGATAGGCAGAATCAACACAGTAAAAATGGCAATCTTGCCAAAAGCAATCTACAGATTCAATGCAATCCCATCAAAATCCCAACACAATTCTTCACTGACCTTGAAAGAACAATTCTCAACTTTATATGGAGAAACAAAAGACCCAGGATAGCCAAAACAACCCTGTACAATAGAGGAACTTCTGGAGGCATCACCACCCCTAACTTTAAGCTCTATTACAGAGCTATAGTCCTGAAAACAGCTTGGTTTTGGCACAAAAATAGACAGGTAGACCAATGGAATAGAGTTGAAAAAACCCTGATATTAACCCACACACCTACGAACACCTGATTTTTGACAAACAATCCAAATATATACGCTGGAACAAAGAGAACATCTTCAACAAATAGTGTTGGTGTAACTGAATGCAAACATGTAGAAGACTACAGATAGACCCAAGCCTTTCGCCCTGCACAAAACTTATGTCAAAATGGATCAAAGACCTCAACATAAACCCAGCCACACTGAACCTACTAGAAGATAAAGTGGGAAATACTCTTGAATTAATCAATTCAGGAGACTGCTTCCTGAACATAACACCAGTAGCACAGACACTGAGATCAACAATTAATAAATGAGACCTCCTAAAACTGAGAAGCTTCTGTAAGGCAAAGGACATATTCAGCAAGACAAAACGACAGCCCACAGACTGGGAAAAGATATTCACCAAGCCCACATCTGACAGAGGACTGATCTCCAAAATATACAAAGAACTCAAGAAGCTATTCTCCAAAACACCAAACAATCCAATTAAAAAATGGGGTACCGAACTAAATAGACAATTCTCAATAGAGGAATCTAAAATGGCTGAAAGACACACAAGAAAGTGTTCAACATCCTTAGCCATCAGGGAAATACAAATCAAAACAACTCTGAGATACCATCTTACTCCTGTCAGAATGGCTAAAATCAAAAACACCAATGACAGTTTATGCTTGAGAGGATGCAGAGAAAGAGGAACACTCCTCCACTGCTGGTGGGAGTGCCAACTTGTACAGCCACACTGGAAATCAGTATGGCAACTCCTCAAGAAAATGGGAATGAGTCTACCACAAGATCCAGCAATTCCACTTCTAGGCATATACCCAAAAGAAGCACATTCATATAACAAGGACATCTGTTCAACCATGTACATAGCAGCATTATTAGTAATAGCCAGAAACTGGAAGCAGCCTAGATGCCCCTCAACCAAAGAATGGATAGAGAAAATGTGGTGCATTTACACAATGGAGTACTACTCAGCAGAAAAAAACAATGGAATCTTGAAATTTGCAGGAAAATGGATAGAACTCGAAGAAACCATTCTGAGCAAGGTAAACCAATCACAAAGAGACAAACATGATATGTACTCATTCATATGTGGATTTTAGACATAGAGTAAAGGATTACCATCCTACAATCCACACTGCCAGAGATACTAGTAAACAAAGAAGACCCTAAAAGAGACAAACTTTGTCCCCTGGAGAAGGGGAAAGGGTCACCATCCCCTGAGCAAATTGAGAACATGGGAAGAGGGGGGAGGAAGCTACGAGAGTGAGAAGGGAAGAAAAGGAAGGATGCAGAGGTCATGAGGAAGCAGAAATTTTGAGTCTGGTGTAGATTAGAAGAAAGGACATATGACAGGTAGGATTTTAGTTGGGGGTGGTGGTAGAGGAGGAAGGGAGGGAGAAGGGAACTGGGATTGTCATGTAATTCAATCTTGTTTGTAATTCAAATATATAAAAAAATAATAAATAAATAAATATAAACAAAATAAATAAAAGTCCTCTACGTATAAAATAAAGTGACAATAGCTCTGTGGATTTCTTCAGGAGAAATGGAAGAATCTATTGCAGGTCACAGGGGAACCCGGGCCAATGGGCAAACAGTAAGAAGTCTTCCGCCGGGTTGTAGTCACTAAGGGGCTCACTGAGCACTGAAGCCTCCCTAGGAGTGACAAGTGGTGTTGGGATAGGTTTGCACACCCCACATAATGCTCCTGTGTAGGGAGGACTTCCACTCATTTGTGTCCATGGGTATATAGAGACTTGATGCAGTTAGTGTGGACTCACACTAACCCTAACCCTTGTCACTTCTCCATAACAGAAGATTCTGAGGATGGTCCCTTAAAGCCTCCTCAGAACTTTCTGTCAGGTTTAGTCATCCATGTGAACAGTGGAATGAAGAATTCGTCATTTTATCACTACTGCTCTTCCTCTGTCATTCCTCACAGTCACTCAACAGGCTCCAGAATCAGTCCTTGATAAGCCCCTGTGTGATCCTTACCCCTGGAGGTGCTTTGAACCCCCTGGGTACAACACTCACCTGTATTTATCATGAAATTGTAGGATTTTATCTAAAGGGTAGTTGCAGCCATCAAGGAGTTTCAAGCTGGTATTTAACCAAATCTATGCTCTCAAGACCAAGAAGACTCCTTCAGAAAATATGCATGGGCAGTGACAGAAGAAATTTATGGATGCTTTTGCAGGTCAGTGAGGGACCCAAGAGCAGATAGGAGGCGGGGTTCTGCTGTCTAGCTATCTCTCTGTAGCTGGCCCCTTTATACAGGTCCCTGAGCCTAGGTAATCTTGGCCTTTCATGATGGGGAGAAATGTGCATGTGCCCAGCCATGCTGACAGGCATGGTTTTCAACCATTGTTCCAGAGGGGTCTGTAGATGGTAGAGACCAAAGGAAGTGCCTGACTGAGAGAGAGAGATTGCACATGAAGGCAATGGAGGACTCAATTCCTTGACACCACACACAATGTTCACGATGAAGAGAAGCCAGGCATGTGATAGCTAGGTCATCAGTCAGCCCAAACTACACAAGTTCAGTGTGTCATTGCAGAGACCCAACTTGGTTTGACTTCAGCCATCTTGAGATGCAGCCATCAAGAGTGGTCATGAGAACACAGGGGGGTGGGCCTAGGCCCCATCCAAAGGATAAGATAGACTCTGATGACACCCTATGGAAGGCCTCACCATCCAGGGGGAGCAGAAATGATATGTGATAGGTAGGGTGTTAGTTGGGGGGGGGGATGGTAGGGGAGGACGGGAGGGAGAAGGGAACTGGGATTGTCGTGTAAAACAATCTTGTTTCTAATTCAAATAAAAGAATCTGCACAAAAGAAAAGAGGGGTCATGAGAAATCCCACCCTGCTTTCCCTGTACCATCTCCCTGCCATTTCAGTGGCACATGGTCGTTACCTCAGGACTCTGTGCTGTCATTGTTAGAAATGTGCCTGCTGTCCTCAATGTCAGTGAGACAAGAACATCCACTCTCTGGCTATGGTGAATGTCCATTATCCTGCTCACCCCACAAGCCCTCCCTCTAAGCCCTGGCAGGCCACCTGGCTTCCTGCTTCCCTTGACCTCACATTGCCTATAGCTCCCCATTAAAGACTATAGTAGGTGGCATCCCAGAACTTTTTATTTCTTTGTCCCATGCCACTTTCTCTTGCATAGTTGACTGCTATCCATTTCCCCCTGAACTGTCAATGACGTTTATTCAACGAGAGTGCCTGAACTGCATGCAGTACCCCTCCAGGGGCAACAGCTGCAGACAGAGTCCTGTTGCCTGTCACTGGTGTTCAGCAAGGACAGACTGGTCATAGATCCTCCTCTGCACTGTTCTTCCTTTCACATGGTCTGTCTCTCATGTCTCTTTCAGGGAACCCTACTCATCTTTGAGCCTCCCCCGCACCCTGTGTGTGTGTTTGTGTTTCTCTCTCTCTCTCTCTCTCTCTCTCTCTCTCTCTCTCTCTCTCTCTCTCTCTCTTTTTGATTTTTCAAGACTAGGTTTCTCTGTGTAACAGTCCTGGGTATCCTGGAACTCACTTTTTTGACCAAGGTGGTATAGGACTCACTCAGATCTGTCTGCTTCTGCCTCCCAACAGGTCTTTTTCCATTAGCTTTTCTTCTTTAATCATTATTTTTATTTTAAAATAATCTTTTCTCATTTTATTACCAATCTCAGTTCCCACTCCCACCCTCCTCCTGCTCCCCCCACTTTCCCTTATCCCATCTCCCCTCTACTCCTCAGAAAGGGTAAGGCTTCCCATGGGGAGTCAACAAAGTCTGCCACATGATTTTGAGGCAGGACTAAGTCCCTCCCTGTGGTTTCTGTGCTGAGCAAGAAATTGCTCTAAAGAGAATGGACTCCAAAAAGCCAGTTCAAGCACTAGGGATAAATCCTGTTTCCACTGCCAGTGGCTCCACAAACTGTCCACACCACACAACTGTCATCCACATTTAGAGGGCCTAGTTTGGTCCTATGCAAGTTCTCCTCTGTCAATCCAGAATCAGTGACCTCCCATTAGCTCAGATCAGCTGTTTTTGTGGGTATCCCCAAAGTGGTCTTGACCTTTTGTTCATTTTATTGCTCCTCCCTCTCTTGGACTGGATTCTGGGGCCTCAGCCCAGTGCTTAGCTATGGATCTCCACATCTGCCTCCATCAGTTGCTGGATGAAGGTTCTAGGACTATAACTCAGGTAGTCACTAATCTGATTACAGGGGAAGGCCAGTTCATGCACTTATTCCACTAATGCTTAGGGTCTTAGCTGTGATGATCCTTGTGGATTCCTGGGATTTCTAGTTAAGCTTTTCTTTTGTTAAGATCACTTCTAAACCATTTATTTGCTTGCTATTTACCAAGCTTATTTTATTGTTGATTTAAAAGGAGCAGTTACTATTAGAGATCAGTTATGTCATTCATTTTGGTAGATTATGCTATTTTCTATTTTCATTGGAAATCGGTTATTAAAGTGGGAAACCAGCAAATATGCATCTAGATTTTTGAAAACTTGTATGGGACAGGAGATAATGAGATTGATGTTGTTTAGTTGGTAGGCTAGAGGCAAAGGGACCAAGTACTGTTGACACATGTTTTAAAGTATATTGCACTTTTAATAGTTGATGCTGAAAAATTACTCTCAGGGGCTTGGAGTGTGTCTTGTGCTAGATAGATGCAGCCATGTGAGTTCAGGTGAGAAGTTCATGGTACTTATCTGTGAAAAGCAAATTCATTTCCAGTGGCATGATAAATCATAGAAAACGAAGTGAGAGATCTATTTTTATTATGGATCACTTTCTATTGAGCAGCTGCTTCACTTTCCCCACCATCCTTTAGCTGCATGAATTGAAAAAACTTAAACCATTGGAAATAGCTATATAAAAAGCTACCCATCAAATTATATTATTATTTCACACTGAATATCTCCAATACATTCCTAACATGGAATTAAACAAGAAAATATAGAAGAAAAAAAAGATCACTTTTAAAACCTGAAATACATTATTACATCACATAAATTCATTTTAAATATATTAAATATATCTCTATGTTGAATATTTTGCTACCTACTAAATTACTTTCATCACCCAAAAAGTAATGCTGTATCTATGAGAAGTCACAAGAGGCCATCTCAATACTCCCCCTGCATCCACTGTGGCTTGTCTCTCTCCTTCCCAAAAGATGGGTTTGTTCCTAGGTGGGCAGAACTATGGAGGTGAGGGGACCTGGACTGGAAGGCTGCAGGGAACTATCTAGACACTGGACACCTAAAGTGGTCATTCATTCAAAGGGATATGAATGACCTTCTAGGTTCCAGAACCTGGAAGACAATGACAGAGGTAAAGGCTCTTCAAGTAATCTATGTCCCAAAGGGCCAGACTCACAGAGTTAGGAGAGAATACAAGGGTTCAAGGTCAAGGATATGGTGAGCTCTGGTGATGGCTCTTGAGTTAGTTAAGGGACAGAGGCTGAGCACCTGGCACAGCGTTCACCAACATGGTACATGGCTCAACAGCAAGAGGACTCAATGAACTTGGTCACTGAGGAGCAAGTTGCTAGGCAGATCAGGACACAGATAGCTTTCTTTCCCAAGTTCGTCCAGGACTCCATTCTCTCACTACTCTGCACTCCCAGGGAGGTGGTTACAACCACATCAAACTTTCCCTTAGCCAGAGGATCCAGCCCAAGGAAGGAAAGAAGAGGTAGAGGAACACATGAATGATCCTCTAAAGGAAAAGACTCAGAATTCACACAGGTCATCTCTGAGCCAGTGTTCAGAACTTGGGAAAAAGGGTGCTTGAGCTGCAAGGGAGAGAGGACACTGTTATTATTTTGTTTAAAAAGAAGAAAAGAGAAATGCTGAGACAGACATAAGACTATAAGTTTATTATAAGGCCCGGCAGAATGGGGAGACTAAGAAGAGGAACAGGGTAAATGGCTGACCGCCATGGCCGGTGGCCATAGAGAGACAGAGCGGGGAAACAGAGAGAGGGGACAGAGCGCACAGAGAGCGGGAACAGAGAAACAGAGGAACAGAGAGCATAAATGGGCAGGGGCCTATCTTTTAAAGGGGTCCTCTGCACCTGCGTGCAGACTTAGTTCCCATGGAACCTTGCGCTGACCAGGGTTCTGCCTGAGTGGATTCCACCAGGTAACAGGGGCAGGCCAGCATAATGCCTGAACCTTTCAGACACCACTCAATGTTGCAGTCTCAGGGTGCATCTGTGGTCAGAAGGAAAGGGCAACAAAAAGAAGGAAAATGGTTCTTGTATAAATTTGAAATATTCTTGATAAACCACAAGAGAGAAAACAGTTTTTAAAAGAGATGATAAAAATCAAGAGGCATTTATCCACTTTCTATATTCAGCAATCTAGAAAAACATGATACTATTTGCAGAAAAGACACAAACCACAACGTGGTCAGTGTTTACAAATTTATTCTTCAAATATAATGGACCAAGTGAAGCCTTCCTGTGCATGTCAGCAAATCTCATGCAAGTAGAGCAGATTTTAAACTTCAATAGGAATTAAACCTTGAGATTTCCCCAAGAGTCTGGTAGCAGAGAGCAGAACTCAGCAGCCATATCCTGTCACCTCTCCTTCCTCATAGCATCCACAGCTGCCAAGTAGGACAAAAACCTGTGATGACTGTGCAGATGATGTTCCATGAACTCTTTCATTTCTACCATCTTTGCATGTCCCCCGGGGCTCCCATCACTACTTCAGGACAAACCATGCACAAAGAAATAGGGTTCACATCCAGAGACTGATTGCAAGATGTGAAAATATTTGAGAAAACACAGAGTTAGGCCAAACTGTGAAGGAGGAGACAGTCTCTATGCAAACCACCAGAAAGCAGTGGGAAAGTGGGTGAGCCTCAGCTAGGAGCAGTGTGGGGGCATGACTGAGGAGTAGCCATGCTGTTGCATAGTCATGACTTGGATGTGCTCCCCACACTGGGACCTTGGTCCTTATGTGGGATGTTGTAGATTGTTGTATCTAAGAGGTGTAGTATAGTGAGGTGTGTGTGTGAGGGTGGGGGTCACAGCCTGTTCCGGATTCAATTCTCTCAGTGTGGCCTCTCCCTCTAGCAGGCACTGCCACCATAATAGCATTGCTGTTGAGGGGATACAGTCAGGAGTTATCATGTGTGCATGGCTCTGTCCAGTACATCCCCCACCCCCAGTCCCCTGAGCTGCACTAAGAAGAGGTTACTGAGTCAGGCTGTCATGGACCTGGATGAGTTCCTGCAACTTCTGCTCCAGGTCCCGAGCCTGCTTCCTCAGCTCAGCAGCATAATCTGCCTTTGCACCCTCATGCAAATGCTTTGAGGCTTCCACAAGGCTGACCACATCCATCACAAGGGAGAGGCCTGAGTTGGCTGCACCCATGACCCGGGCTCTTCTGGTCATCGCCAGAGCAGTGCCTCCAAAGGATTTCTGCACCTGTCTTGTTTTTTGGGCTGACACTGCCCCAGTTGTCATGAGACGCTTGGCATTATTAGCTAGGCTAGGGGTGGCTTTGGCCAGATTGATGGCATCAATGTTCTTCTTGATGACTTCCAGATCCTGGAAGGATTTCTCATATACGGAAGCAAGCCCGGGGGTGCTCTTCTCCAAAACTTCTTTAATGGTGTTCGCTGTGTCTTGGTTGGTTGGCCCCAGCTGGCTGGCTTCAGCTTCCGCTGACGCTGTGCTTACCGTTTCCACAATGCTTGTGGAAACACTCGTCAGAGCTGCTGCTGCTCCCAGACCCAAGCCTGTGGCTGAAAGTCCCAGACTGACTCCTGCTGTCACAGGTGCAAGAGCAAAACCGAGGATTTTTAGGACTTCAGACACAGCACTGGTGGAGCTGGCCACCACTTGTGTGATGGTGCAGTCCCTGTGCACCTTGTCAACCTTGTCTGCAAGGTCATGGAGCTTCCTGATGTGCTGCTCAAGCTCCAGTTTCACCTGAGGATAAACATCCAAAAACCTCTTCTGCACCTCAAGCTCTCTTTGGAGATCATATTCATCGTCTACATCACTATTCACTATGGTGTCACCAAGAGCTTCACTCAAGGCTTCTTCCTCATCCCTGTAACAGGAGAGACCCACTTAGTGAGGAACACAGCTTGTAAAGTAAGCTCTGTCCTGTGGAAATCACAGAGCATTTGTTGTGATGAAATGAAGGAGAGTGTTACAGCTGTAGAGGATCTTTCCTTCATGATGAGCAGGTTTGACCCAACATTCCATCTTTAATTGTTAAGGACACAATGTATTTAAAAATGACCACAATGTGTCCTTTTACTTGTTAATTTAATGTGTTTGAGTGTTTTGCATGCAGTGTGTGTGTGTGTGTGTGTGTGTGTGTGTGTGTGTGTGTGTATGTGTGTGTGAGTATGTGTGTGTGTAGCATGTGCAAGCCTGGTGCCAGTGGAGGCCAGAAGAAGGAATTGGATTCTGGACCCCGAATTACAGACAGTTGTGAGTCACCATGAGGCTGCTGGGAACTGGACCTCAGTCATCTGGAAGAGCTTTCAGTGCTCCTAACCCCTGAGCCATCTCTAGACCCTTAACACACCCTTTGTTGCTAGACATTTAATAAAGATGCCTTCCCCTCAAGGTCAAGGTCATCATTACCAACATCCTTCTCTGTAGAACTCTAAAAGAAACACAGAGGAGTGAGGTTAGAGAAAAACTAACCCTTTATTTTAGGGAAGGTTATTGTTCTCAGAAGAGTTCACTGTTCCCAAAGAAAAGCCTCCTCTTGTCCTCATCTGCTGGGACCTGACCTTCCTGCCCTGCAGTGTCCAGCTCCTCAGAGATGTCCACGTTAGTTAGGGGACTTGGGATTTGAAGGTCTGCAAATTGTACATCACTAAGAGAGAAACCCTACATGGGACATTGTTTAAGCTGCATGTCTTTTTGCACTGCAGGTGTGTGTACACTGAGCTGATGTGGCCTCTCACAGGAAGACCCATCCACTCAAAACAGCACTAAATTCCTTCCTGCTGTGAGCAGAAGATATAGAAACCTGAGTAGATTCCTCATTTACATGTGGGTCCCATCCCCAGGAAATCTCACTGTGCCTCTGCAAGTGTTTCAGTAGCAGGCAAAACTGAGAACTCAAACTAGTTCCCTAGCCCTCCCTGAATGAGATTTCTCAGTCTGAGAAAGGTGATGTGTGGTGGGACTTTGCTGTCATTTCTGACCTCCAAAGGAAGTAGACACCAAGGGTGTGAACTCTAGAAAGGATAAAATACTGTTGGGCCAATAGAGGTAGGAAGATAGGCAGGTCTAGAAGACGAGGAGAATTCTGGGAAAGGAAGGCAGAGAGAGACACCATGAAGGGATGCCATGTAGACAACTGGAGGATAGAATGCACCAGGCATTCTCCATTGAAATAAGGCCACATGGAAATATGTATATTAGTAGTTATGGGTTAATAATTAAGACAGAGCTAGCCAATTAGAAGTCCTAGCCATTGTCACCAGTTTTATAATTACTGTAGTGTCTGTGTATTTATTTGGGGAAAGGCATCTGCAGAACGTGGCAGAAAGAAAATCCAGTTACAAGTTCCAGGTCGATAAAGGTGATTGTTTCTTTTAAAGGAGCTTAGGGATGCTTAATTCACTCAGATCATGCACTTCTCTTGCAGAAAAAGTGGCTTTGGTTCTCTGCACCCACACTTAGTGCCTCACAGTGGCCATGAGGGGATATGAGGTCCCCTTTTGTCCTTCATGGATAACCCTGTGGATTAGGGACCTCACTCATGCCCTGGCTTAATTTCAATACTTTGGTTGCTTAAAAGTTCTATGTTCAAATACAGCCACCTTCGTTAGGTTTTTTAAAATTAGTTTAGAGACACAACTCAGTCCCTCCCACTAGTGACACCATTAAAATGGCTCACATGGCTGGTGCTCATAAACACATTTAAACAGCTTGTCCCTGATGCCATTCAAGTTCTTTTCTTTCTTTTTCTTTTCTTTTGTTTTTTGTTTTTGTGGTTTTTTTTTTTTGAGACAGGATATGTCTATGTAGCCCTGGATGTACTGGGACTTGTTCTGTAGACTAGACTATCCTGGAAATCTCAGAGATCTCCCTACCACTGCCTCCAGTACTGGGATTAAAGCTGTGTGACACCACTGTCTGGCACCATTCAGGCTCTTATACACAGTCCCCTAACTCTGTTCTTTTTTTCCCAAACAAAGAGAAAAAGCTCATGGAGTCTGTGGCTGAGTACCTCTCTGTCTTCTCCTGCAGGTCATTTTGGAGCATGTCTCCATCTTCTACATCAGGATCTGCAAAAATATCACTAAGAGCTTCATGCAAGGAAATTTCCTCTTCTCTGTAACAGGAGAGACAGACTGAGTGAGGAAGACAGCTTGTAATATAAGTTCACTCACGTGCAAGAAGGATACACCCAGGCACATACACACAGTTTAAAAACAAAACCTTTGTAATAATCAACTTTCAATGAACACCCACTATGTGCTGCTGGCCTGTGTGCAGGTCATATGCTGAACCCTCCATATGTATCCTCTTATTTTTCTTACAATGAAGTGCAATGCTCTTCAAATAAAGCAGAAGGTGATAAACTAAGTTCTCATGGTCAGAGGAACAGCCATGGAAGCAATAATCTTGTCCCCTGTGGTTATTACATCCCATCAATCAGACACTGTTCCCTGCTACTAAACAGCATCAATGTAATATTTCCTGAGAAGGGACACACTGGACCCCAACTACTTGTTCTTCTTGGGCAGAATATTCCTGTCCAGAAAAAGACAACAAAGCATGGGCTCTGGTGGCATTGCTAGCATCCACTAGGGAGGTGACCTGGACAAACCAGTTTCTTCCACAAGCTGTTTCCAGGCTTCCTCTTCAGTCAGCAGGAACTTCAGAGCCTCTGTGCTCCTTGTGTCCAGGAGGTACGCAACCATAGACTCAAGGAAGAGTTTTCTCTCTAGATGGGTAAGAAAAAGAATAGGGTCAGGTGACCATGCATAAGAACTTGAATGGCTTCAGGAACAGCTGGTTAAATGTTTTTCTCAGCATCTGTTCCTTGAGGTATCATTAGTGGTAGGGGTTGAGTTGTGTCCCTTAACTCATTTGTAAAAGCTCTAACCCCAGGTGACTCTATTTGGGAACAGAGCTGCTAAGGAACCAAGGGAGGTTGAGTGAGGACACCAATACTATGGATATTAGTGTCGTCATAGCAACCAGGAGAAACTCCCTCTCTCCCTTTCCCTCCTTCTCTATCTTCCCTCCTCTTCATTACTCTAAGTAGAGTCTCTCTTCTCTCCAGATACATAAGAGAGGCCATGGACCAGCACAGAGTACAAGCTCCCTCTGCCAACCAGGAAGAGAAGGCTCCCCAGTGCCAAACTGCCTCACTTTGAATGTGGATGTTGTATTCCAGCACAGAGAGGAGAGATCTTTTATTTTTAAGCCACCTACCCAATGTAACTTAGTGATGGCATCCAGAGAAGACCAATGTACCATAGCTGTGTCATTGTGTTTTTGCAGAGACAAGTATAGTTTTCAGCTCAGAACAAGTTGGAAGTTAGTCTCTCTTCCCCAGGAAGAGGGAGAGTCCAATGATGGTTTCTTTTTACTGTGTGCCCTTGGCACAGTCCTTGAATGTGACTTTTATCCTTGATTTTTATGTAATGCATAGGAATATTTGCCTGCTTGTATGTTTGTCTGTGCACCATGTGAGTGTCTGGTGCCCAAGGAGGGCCTTGGATCCCCTGGAGTTGCAGTTACAGACTGCTGAGACCCTGATGTGGGTGTTGGGAACTGAACCCATGTCTTCTGCAAGGGCAGCAAGTGCCCTTAACTTCTGAATCACTCTCCAGTCCCAAAGGTGACTTTTGAAACTGGAATGGTGAGTTAATTATTCTGAGTTTCAATCCACTGGACTAGTAAACATCTTGGAGATCAGTGGCCCTTATTTGGGTGGTTTGTGAGGGAGCTTCCATATAGAAGTAGATCCTAAGTGATCTGAGCCAATGAGTGGTTCAAAGGCTGAGGTGAGGCACCATGGGAAGTGGGGCCTGGCTGGAGTCAGAAGGGCTTCTGGGATGTGTCTTTGGGGCTGATGGATATCTTGCCTTGGCCCTTTCCTGTTACTGCTTTTTGTGAGCTGCCACCCCTGCCTCCCTTCCAGGATGGATGAAAATATGCTACATTACTGGCAAATACTCTGTCGTCATTGGTTACAACCATGAGAAAGTGAGAAACATCAGTCTGAAAAACTGACAGACAATGAGTAAATGAATGAATGGAAGACGGAGCCAATGGAAACGCAGCCGGGCACAGTGGTGCCTGTAGGGGAAGCTGTAGGCAGCCCACTTTAGGTGCCTGCCTTCCATCCCAGCACCCGGAGACTGATCCAGGAGAATCGCTGTGAGCTCCATCCCAGGCTGGTCTACACAGAGAGTTCCAGAACAGCTAGAGATACACAGTGAGACCCTGTCCTGGAAAACCAAATCCAAAACCAGATCTAAAAAAGAAATGGAATTGACAATACCAGAGGAAAGAACAGAGGAAGAGTATTCCTGGATTATGCTATGCATGAACATATGTACAACCACATGCATGCAAACACTTAGCTCATTCAGAATTTAGATCTTTTACAAAACTGTTAAATGATTTCTGAATTGTCATTTTAATTGTCCTTTGTATTTATATGTATGTATGTATGTATGTATGTATGTATGTATGCAACAGTATGATATTTCATGGTAAATTAGTATGTTATCAGTTCAAATATTTATCATTCATTTAAGAATGTTCAAAATTGGGCTGGAGAGATGGCTCAGCAGCTAAGGACACTGGCTGTTCTTACAGAGGGCCCAGGTTCAATTCCCATCACCCTGAGGCCAACTCTCACCTATCTGTAACTCCAGCAATGGGGGTTCCAGCACCCTCACTCAGACATACATGCAGGAAAAATACAATGAAAATATTCAGTTCTAACCATCACTACTACCTGTAGTTAACTAGCTACTCTTAAATATTCAGTTAATTAGCACTTGTAATCTGTGAGAAATGGAACCCTAAGTGATGGTGCAGACCCATAATCCCGGCACATCCAGGATGAGGCAGAAGGATTGTCAGTTTGAGGTCAGCTTGGGCGACATAGCAAGACTTTGTTTGAGAGACAGAGAAGAGAGGGGTGAGGAAGAGAGAGTGTTAGAGAGAAATGGAAAAGGAAGAAGGTAGGAAGAGGCACACAGGGTAAAGACATTCATTCACCACTGGCAGCAGAACACATGAACTTTCCATTCAATGAGACCAACAGTGTAATGGCTGCAAAATATCTCAGGTCACCTAGGGTCAGGTTCCTGCCAAAGTGAGTGGCCCACAAGGTGTAGTTCTCAGGTATGTGGAGCCTATGGGCTTAAAGAGAAGGGAGTGAGGAGGAGTCATTTGTAACATACCTGGTGGGCATGCCTCTTACATTTATTTGAAAATGACATTTCAAATGACACACAACTAAGATCAAGTGTCAGTGAAGACGGTTCCTGCTGTGATGGGCATGCTAAGATGGAGAACATACAGAGATAACTGATTGGTGGGACCCTCCCACGCTGATCCTGTGGTTTCCTCATGTGTCAGGGGGCTGGCACCCCAGCACCTGTCAAGGTTTTTCAGGCTGCCCCTTTTGTGAAGAGGGAATATTTACCCTGAGGAATCCATGTGCCTTCTGTCCCTTGTCATGGTCTGCTGCATGCTCTGAGCTCCCTGCCTCTAAACTTTCCTCCCTTCCTTATTCTATTGAATGCTTTTCCTTTCTTATTAACTCTATTGTCCAAAGTGCTGAGCTTTGAAATGCCATTTTCATTCAAGTTTATCATGTATATTGGCAGCATTTACTGTTACCTTCACCTGTTACTAATCTGCCTTTGGCTAACAGTCCCCTCTAACTGTGTGCGTGTGTGCGCGTGTGTGCATGTGCGTGTGCATGTGTGTAATCTAGGTTCCACATTTGAAAGAAAACACTCAATATTTGTCTTCTAAGTCTGACTTATTTTGCTTAACATGATGACCCAGAGTTCCAACCAAGTTCCTGCAGATGACATGCTTCATTCATCTTTATGGTGGAATAGGATTCCATTGTTACGTACACCACATGGTCTTTATGCCCCCATCCATTGATGTGCTCGGTTGCTCGTTCCATATCTTAGTTATTGTCAATCACACTGTGCTAACCATGAATGTACCAGCACCTCCCTGACACGCTGATAGGGGTTCCTTTGGGTATATGGTCTGGAGCAGTGTAACTGGGCCTTACAGAAGTTATATTTTCATATTTTCAAAACTATCCATTCTGATTTCAATGGTGGCCAGACTAACTTACATTTCTTTGAGGAACACATGTCCCTCTCCCCAACTGTTTGTTTCTTATTTCCTTAATGACGGCTGTCCTGACCGTGTAGGCATCTCTGTAGTTTTTTTTTTTTCTCTCTCATTCTTGAACATGACTGCCATGCTGTGTGGGTTGGTCAACCTTGAGCAAATGACTTGACTGTCTAAGCATCAGAGGTGGGGGAAGAAGCCAGGGAACACAGAGCTGAGGACACTGGTGTGGACCAGGAGGTGAAGTAGGTCTGTTCCTGGGTTAAGAACTTTCAGGTTTCTGGGTACAGAGTGATTCTGAGTGAAGGTTTTTGTTTGTTGCTTGTTTTTTTCTGGGTTTCTGTTTCAACTTCAGCTGTTTTATATATTTCAAAAGAAAAATCAGGCCTGGCTTGAGGTAGGCCCACCTGGTAAACAAGCTTTGGTCCTGGCAATGCAGGGCAGGTGCCTTAAACAGCTTTGGGATGGAGATTAGGAGGTTGGAATTAAAGCAGTGCAGGGAGAGGCTGCAGCAGGCTCCATGGTACCTGTATGCATGGGGGCGCATGGCTCTCATGGGATAGGTAATCTGAGGTAAGAGTGGTCAGGTCACATAAATGCACTGTGGACAGTCTCACTGGGGTGCAGTAGCTTCCTGCTGAGGCAGTTAGAACAGGTGGGTTCCTGAGCTGGAGCAGGGTGGGCTCCCTCCTCAGGGACAGCACAGCAGGGTCAGCTGAGAGCAAGACTCCATGAAGGGGCTAGAGCTGCCTCCAACCTGGATGCTTCCTGTCACATGCTCCCTCCCTCTCCTCCTCTCTCCCTCCTTGCCTCTCTTCCCTCCTGGCTTCCATTTTTCAGGCTGGGTATTGAGGAGCCTCCTGAGAATTCACCCTATTACAAGACCAGGACGGAGGTCCTCTCTGACCCAGGCCTAGAGGACTCTCTATGTTCCCCCTTGGGGTTCTCTTCTTGTATCTTTGACTCCTCTGCAGGCACTCAGCAGGGAGCCTCTGGCAATACTAGGCCATGTGCTTCAGGGGAGAACAAGACTGATTACCTGTGGAGGCCATGACAGCTGCTGGTCTTGGGGTCACTCAGGGGATCCTGGCAGGTTTTCTTACAGCTCAGCTGGTGTCCAGGCTGCTGGAGGAAAAACAACCTGTGGGACAGAATGGGGACAGCTGCTGTGACCAGGGGATTTGGTGACCCACAGGTCATTCAACATGGCTGCCAAGGACAGAAAGAACTTAACCCAAAGCATGCCTCCTTTCCCAGGCTCTGTGACTGCTTTTTAAAGAAGTCTGTCTTGTGGCTCCAACCCCGCTACCTTCTTTCCAGACAAAGCAGAGAGCAACTGTCCTGTTGAGACAATGGAGAAGGTGTCAGGTGAGTACACAACTGTGGAGAAACAACAGACCCTGCACACAGAATGAGAGATGGAGAGGAATTTTCTGGTACCCACCTGGGTATGGGAACTGTGTTTGTATTAATGGTAATTTCTCTTCTCTTTTTTTGGTTCTTTCTTTCTTTCTACCTCCCTTCTTCTCTCCCTCCCTCCCTTCCTCCCTTTCTTTCTGTCTGTCTTTGTTTTTTGACATAGGTATTCTCCGTGTAACCCTGAAAGACCTGGATCTCAGTCTAAAGTCCAGGCTGTTCTCTGATACAGAGATCTTCCTGTCTCTGCTTCAAGAGTGCTGGGATTAAAGGTGTGCAAAATCATCACTGGCCGGACATTGGTGGCGCAGGCATTGAATCCCAGCACTCGGGAAGCAGAGGCAGGCGGACCTCTGTGAGTTCAAGGCCAGCCTGGTTCCAGAGCGAGTGTCAGGAATGCCTCCAAAACTACACAGAAAAACCCTGTCTTGGAAAAAATAAAATAAAATAAAATCACCACCACCTGGCTGTAATTTCTTATACTGACTGTCTTAGTCCCTATTCTTTTGCTGTGAGGACTTACCATGGTCAAGAAAACTCTTGATTAAGAAAGCTTCCATCTTCAATAGATCTGTATTAAAGGCATGTCTTCCCATATCAAAGATCAGGAATAGAAGTGGGTCTTTCCACCACAATTTAAGTCAAATCCTCTCTCAGTTATGCCTTGCATTTGGGTTTTAATTTAATTTTAGATGTAGTCAACTTGACAACCAAGACTATCGATTAAACCACTCAAACAGAGCCCACTAATTCCAGAAGAGCTTTGCCACCCAGACACAGAAATTGTTAGGAAATAAACACTTTTGGAAACTCTTGGGACAAACTTTGTAACCCAGCTTCATGAAGCTACATCTGACAGGGAAGTATGTGTGTGCTTGTGTTTATGTGCACTGTGGTGGGATGTTGCTTTATGAAAAAAGTTTAAATTGTTTTCACCATCTATATGCCAAGTCCTTAATGGTTCTGGATTCCAGAATGTGGGGCCTGGTCTCTTCCCTCTGAATATCTCTAGGATCAGAAACAAGCTCAGTCTTCCTGGTACCCACTTTCCCATGGGCTCTGTGTCTTGTGTGTGCCAGGCATCTGAATACCAAGGAGAGCGGTGTCCTGCTAGGGATGAGCAGAGCAGTGAACCCTAACTCTGTTTATCAGGTGAAAAAGCAACATTCTGAGAGGGATAATGCTGTACACAATGTCACACAGCTGATTCTGACTTTGAGGGGAAAATGAGATTTTGATAACTCTAAAATATCTCAAATATTCTTTGCTCATGTGGACACATAGGTTACCCCTCTCTGGATTCTGCCCTTGGATTTCTCAAATAAACAATGGCACTGTTTACCGGGTTGTGCACCTTGTTCCTGGGGTCCCAGGCTGGCATTCTATCCCACCCAGCACACAGAACACCCTCTGCTCCTGACTACATTCACACACTGAAGAGAGAATGGACAAGGCCAGGGGACACAGGCTGATATCCACTGACATGGTTCCTTCTAGTATCTGGAACAGGACACTCTTTTTTTTGGGCCAAGTTTCCACCATGGGTCGTGGCACCCACACTCTGAGAGAGTCATGGTGCAATCTCTAGGTGCAATCTCTGTGTTCCTTTGCCTCTCAAGTTCACCTCTACTACCATCTCTTCATGTGGCAATACCCTAGGGCTAACTCCAGGCTGGTCCTCACACAAGGATGGATGGACTCTGGGCTCTCTGCTTTCTCCACCCAGATCCTTCAATTCCTCCATTTCCCAGAGGGCACCTTGAAAGCCACCTTCCCTCTGAGGTGCCCTAGTCATATATCAGGAGGTCTGGAACTAAGACAAACCCCTTGGTGATCCCGTATGAGGGGTGTCCTACAGTCCCTTGTGCTGACTTCTGAGGGAGAGGAAAAAAGCAGCCAGATTCCAACCTAGATGCAAGTTCAGCCAAGGGTGATGAACCTGTGACCCAGCCACTGCCTAAATCACATTTACAGAATGGGACAATTGTGCCTTCAAGAGTGACTGTGGGCATAGACAGATACCTCCCTACTAATGGAAGAATCTTCTCCTGGCTGAGTTAGATATGACACAGCTGTCCTTAGCAGTGTGTCCAGTCCCCAGCTATGCATCTGAGTCACAGCCAGAGGCATGAGAAGGGCCATTGTGCCCAGTCTGAGAAGAGCAGGTGAGGTCACACCTGCTGAGCAGCTGATGATCCAGTGGACACCCAGACAATCCACTCACTGGGTGCCATCCCCGTCTTTCCCCCTTCACATACCTACCATTGAATCAACCATAGACCATTCTCATCTCACAGTGCAGGGTGAATCTTTGTGATCTCAGCCTCTATGTGTCATTCCACAGCTCTGCTGGGCCCCATACCTCCTCTGTGTACAGGCCTCTTTCCCTATCACCTCACCTGGCTTCTTGGGGCACAGAATGTGGCTCCAAGGTCAGAAATGAATGTGGATGGTGTAAATGAAAGTTTCTAGAAGGAATCCCACCTGAGGTTTCTAGGAGCCCAAATAGCTAATGAGAATTTGAAGAGCTGTGGAGAGGGTGGAATGTTGCAAATCAAGAGTCTAATGACAGCTTGTCTCTGATGGTCTTAGTCTCCATATATCCATTCTTTGCCACCTTTGTGTTGGCCTTAACACCTCATGACTAAGAGATAAAAACCATTAGGGATGTATTAACTTAGAAGACCACTAGCTTCCACCAACTCACAAGCTGAAAACGTCAACAGACGGCATCCAAGGCTGGTAACCATCTCTGATGTTTCCACAAATGTCTTGGAAATGTGTTCAGTTATTGCTCTCTTTCATCTGTTATCCTAAAAACTTCATGAAATGGCTTCCATGTTGGAAGATGGACTTTTGTGTAACTGAACTCTCTGTTCCTGGGCCATGGTCCTCACATTTGACTCTAGAATGAACTGTGTCTTACCCCTTTGAGTGTTTTATTTTTGTGTTGACAATGGCAATGAGCAGCTGCCTCCCAACCCTAAGCCCAGGCTTGGGCCTTGATGTCAGTTCATGGGCTTCTTTGTCCCTGCATCAATTTAGCCACTGTCCCAGGTGGAGGAGCAGATTCAGTTCACCCAGGCTGTGGATCTCCTCCCTGTGAGGGAGAACCTAGCTCATCATAGATGGTGAGAGAAAGGACCCGTGGTGTAAACTCTAAGCTCTGTGCTCTAGGCCAATGATATTAGGCTGACTGCTCTCCTCCCTCCTCCCCCAAATCTCTTAGGAACATATGTAAGGCATGATCTGTTAAGGTGGGTTGCCACCAAGGCCATTACTGTTTTCCCAACTTAACCCTTTCCAGTCCTGATACTGCATGCAACATAAACTGAGTATACAAAAAACTGTAAAATAAGGTTAATTTCCCTGAGTTTTTCCTCTACAGGCAAAATTCTTCAGATGTGGGTCTGATCTCTGAAGGCCAGCTGCTCTGTGTGACAACTGAAGATTAAATATGCTTATGTCTGACAGCCATAGACCAAATGCTTCTGTACCCCAAGAACCACGCAAGCTTCGAACAACTGTCTAAGTAAGTCTCTGCCATTATAACAATGCAAAAACCATTTAAATTATACCTCCTACTGGAAGTTATGCTTCTCAGATCTCTTATGACATTGATGACTAACTGGAGAGTCAACAACAACAAGCACCCAACTGCCTGTCAGTCCGGTTTACCTTGCTGACAGGCTTCACACAAGGAAAGATTGAGAGCTTCTGCATGGCTGAGAAAGCAATCTCAGGTACATAAATCCAAGAAATAATTCAGACAAGTCTGAACTTCCCTGTCACTTCCTCTGGTGCCTCACACAGGCCCTACTTTAATATGAAATTCTTGACCCCATCCCCCACCCCAGACTCCTCCCTTAACTTCCTCCTTTCAAAGTTTCCCTTTTCCATCCTTCTCCTCATTCCCTCATGCCCTACTCTCTCACTAGCAAGGGATGTCCTCTCCAAAGTCGACATACATTTCGTCTTCTCCCCTTACAACAGCTCCCAGGACACTCCTGCACCCCCCTCTTCCTTTCCTCAGCCTCATTTATTCCCCCCACTCTCTAAATCCCAAACCTGTCCTGTCCCTTGCCCACTTCTTCAGTCAACCCCTTGTCTGGGGTAACACCGCCCCTTCTCCTGAAGCACATCATACTCAAAGACCCTCTGCTTACATCTCCAACCCCCAATTCTCCTTACCCTTAACCAGCTCTGAGGCCTCAAATCTATCACTCAATTCCTTTTATCCAAACTGTTTCTCAGTCTCACCTCCTCACCCTACAATGCTCCCAGATTAACAGTCAAAAAACAACAACAAAAAAAACAACAACACAACAAAAACAAACCCAATGGGCCAGGTGGTGTTGATGTATGCCTTTTACGCCACACTCTATGCTCCTGTGCAAAATCTCAAAATGTCCTCCCCCACACAAGAGCGTCCTCTAGCTACTTTTCTGTGTATACCTTTTATATGGGTGGCAGACCCTTCCTGTCAGATGGCACCTGGAATGACCCGTCTGTAAAGACGATCATTGCACGGAGGTAACTGCCTGTCATGCTGCCCTCCCATCCCTTTCCACTCTGCTCACTTCCTTCCAGGCTACTCTACTACATAACACTCATGACCTTCCTCCAACACAGGACAGTCTCCTAACCCTGCTTTGTGTTTTCCTCCTCACCCTCTGTTCCCTGTTTCCTCAAGGTCACCTGTTCCCCACAAATCTCTTTTCTCACACTCCCACTTTTCCTCTGCCCAAATGATTCCAAACACCCACTGCCAACTGACTGCCCTCTAATAATGAACTATCCAGACGACCTGGGACATCAAACACTCTGAACAAATACCAGGCGGGACCACTTCTAGCCCCAGGTATCCAGCGGGCAGAATGACAGCAAACGTTCCAGGAAACCATGTGTGGGCTCACAGAGGCAGCTGGTAGCACTCAAGTGTTAATGCAAAGGAGAGAAGGAATGGACTTTCCTGTCAGGCTGTGGTGGTCAAACAGAACTGAGTTCAGTGACACCAAAGAGCACTCTGAGAGCCCGAAAGCATGCTGCAGAGGTGGGGACACAGGGGACACTTGATTTCCAGGAGCTATGTCTGGCTACATAATACAGGCTTATGGGTGTTTGTGTTCCAACCCCCACTTGGATACACCAGAGCCCTGTCCACTCTACTCATCCCCTAACAGGTGAACAGAGGACATGTGAAACCCAGAAGGTAGATGGCTGCCAGCCACCTGTTCATCCCCTGTCCCAGAATCCTGTCAAGTCACTCTCTTCTGAAGCATCTGGTTCCTCACAAGGACCGACCCAGAGTAAGGGTTCAGAGACAGGTTGGGTGAAAAAACTCTGGGTCCTCCTGTCTCAAAAAACAGCCCTTGTCTCCATTCTGCTTAAGTCATATCACTCAGAGCCACCTTTGGGTGTCCAGGCCCCAAGAGAGTCTTGGTCCCTTGTCCCCCATCTTATTACTTCCTCCATTTCCTAAAAGGAGGACCACTGACAACAGACATCCCTCTGAGGTCTCTTGATCAACTCTCAGGCATCCTGGCACACAGGCTGAGCCCCATAGGTTGTATGGTCTCATCTGAGGAGCCCCTCACCCTGTCTTGTGCTTAGGGTAGATGGAAAGAGGGGAGCAGCCTGACCCCAACCTGCTGCAAGGTCAGCTTCATTGCTGCTATGTCTGAGACCCGAGGCAGATGCTGACCTTGCTGAACTTATCAAGAAAATGGGTCCACAATCCTCTTTCAGCGGGACTTTGGAGTTATGCAGTGTGAGAGCTCAGATATTCCCCAACTTACCAGGAACCTCCAACAGGCTGAGTTCTGATGGAATGGGACAGTCTTCAGCTGTGTGGACACCGTGACCAGCTGTGCATCCAAGTGATAACTGAATGTGGTCTCCTGCTGATATACCCACACCAGAAAGTGAAAGAGAAAGCCACACTTCCAAGGAACTTACACAACACAGGGAACTTGCTGCTTGTTGGATGGAACCCTCATCCCATGCTCCCTGCTGACCCACTCACTCAAAGGAGTGACCTTAGGCCTGCTTTTCTAGGTTCTTCTTGCCTTAGCCCATTTCAGCTGGGGTCTCTGTGGTCTGGAGGGAAAAGACCTGCCACCACCAACTAGGGGACCCTCCACAGATCCCTCCCTGTCCCTCCTGGACTCTGTTCATTGCCCCACCTGCAGCCTCAGCTCCACCCCCACCTCCTGGGTCCTGTTGGTGCTGACCTTGGTGCTGCCCAGCATGGTGTGCATGGCATCTGGACATCTGCTTTCCTGTGTTCTCCTTCCAGGAGCTCCTGCTCTGAATCACTGAGTATCACATCCTCTCAGTGTAGCAGGCCCCAAACCTTAGGAGGCCTCCAAACCATAGCACAACTGACTCTATGATGGAGCCACCATTGAGGCCATAAAACCCAGCACATAGTCAGCATCACCTGACAAATGGAAAATGAAGTCCTAAACCATCAAAATCAATGGTTTTCCCAGAATTGCTCTTTCACTTCTGTAATTCTGCTCCTGACTAACTGTTCTTGTTAACTGAAATATATCAACCCAGGATGGGATTTTGTGCTTAAAAGCTCATCCCACACTGGGATTCTGAACACTGTTGTAGTTGGTGGCAGGCTAACAAAGACTTACTATTGGCTTAAACCCATGTCTGAGCAGTCTTCTCTCATGGATACCCCACAACATTTCTGAAGGTCCCACAGATATACAGATATCCCTAGAGACACCAGCGGTCTCAGATCCCCTCAGAGTGGGAATGAGTGCAATGGTCAAGGAGCTCCAAGGGAACAGGAAACCTGATGTTCCAGGTCCCCAGGACTCCCTTTGATAAATCCCTGCCTAATGCTTGGGGGGTGTCTGACACCACCACCAGAAAAGGAGACACTTTAGAATGTCACCTGGATGCCGGGCATTGGTGGCGCACGCCTTTAATCCCAGCACTTGGGAAGCAGAGACAGGCAGATCTCTGTGAGTTTGAGACCAGCCTGTTCTACTAGAGCTAGTTCCAGGACAGCCTCCAAAGCCATAGAGAAGCCTTGTCACCTCTGGAGGTATGTCTTGTTAAGATACCTTCTGGTTAGGACACAGAGAGAGGTCAGACATGGCCACTGATTGGTGTCCAGGATCAGTGTGAGACATCACCAGACTCCCCTGGTCTGCTCACTTGTATGAATGTGTGGCGGCCACCCTTGGTTGTCTTTATTGTGTGTCTCTATATGTGTTTCTGTCAGAAAAGTTTCCCTTTATTGACCTGACCAGTGGTTTTCTCTGGTGTGAGACACACACCTTTCCCTGCTAATGACCTGTGTCTTCTTGTCAGTGACCTGAATCCTTTTGGTTCTGCTAGGTCACCCAGAGAAACAAAAAGCCTCTGTCTGTCCCACTCCAAGAACGCTTTCTTGTTTTGTTGGTTGACTCCCACTCATGGTCAGAGTCAGTCTCAGACCCTGTTTAGAGGTGGGGAGGGGCAGGGCTCTAACGGAGGGGTGGGGGGGACTGACATCTAAGCAGAATGCACACAAGGAGGAGAAATAGTTTCCAAAGCCACACACTTCCTCTACCCCCCCTTCTCTAAGCTGTTCGCTGGGAATGGGAAAAGTTCCTCTGAGCAAAAGAGAAAATTCCACTCCTTCCTCTTTCATGATTCATGTGTCTTTTCCAACAAACAACCTGTGTAATTGCAAAACTCAAAACCTATCACTCTCTGAAAAAAGTAGAACCCCCCCCCAGACCTTGAAGGCTGGGGACTAGTGCAGGACAATTCTGCCTGTACAGAACGGATTTTCCCTTCTGTCCAATACTGAACAAGGGGACTTTTAAATAATTTTTGCTAGCTCCCTTTTAGAAGGAGTAATGGCAGCTGTCACTGAGTCAGTCCCAGATATTAGTTAATATAATATCATATATTAGTTTATATAAAGGTTAAAAATGTAAAGGTATAAATAGGCCCCAGTTGCTGGAGATAGCTAAAAGCATTAAACAACAGAGAACCAATTGAGAGATGAGACTTTTGGCATAAACTGAAAGCCACCATCACCTTCTCTGATGATGAGACACAGTTGGACTTACAGATTCTGTCAGAAGAATGTCCCCTAGCTGAACGTCCTGCCCCCAATCAAAGGATAAGTTTGGACTATCTCTTGGAATTGCAATTCCTGGGGATATGGGCAGAAACCAACCCCCAGGACTGGTCCAATACCCAGTTCCTATAATTGTTCAACTAATCAGTTCAGCTACTCTCATAAGATTAAACAATACCCAATGACTCTGGAAACAAAAAGGGAAGTTGTGGTCCACACTGGCAGGCTTAGAGAGACAGGCATCCTGGGGCCCTGCCGGTCACCCTGGATTACACCTCTCCTGCCTGTGAAGAAACCCAGGACCTCTGGTTCTCATGAACCTTATTCTTCCAGAGAAACAGGTGTATACACTCTTGGACTTCAAGGATGCATTCTTCAGCCTCCATGGGCAAAGGTGAGTCAACCCATTTTTGCTTTTACATGGGCACACCCAGAGAGAGGTTACAGCAGACAACTTGCCTGGGCCAGGTTGCCCCAAAGATTTGAAAATTCTCCAACCTTGCTTGATGGACACCAAATTCTGATCTCTGTTCTTCCATCAGAGGTTTCCTGAGACCACACTCTTACAGTGTATAGTCTAACCATACCTCCTCCTAACCTCTAAAGCTAAAATAAATTATAAAAGGGCCACTGAGGGACTGCTGCAAGAGTGACAGGCCTTGGGCTACAGAATGTTAGCTAGGAAAGCCGAACTCTGTACAGTAGAGGCTACCTGTAGGGAGAGACCCCATACCTGTATCGATGACCTCACCTGGCTTGGCATGGTCACAGGTATGTAAAGGGTAGGATAAAGGGAACTGATTGTATACTTCAAAGATGTATTGACCTCAGTATGGAAACCAGGACATGTGTTACATTGGGGAAGGGGTTTCGCCTTTGTTTCCAAAAGAGAAGAAAAGCTTTGGATACTATCAAAGTTGATCAAGATTCAGGTCATAAAGGAAAAACCTCTCCATGAGGAGAAATGACAGGTCATCCACCAAGGTCTATCTCACGAACTGTATAGAAATCTCACAAAGGAAAGGGAAGTGTTTTGTTCTTATCTTCACAGGAATACTCATCTCCAGAAAGCAAAAAGACACTGCATGGGTAGATACCTGAAAAAGAGAGGAAGCTAACCAAAAAGAACCTTCAAACAAAAGACATTTGTCATATGGTAAACTCTAGAACTGTCTCTATATGAAATCTATTTCTCTTTACTTCCTAGTCCCTGTTCAATTAAAGCAATGTTGGCTTTAGAGTTGGATTTGGCTTTCCTCCTCTAAATCCAAGCATGTTGTTAAAATAAAATTCATAGTTTCTGTATCATATCAAGAAGCCAATTGATTTAAAACAGAAAAAAAAAATAGGGACTTTCATTTGTCTATTCTCGGTTCCTTCTCTGAAAGTCTAAATTCCCTCATAATTATTATCTTCCCTATTTTTGCCCTTCCCGGTGTGCATACGTATAAATGTTAAATTTCTCCACTGACATTAATGTTTAAGTTCCCCACATGGAATAAAGAACTTCCTAACAGCAATCTTTAAACTTCTGAGAAGAAAATGGGGCCCCACCTAATCGATTCCACTGGATCCAACTTGATGCATTTTAACTGACAATCACCACTCTAAACTCGGCTAGGACTACATCGCTCTAGACAACTCCAGAGCAGCTAGCTGAGATGGTGCAGGTTCTAATTACATTATGGCCAGAGCTTCAGATAAGAACTTCAATCAAAACAAGGACTTCAATCTAGATAAGGACTTCAACCAAGAACCAGATGAAAAGTCTCTACAACCTATAAGCCTCACTGCTGATGCAGCAATCCATATCAGACCAAATCAAACCGAATTAGAAAACCCCACATTGAATGGATACAGCACCCCTGGATGGCCTTCCAGCCCCTCAGAGAGGAGATGGGAAAGGGAAACCAGAAAAACCATGAGTCTGTTCTCCGGGGGACCGTTTAAATACCCTTATGGCAGTGTTCTTGAGCATCTCTGGGGGAGGGGTCACCATTTGGCAGGCTTTCCAAGATGCTGCAGGGTTTGGAGGGAGATGGAGGAGGAGGCTTGGGTGGAACTTCCACCATAACATTCCAGACTCTGGGTAGATGGATGTCAGGGGCTGGGGTGAAGCTTCCACCGTAACACCCACCTCTCCCTGTTAGATCCAATCGATGCTTTATTGATTCCAGTGGTATCCATAGCTTTTCTTTTCCTGTGGAAACAAAAGCAAAACACCCTCTCCAACGTACCCCATATCCTGGTTTCCATTCTGAGGTCAACACATCTTTAAAGTATATAGTAACAAAAGGCTGAACCCTGTCCCAAGCATATTAGGCATAGGGACAAGGTGTGATCGTCAAATCTAATTTCAATCAAGCATCTCCCGCCAAACACAGACTGGATACAAGTGTTGCATATAGTCCACTCAAGACTTTCACTACTCTTAACATTTTCTTCCTACAGGACCTCACAAGGCTATCGTCGTCCCATTTCAGCAGGAAATAACTCAGAGAATAATACGCCCCCTTTCCCCACTGTTGACACTAAGGATAATGTACACCTAGTTAGGGCTAGTTTCCTATTGTTTAGGGTTGGGTTTGGAAAGAGATGTTCAGGCTTGGACATCTCTTTCAGATGACTTTAGAGTTTAGATGGAATAGATAGAGTTAGGATGAGATATAGGTAGATTATTATATCTTCTTGTGATTCTCCTTTATGATTATTAACTATAGACAATTTACACTCTTATAGATCCTTGTATGATGTAACTTACTTTACTGTGTAAAGTCTTTTCTCTACTTAAGATGATTTATGCTCTTACATATGTTAAGACATTTTGTACACAATTTAGTTTTGTATCAAGTTTAAACCCTTTTTAGACTAAAAGGGGAGTTGTAGGGAGAGACCCCATACCTGTATCGATGCCAATGCCCAGCTGGGTGTGGTCACAGGTACATAAAGGGTAGGATAAAGGGCAAGGAGGAGCCAGGCACATTCTCTTGGGGTTCAGCCAGCTTTGGGAGGCATCTGAGACTGGACTTCTCGGAGTGCCAAATCTGGTTACTGATTCTTCGTGTGAGTATATATTTCCCAATAAATTACCATTTAATAACCTATCCCGGGTTCCATTCTTGTTCGTTATCAGCTATCCATCATGGCTACCAGCTGAGGGGAGGCAAAGCGAGCCAGTCTCAGAGTAGGATTGCTGCCATCCTTCAGATCCTACATCTAAAGACTAAGAGGCAGGTTCAAAAGTTCCTAGGCATGGCTTCTATTGCTGCCTCTGGACACCAGTGTTTTCAGATATAGCAAGGCCTCGGCACAAGGTGGGGAGATCAGCGACTCCCTGACCTGGGCTGACACTAAACAAAAGGCATTTGAAGCTTTAAAAGCAGCCCTGACTTCAGCTCCAACCCTGTCCCTTCCAGACATCTCAAAACTTTTCATCTGTCCACAAAACAAAAGACATTACAAAGGGGGTTCTTTATTTATACTTCCATTAATCCTTGGGTCTCTATTGTGATCTATTGTCTCTTTCTTTCTAATCATTGGTTACCTTGTAAATTGTCTTTTCTTATCTCTGATGTGTTCTCTATCTCTATCTTAATATTATGTTCTTTTTTGTTGTGTCATATTCTTCTATTTATTCTTATTAATTTTTATATATTATTCTAATCTTTAGTCTGTATCTATTATATCATATTATATCAATGTTATATTCTGTGATGGTCTTTATGCTTCTACTTATTGCAGCTTCTCTACTATTTTTTTTTTCTTGTGTAGTTGTCTTTCTTATTCTTTGTATGTTCTTTCTTATCTTTCTATGTTTATATTTTCTGGTCTTGTCTTTATATTTTTTCTATTGTGTACCTTTTTTTTTTTTTTTCATGTATCTCTTATGTGTCCTTTATGTCTCTGTTATCATTTATTTTCTTTTGTAAGTTTCTCTATTTGATGTAGTTCTCCATTCTTTTCTTTTTCGTGTTTCTGTCTTTTTATCTTCTTTTGTCCTCTATTATTATATTCTTTTATTTGCTATGGTCTCTTCTATTTTCTCTATGCTGGTTTTCATATTTAGATGAAAGATGAAACCAGGTACATGGGGCTGGAGCAGTCACTTTAACTGAAATGTTCTTAGCCCAAGCCAGGTACCTCAGCCCAGAGAGTAGAACTGATTGACCTGACCCAGGTTCAGATGGGAAAAAGGAAAGTTCATCACATAAACAAGACAGTTGCTATGCCTTTACTACCATGCATGTCCACAGTATGATCTGTAGAGAAAGAAGGCCTCTCACCTGTGGATAAAGGACATTAAAATCAAAGAGAACATCTTGGTTCTCCTAGAGGCTATTTGGCTCTCTCTCTCTCACACACACACACAAACATTTGTGACTGTATTTTCTGGGTTCCAGTGATTGTTGACCATGTTTCTTCTGTCAAGTTCCCTTGCACTGAAATCTGTCCCCTTTTGTTAGCACAACTTTCGCTAGACAGCCAGAGAACATCATAGGGAGATGCAGGACCATGAGAGGGTCCACAAGAGCTGCAGGCCAGCCGGGATCTGAACCCTCTGAGAGTATAGAACACACTGGAGTGTTCAGAGTCTTCAACAGTCTCTGGGTTGAGAGGCAGGATGGAGCTGCAGACTCCCATGGTGGGAGAGTGGAGTGGGGGGGGGTCTATAACCTTAGGTTCCTCCCACCTGGACATCCTGAAGATCACCTAAAGAATGGCTCAGTTGACCAGGGACATGAGAAGAAATGTCACTCAGGATGGCTGTCACTGAAGAGTTGAAGATGATCTAGGGGTAATTTTAGCCCAATGGAATGTGAAGCATTCCTGATGCAATGGGAAGCATTAGCTGAAAGAGCTCTAAGGGGAGTTGTGTGGACACCAGCATCTCCTAGTGGAGGGGCACCGGCCAAGATGTCTGGCCACCCTATCACAGTCTATACACTGGAGAAGAGGCGTGGCCCAGTACAGCACTCATCTCTCTGCTAGTCTCCATTTTCTAGGGGCTGGGATCTTCCAAAGCAGTATGTGACTTTGTGGCTTCTTAAATCATCTACCTGGTCGGGACAGACAAACCTTCCATGACTGCAAAGCACAGGGAAGAGAGTAGTATCCTGTGTTGATCGCCCTGAGTGGCTTCCTGGGAGTGGAAGGCCAGCCACTGCTCCCAGACAGTCCTAGTCTGGATACTTGTGCCCCAATTACATCTGATTTGTCTGTGCTTATTAGGGAAAACCAGGAGAAGGTTCCAATTACAGCCAAGAGCAAGTATCAATTCTCAGCCCTTAGCCTAAAACCGATTGTCCAACTGCACAAAAACATGACAGAATCTAAGGCAAGAATGTAATATCTTTGTGCTGGAGCACAGACAACTTTGCCCTCAGTTTGCTGCATGTGAAACTGTCAGGAGTGTCAGGCACATTTGCTGAATAAACACAGTACCTTTTGGACTAAACCAGAATGACCTGACCATAAATTGACCCAGAAAAGCTGGAAATCACACCGCAGACTTTCTGTTGATATTGCAGAAGTTGCCTACAAGTTCAGCCAGGGAGAGGAAAAGGCCCCATGTTCAGTAGATTCCTGAGTGGGAGAGGGGACTGGTTATGAAAGTCACATCACCAGGCAGCTCTGTAGAAAGTTTTAAATGTACCTTCCAGCCTACCTACTTATACCCCTGAGTTTGAAGAGATAGGAGAATTAGCAAGTGTCACTATTATGTCATAGCAAAGTCTTGAAATCTACCACACCTGGCTTCTGCTACCAGTGTGGAGGATCACCTGAGATACACAAATGCTTCTTTATCCAACCAATCCACTTCTGAGTAGATGCATAGAAGCAATGATGAAAACAGAGACACTGACAGATGTTTGTCTCCCACACTCTTAGCAACTTGTTGCTAACAGTCAAAGGCACAGCCTGGATGTCCACTGTGAGGTGACCAGACATGAGAATGTGACAGTATGCAAAATGGAATATCTCTCAGCATTAAATGGGTAGGAATTCTGATCCACACACAATACAAAAAAGCCTGGGGATATTAGCATAAATGAAATAAGCTGAACACAGAAATACAAATGCTACATATCTCCTCCTTGAGGACTATGAGGAAGTAAGATCTCACAGGGGAAGAGCCAGTGGTGGCTGCAGAGGTTGTGGAGAGAGGATATCAAATAAGGTTCAGTGTCAGGCCACAGATGCAGTGATCTGCCTGGTGGAGATATAGCTCATGCTGTAGGAATGCGGCCAAGACACACACACACACACACACACACACACGCACACGCACACGCACACGCACACACACACACAGCACTCACAGTGGTGGGGCATATGTGTATTTTACCACAGCTTCAAAATCTAATTTTTTCTTTTTTTAGCTTTATTCCTCCTATACAATACATCCTGATCACAGCCTCCCCTCGCTTCTCCTCGCTCAGTTCCCCTTCCCACTTTCCTTCTCCCCAGAACCACAGCTCCTCCATTTCCCTTCAGAAAAGAGCAGGCCTCCTAGTGATATCAACCAAACATGCTTAACAAGATGCAATAAGTGTAGGTATAAACCCTCACATCAAGGCTGGAAGCAACCCAATAGGAGGAAAAGGGTCCCAAGATCAGGCAAAGAATCAAAGATACCCCCTTTCCCACTGTTAGGAGTCCCACAAGAATCCTAAGCTAAACAACCACCGCATACATGGAGAGGACCTGGAGCAGATCCATACAGGCTATGTTATTACTACTTCAGTCTCTGGGAGCTCTTTTGAGCCCTGACTAGTTGATTCTTTAGGCTGTGTTATTGATGGAGGATGTCCTTTTGTATGCTGTAGATATATGTTTCTCTTATTGGTTGATGAATAAAGCTGTTTCATCCAATCAACAGGCAGGATTTAGCCATCCAGGAAATCCAAACAGGGAGAGAGATAGGTAGTAGGTGGAATTGAGGAGATTCTATGTAGCTGCCGAGAAAGCAAGAGGCTCAGGTCTCACCAGTAAGTCAAGACCATATACAGATTAATAGAAATGGGTTAAAATTAAGAGGGAGCCAGCTGTGCAGCGTCAGAGGGAGTCCAGAGCTTCAGGCCTAGAGCAGCTTCAATGGAGCCATGAGCCTGAGACCCAGAAGCAGGACCAGAGGTAGGTTCAAGCTTCAGGCCTAGAGCAGCATCAGTGAGAGGCCCAAGTCCCAGCCCAGAAGCAACAACAGAGGAAGGTTCAAGTTTCAGGCCCTGAGCAGAATCAAGGGAGCCACGGAGCCCCAGACCTGGGAGCAGTGCCAGAGGGAGGCCCCAGCCTCAGGCCCAGGAGTGAGGAGTGATTACTGGGTGACACTGCAGCAGTGGTTTCCAGCAGTGGTTTCCAGTAACTATCCCCAAAAGTGTCCTAGACAGCATCCACTGCCATTTCTCTGTTGGAGATCCCCCACTACTACATCAACCACTGGACGGTCAGCCCATCCACAGCCCTAACAGAAGGAGCGTCCACGGAGCTGCCGCCCCACCTGCACCTCAAGGAGACACCACTTGAGCATTGGACCCACTTACACCAGGAGGAGTGTTCACTGAAGCTCTGCTCTACTTGTGCCTGAAGGAGTAGTAAACAAGGCCACAGCCCCCAACTATACCAATTGGAGAAAGAGAGACCCCTGAAGCACAAGCTCCACCTATACCGATTAAAGAAAGAGATGCACAGACAATAAGGTAAGAACACACTCAACAATATAAAGAGCAATAAGGTGCCACTAGAAACTAGTGGTGCTACAACAGCAAGACCTGAACATCCCAACACAGGTGAAATAGAAGAAAATGACCTAAAAATAACTTTTTGAGGATGACTGTGGCCCTTAAAGAGGAAGTGAAAAATTCTCTTAAAGAAATGGAGGAAAAGACAAACAAAAATTGGAAGATATCAACAAATCCCATAATGAAAACCAAGAAAAAGCCACCAAACAAGTGAAGGAAACGATTCTAGAAATGAAATCTGAAATAGAGGCAATAAAGAAAACATAATTCAAATAATTCTGGAAATGGAAAATCTGGGTAAATGATCAGGAAACACAAATGCAAGCATAAACAACAGAATACAAGAGATTAACGATAGAATTTCGGGTATTGAAGATAATTTGGAGGAAATAGATTCATCAGTCAAAGAAAAATTTTAATCCAACAAATCCTTAACACAAAACATGCAGGAAATCTGGAACACCATGAAAATACAGAACCTAAGAATAATAGGGACAGAAGACGAAGAAAGCCAAAGAAAATACATTCAACAAAATCATAGAAGAAAATTTCCCAAATCTAAAGAAGGACATGCCTATGAAAATACAAAAGACTTAAAGAACACCAAATAGACTGGAACAAAAATACTCCCCTCACCACATAGTAATCAAAGCAATAAATATACAGGATAAAGAAAGATTATTAAGAGCTGCAAAGGAGAAAGGCCAGGTAACATATAAATGCAGACCTATCAGAATTACAGCTGACTTCTCAATGGAAACAATGAAAGCCAGAAAGTCCTGGTCAGAAGTTATGCAGACACTAAGAGATCATGGATGCCAGCCCAGACTACTTTACCCAGCAAAGCTTTCAATAACCATAGATGGAGAAAACAAGATATCCCATGATAAAACCACATTTAAACAGTACATATCTACAAACCCAGTCCTACAAAAAGTACTAGAAGGAAATCACAAACCCAAGGAAATAACCTACATCCACAAGAACACAGGAAATACATGAGCTTAACAGCAGCAAACCCCAAAGAAGGGAATTGAACACACAATGCTATCACAACAACAAAAACAAAAATAACAGGAACTAGCAATCACTGATCATTAATATCCATTAATATAAATGGTCTCAATTCACTTTTAAAAAGACACAGGCTAACAGACTGGATGACAAACCAGAATCCATCCTTCTGCTGCATACAAGAAACACACCTCAACCTCACAGATAGACATTACCTCAGAGTAAAGGGTTGGGAAACAAGTTTCCAATCAAATGGACCTAAGAAACAAGCTGGTGTAGCTATCCTAATATCTAACAAAATAGACTTCAATCTAAAATCAATCAAAAAAGGATAAAGAAGGGCATTCCATATTCATCACTGTTAGGAGCCAGCCCTGGTCAGATATAAAAGTCTCCTTTACAAGAGGCTTGGCGACCTCCATGCTAAACCGCCAATTTAGTCAAGCACCCCACCCCTTAGGTTAGTGTTCGAGATAAACCACAGGAAAGTTCCAGACACCTGCTCAGGCCTGAGGGCATTTATCACCCACTCCTCCCCCCTCCCTTACTTCCTTTTTTTTTACTTCCTCCTTTCTCTTTAAAAACTTCTTGCTTATAATCAATAAAATTAGACCTTGACAAGGACACTGCTTGGTCTCGCTCTTTCTTTCTCTCCCATTTATTTTCAGGCTTAGTCCCCCTCGCACCCACGAATTACAAGAACCCCTCGGGCCGGGGCACATCATAGGAAAAATCCCCCTAGAATAAATCTCAATTCTGAACATCTATGCCCCAAACACAAGGACTCCTGCATTTGTAAAAAGAAACATTACTAATGCTTAAATCACAAATCAAGCCCCACACACAAATAGTGGGAGACTTCAACACCCCACTCTTACCACTGGACAGATCTGCCAGACAGAACCTTAACTGACAAGTAAGGGAACTAACAGGTTGTTGTTACTCAAATGGACTTAACAGACATCTTTAGGACATTCCACCCAAACACAAAAGAATATAATTTCTTCTCAGCACCTCATGGAACCTTCTCAAAAATCAACCACATACTTGGTAACAAAGCAAACCTGAACAGATTTTAAAAACTGGTATAAACCCTATCAGATCACCACAGCTTAAAGTTAGAATTTAACAGCAACATTAATTCAGAAAGCCCACAAACACATGGAAATTGAACAATGATCAACTGAACCACCACTGTGTCAAGGAAGAAATAAAGAAATACATGACTTCCTAAAATTTATTGAAAATGACTACAAAACATACCCAAACTTATGGTTCACAATGAAAACAGTGCTGACAGGTTAAGTTCACAGCACTATATATGCCTACATGAAGCAAGTGGATAAATCCCACACTAGTGAATTAACAGAACAACTGAAAGTATTAGAAGAAAAAGAAACAAACTCATCCAGAAGGAGTAGATGGCAAGAAACAGTCAAATTGAGGGCTGAGGTCAATAAAATAGAACCACAGAAAACAATGCAAAGAATCAATGAGACAAAGAGGTGGTTTTTTTGAGAAATTCAACAAAACAGACACACCTTTATCCAAAAGGCAGAGAGAGGATATCCAAATTAACAAAATCAGAAACAAAAAGGGGGACATAACAACAGACACTGAAGAAATCCAGAGAATCATCAGGTCATACTTCAAAAACCTGTACTCCAACAAATTGGAAAACTTTAAGGAAATGGACAATTTTCTATATAAGTACCCCATACCAAAATTAAATCAAGAACAGATATACAACTTAAATACACCTGTAACAACTAAGGAAATATAGGAATAGTTATCAGAAGTCTCCAAACCAAAAAATCCCAGACCCAGATGGATCCAGTGTACGATTATACCAGATGTTCAGAGAAGATCTAATACCAATACTCCTCAAATTACTCCACACAAAAGAAACAGAAGGAACGTTGCCAAACTCTTTTGATGAGGCTATATTACCATGATATCCAAACCACACAAAGACACGACTAAGAGAGAGAAGTGAAGACCAATTTCCTCATGAATATAGACGCAAAATAATCAATAAACTACTGGCAAACCGAATTAAAGAACACATCAAAAAAATCATCTACCATGTAGGATTCATCCGAGAGATGCAGGGATGATTCAACTTATGAAAATCCATCAATGTGATCCACCATATAATCAAACTGAAAGAAAAAAAACACATGATCATCTCACTAGATGCTGAAAAAAACCTTTGAAAAATTCAACACCCCTTCATGATAAAGGTCTTGGAGAGAACAGGGATACAAGGAACATACCTAAACATAATAAAGGCAGTATACAGTAACCCAACAGCCAACATCAAACTAAATGTAGAGAAACTCAAAGCAATCTTACTGAAATCAGCAACAAGAAAAGGCTGTCCACTCTCACCATATCTATTCAACAAAGTAATTGAAGTTCTAGTTATAGCAATAAGACAGCAAAAGGAGATCCAAGAGATACAAATAGGAAAAGAAGAAGTCAAACTCTCACTCTTTGCTGATGATATGATAGTTTACATAAGTGACCCCCAAAATTCAACCAAGGAACTCATATAAACACCTTTAGTAATATAGCAGGATACAAGATTAACAAAAAAAATTAGTAGCCTTCCTGTATACAGATGACAAATGGTCTGAGAAAGAAATCAGAGAAACATCACCTTTCAGAATACCCACAAATAATATATCTTTGAGGTACCTCCAATCAAACAAGCAAAAGACCTGTATGACAAGAACTTTGTGTCTTTAAAGAAAGAATTAAAGACTTTAACAGAAAATGGAAAGAGTTCCCATGCTCTTGGATGGGTAGGATTAACATAGTAAAAATGGCAATCCTACCAAAAGTAATCTACAGATTCAATTCAATACCTATCACAATCCCAGCACAATTATTCACAGACCTTGAAAGAACAATACTCAACTTCATATGGAAAAACAAACAAAAAACCCAGGATAGAGCTGGAGAGATGACTCAGAGGTTAAGAGCACCAACTGCTCTTCCAGAGGTCCTGAGTTCAATTCCCAGCAACCACATGGTGGCTCACAACCATCCGTTATGAGATCTGGTGTCTTCTTCTGGTGTGCAGATACATATGGAAGCAGAATGTTGTAGGCATAATAAATAAATAAAATCTTTAAAAAAAAAACAGGATAACCAAAACAATCCTGTACAATGAAGGATCATCTGGGGGCATCACCATCCCTGACTTCAAGCTCTACTATAGAGCTATAGTAATGAAAACAGCTTGGTATTGTCAGGAAAACAGACAGGTGGACCAATGGATTTGAATCAAAGAATTTATATCAACCCACACACCTATGAACACCTAATTTTTTACAAAGAAGTTAAAAATATAAAATGGAAAAAAAACTCTATTCAACAAATGGTGCTGGTATAACTGGCTGTCAACAGGTAGAAGAATGCAAATAGGTCCATATCTATGGCCATGCACAAAACTCAGGCCTCAATAGATTACAGACCTCCATCCACACTGAACCTCATAGAAGAGATAGTGGGAAATACATTTGAACACATAGGCACAGGAGACCAATTCCTAAGTAGAACACCAGTAGCACAGACTGAGAGTAACAGTTAATAAATGGGACCTCCTGGACCTGAAAAGCTTCTGTAAAGCAGAGAACAGGTCAGTAAGACAAAACGACTCCCTACAGAATGTGAAAAAAATCTTCACTAATCCCACATTTGACAGAGGGCTGATCTCCAAATTATAGAAGGAATTCAAAAAACTAGAAATCAAGCTACTAATAATCCAATTAAAAATGAGGTACAGATCTAAACAGAGAATTCTCAACAGAATAAACTCAAATGGCTGAAAGACACTTAAGGAAATGCTCAACAACCTTAGTCATCAGGGCAATGCAAATTAAAACAACTCTGAGATTCCATCTTATACCCATTAGAATGGCTAAAATCAGAAACACCAATGACAGCTTATGCTGGAGAGGATGTGGGGAAATGGGAACACTCCTCCATGCTGGTGGGAGGGCAAACTTGTACAGCCACTGTGGAAATCAGTATGGTGATTTCTCAGAAAATTAGGGATCAACCTACCACAAGACCCTGCAATACCACTGTTTGGAATATACATAGGGGTATGGGGGTGGAGAGGTGCCTTGTTCCTGCCTCAAGGAGATGATGGGAAAGACTTAGTCGACTTCCTTGGGGAGACCTTAACCTCTCCAAGGAGCAGATGGGAGATGGTTGGGGGGATATGGGAGGATAGAGAGGAGAGGAGGGAGGGGGAACTGGGATTGGAATGTAAAAATAAATTAATAAGGAAAGGAGGGAGCTATCCAATGAGAAGCCTTAGGTATCGGACAGTTTATAATTAATATTAGCCTCTGGGTGTTTATTTTGGAGTAAATGGCTGTGGGACCAGGTGGGATAGAAACTCCTGTCTACAGTAATCTGGTGTCCTTGACCCCTCTGGCTCCTACAATCTTTCCTCTAATTTTTCTCTTGGATCCCAGGAGCTCTGCCTTATTCTCATCAGATGCTGAGAAAACCTGTCTGATGAGGCTAGACATTGGTCCTGTGAATATAGCACAATATCACTAGGAATCAGCTCATCGACTTTTTGACAGCCATGTTTGTTTCTAGCTTAGGTCTGTAAGCCATGTAGCTTCCAGTTCCTGGCCTTCCAGGCAATGGTGGCCATGGGTTCCCTCTTGTGGTTTAGGTCTCAAATTAGACCAGTCATTGGGTGGCCACACCCACAAACTCTGAGCCACCATTGCCCAGGGTATCTTGCCAGCAGGACAGGTTATGGGTCAAAGGTTTTGTGGCTGTATCGGTGTCCCAGTCCCATCACTGGGAGTCTTGCCTGGTTACAGAAGATGCCGGTTCAGGCTACATATTCTCCATCACTAGGAGTCATTGCTAGAGTCACCCTCATAGGTTCCAGGAAGTTTCCACTGCACTAGGTTTCCACTCTGCCCCTTAAATGCCCACCTATTCCAGTCATCTCTCCCAGTACTCTCTCTCTGCCCCTCCCTTTCCCCATCTAATCCACCACACCCCACTGTTCCCACCCCTACATGCCCCCAAATCCACCCACAAATCTATTCTATTTCCCCTTCCCAGGGAGATCCAGGCATCTCTCCTAGAGCTCTCCTTGTTTCTTAGCCTCTCTGGGTCCTTGGATTGTGCATGCTTATCCTTTAATTAACAGCTAATATCCACTCATAAGTAAGTAATACCATGTTTGTCTTTCTGGGTTGGGGTTGTCTCACTTAGGATGATTTTTTCTAGTTCCATCAATTTGCCTGAAAATTTCATGATGCCATTTTTCTAACATCTGGGTTATACTCCATTTGTAAATAAGCCACATTTTCTTTATCCATTCTGGGGTTGAGTGACATCTCAAACCCAAACTTCTCTGGTAAAATAATAGCCAAAAGGGGTTGGAGAGCTGGCTCAGAGGTTAAGAGACAAACAAGGCTGTCATTCACCATTGCTGTTTTTGTCAATAACCTCAGTTCAATTTCCAGTCCCCACACAACAGCTTACAATGATTCTCAACTCCAGTTCCAGAGGATCCAGCACCCTCTTCTGGCCTCCTTGGGACACTAGGCATGTATGCAAGTGCATCCACATACATGTAGGCTGACACCCATACATATAAAATACGGATAATAAATAGATACTTAAGAATTAAGGAAAAGAACCATTTGCAATGTTTTGACTTAGGAAAATTATAGAAAGTAAGGTCCTGCCCAGGGCATGACAGACTGAAAGGACAAGAAAGTTCATACACATGCCCAGGACTGTCTGCCCTGTGCTCCAAAGAGAAAACACAGGTGCCTTACACTGCTGGGCAGTTGGGCAATATTATGGTGAGCAAATGTATGGAATGGTATGGGAGAGAGTGTGAGAATGAGGGAGGGAGGGAGAGAGAGAGAGAGAGAGAGAGAGAGAGAGAGAGAGAGAGAGAGAGAGAGAGAGAGAACAACTCGTTTCCTGGAGACAGAGGCATATCTGAAGGGGTGAAAGTGGTGAGGAACAGACTGAGGTGGGTGACTTGATTGCCATCCATGTCGGGTTCATGGCGCTGTTGCAGTCATGGCCTGTGTTGATGTGCATGGCTCCTGATACCACTGAAGGCGCAGAGGGTAGGGCTGCACAGAGTTGGTCCCTCCCCTCACTGGCTGCAACAATAGGGAGAACTGGTGCTGCCCCTCACCAGCTAAAACACCCGGGAGAGTGGGTTCTACACCTCACTTAGTCAGCACAACAGAGCTGACCCTGTTTTAGGGGTATGTGTGAGCTGGCCCTGAGGGGAGATGGGAGAGTGAGTTACACACCTCTACTCTGCCATGTAGTGGCTTCGTTGAGGAAAAGTTGCTGTGGTGTTTTCAGGTTTCTCCTGTAAAAGGCCTCCAGACCTTAGCAGACCTACAGACCTTACCACCACCAACTGCATGATGGGAGCACCATTCAGGCCGTAAATCTCAGCATGTAGACAGAACCACAAAATGGAAACAAACACTTAATCCATCAAAGTCTACACTTCTGGGAAAGTCTCTAAATGTACTAACTTTGCTCTTTTACTTCTGTAGTTGTGCTCCTGGCTAACTGTTCTTGTTAACTGAAGTATGTCAACCCAGGATATGGTTTTTGTGCTTAAAAGCTCACCCCAAAACAGGCTCAGTGCCACAACGGAATCCCAAAAACACAATGTAGTCACTGGCTGACTAATGAAGATGTTCTATTGGCTTAAACCCATGCCTGAGTAGTCTTCTCTGGTGGATACTCTACTAGAATATAACTTTCCTTTAGTGGAATCCCATTCTGGGGCTCAGGAGTGTAATGTGACCTGGACGGTGTGTGGTTTTCTGCTTAGGAGGGTGGTTTTTTGACTTCCTTTGAGAGAAGAGACTAATGGGAAGAGCAGTTGAAGGCATTGGTTTCACTGGCAACACAGTAGCTTGACTGGTGTGCTTTGATGTGCACCTTTGTAGGTATCAGCTCCAGAGATGGCAAGTTTTCCTGTGGCAGGAAGTCAGGGTCCCTGCAGGCAAATTATACCTTGTGTGAGCCCTAAGTCTGCTATGCAGGAGTGTTGGTTTAGTGTGCTGTGCGGTGGGCATAGCAAATCACTAATCCAGTGGACATCATGGCCATTGGCTAGAGAGTGCACTTTTTGAAGGTTACCCATGTTTGAATGTGGCTATGGACAATGGAAGGCAATTTGCCCTCTTTGTCTGTTTTCCTTCAGGTAGTTGCATCCCAGAGGAAGTGGTTCTGTCCCACTCTCCTACTTTGCTCCTCTAAAAATAAAACAGAGGTTGATTTTAGCTCCTGAATACGTGTAAAATTTGTACAAAGGTATCTTCTGTGAAAATGATTTGCAATCTATAGACATTACTTAGGAGATACCTTGAGATGTAAAAATCCGGTCCTTTGGGTTGAGAGATTTTTTGTTTTCTCCAAATAAACTTAATCTTTAAAGGTAAAAAGATGGAGATTACAATTGGGGCATGCTGACACCTTCTGCCTGTTTGGTGGCATGCCGCCTTCTCTGGTGCTGTTGGCTGTTTCATATTCCAGTTTCCCCAGTAGTCAGCAATGTTTATTTAACCAACATTTATAGATACCATGAAGCAGAGCCAGTTGATCTGAGGCATCATCTCATCTCCTCCCCTCCTCAGGTGAGAGGGGCTGAGGCTCACAGGCTGAATCTCTCAATCCCAAACTAGTTGATATGTCCACTCCACAACCTGTTTGATCTCATACTCAAACATGGCTTCCCTCTCTCCCCAAATCAACTAATGCCCCAGTTTGAAACATGGAGATTAGTTTTAAATTCATTAGTCCTTCTTGTCACCCTGTCCCCTTCATGGGCTGGCCACTTGTCAAGAACTCTACCCTTGTAGTACCTCTCGTTACTACCATCCTCCTCTTCCTCCTCCTCATCATCATCTTCAGCAGCAGCAGCTCTGACATCACATGGAAGACTCCTGATGGACAAAGGGGGATTTGGTACAGTTGATGCTGGAGAGAAAGGGATGTGGCTCACAGCACATCATCCTCTGGGTAGGGAGACTGTGGAGCCTCCTACTCCCAGTTCTCCTTTATCCCTGATGGGGGATGTCCTTCTGTATATACGATTCTCCTATTGGTTGATGAATAAAACACTGTTTGGCCAGTAGCCAGGCAGGTAGTATAGGCGTGGCTACCAGATAAGGAGTATTCTGGGGAGAGGACTCAGAGAGAAGCCTCCAGAGAGGTGTCATGTAGCTGCTAAAGGAGTAACAGGTCCAGGCATTCTCCAGTAAGAAAAGGCCATGTAGAAATACACAGATTAATGATGAGGGAATGTCCTTCTGTGTATATGATTGTCTTATTGGTTGATAAATAATGTACTGTTGGCCAATAGGAAAACAAGATAGGTAAGACTAGGAGTCAAGGAGGATTCTGGGAAAGGTAGGAGAAAGCACAGAGTCACCATGTAAGCCCGGGAAGACAGGAAGCCTCTGCTGGCGTCCAATAAGGTAAGTCTTATAAAATATATAGATTTATGATAATTAAGACTGAGCTAGAAGATGAGAAATCCTAGTCATTGGCCAAGCAGCATTGTACCTAATGTAAGTCTCTGTATGTTACTTGGGACCATAACGTGGTGGTGGGCGGAACTTGGGCGGCCTGGCCAAAAGTGCCTATGTGGCAGCAGGGCTCGGGAAGCTTGGAGGAAAGATTTATTGTTACAGATTAATACTTATGGGTTAATAATTAAGAGAGAGCTAGCCAGTAAGAAGCCTAAGCCATTGGTCAAACAGTTTATAACTAATATGTCTCTGTGTGTTTATTTGGGGCTAAATAGCTGTGGGACTAGGCAGACAGAAATTCCTTCTATATTTCCCTGACCTTCTCATTACTTCCTCCAGCACACCTCTCTCTGTTCATACCCACCAACCACTATGTGGTTTTAGACCCATTCCCACAATCTCTAGTCCTCTCTGCTCCCTCAGGGCAGGATGCTGTCACGTCTTTATTTGACCTTCTAGCTATATTCATCATAGTAAGCCACAGAAACACAAGCTCCACATGCTTGGTTTTATAGACTCAATCCCACACTGTCTGCTTTCCCAACTTTCATTTCTGTTGTTGTGATAAATACCTGACAAAGAGCAACTGAGTGGACAAAGCTTTTATTCTGCTTACAGTTCCAGGCTGTAGTCCATCACTGAGGAAGTCAAGTCAGGAACTCAAAGCAGCTTGCCACATGCGTCCACAGTCCAGAGCAGTGAAAATGAATTCATGCATTCATGCTTACTGGTGCTCAGCCTGCTTTCCCTTATACAGTTCAGAACCCATATCTAGAAAATAGTGCTGCTGAAGGGATCAGCTTCCCATTTTGGCAGCCATAACAGGCTAACACATGCTTGCCTGACCTTGCCTTGGTCACTATAAGGTCAGATGCCTGCCTCGTGGCAAGGAAACAATCAGAAGTTAGCTGGTGGTGCTATGCTTTATGGCTCTGGGTGTGCTTTATGGACAAGTGCACAGCAATGATGTGCAGAGCATAGCAATCGCCCTGGGAGGGCCTATGGGCCATAACAACCAGTTGACCAATCAACACAGGGCAAACCCTCCAAGTCTGGAGGCACACCAGTCCTGAGCCTGTGCGTAACCCCAGACACTCCCCTTATGCTGCCCTATAAGATCTCTATGCTGTGGCTTCGCTGCATCTTTTCCCAGCCATCCACCATGGTGGGTGGATGAAAGGCCTGAGCTAACATGCGGTTAGCTCATTAAACAACTGCAATAAAGCCTCTTGCATGTTGCATCAACTGGACTGGATATTGAGTTCTTGGGGGACCGTCCAGGTTGGAGATTCCTCAATCTGAGGGTCTTTCTCTGCCAACCATGGAGGGAAGAATTTACCCAACTCAGTTAGGGTCATAAAAATCTCTCCCAAGAAGCTGTCAAGATGATGGGATTTCAGTCTCAGTGTTCGTGGTACCGAGTCATGTCAGTGGATCACTCGGGAGAGAACCAGCTCACCCTTACACGACTCAAGTGAGATTTTTGACATCGGCAGCTGTTATGGCATTAGCCTCGGCAGCTATAGTTTCCAGCTTAGCTGCCCCTCAGTCACTTGCCACAGAGGTCCACTCAGTATTTCTCAGAGGAGGTCCCCTCTGCCTTAATCCCCATAAAATTTTATCTATTCTCTAGTCTAAAATGGGCACTTTAAATTTTAATTGGCATATTTCTCTCTTAAATTTCTCAATTGGCTACACAATTTATTTAAACTTGTGAGATAAGGGTGCTAGGGAGGCACCTCTCTTTTAGGGACTGTTGCTGACAGGTCAATTTTGAAATGGAGGGGACCTCTAGGATTAAAGCCCTGGGCAGCATCATTTTTAGTCCTAGTCTAACCTTGCCGCATAAAAAGTGGCGAGTCCAGAGCCATTTTCGGACATAGCTATTCATGCTTTCCTTGACAGTGGACAACCCCTCAGTGCAGGTCTAGCTGAGCCTTCAAGACAAATGAGTTATCGATGACGGGTAAGATTGGTGGGGGGGGGGCATCTGTCAACCTAAGACAGGGGGTCTGCGAGGCCTGGGCAGACTTCCCTTTGATGGGTAAAACAGATGTTAACATCCTGGACAACCTAAGCCAGATGCTCATTTTTGTTTTTATACAAAAGGGATGATCTGTTGGGAGCCTGATGGGTGACCTAAGGTGTCCTTGGTGTTATCTGTCCCGCCTCGAGATTAGGCGTTCACTTCCCTCCTTCTGCAAATTATCCTCCCATTGAAGGAGGGCTTGGGGGCAAGAACCTTGACCTGAGTAAACTCCCACTGTGGCTGCTGTTGGTATATAAGTCTACTCCCCTCTGAAATAAATGGTATTCTCCTTGCAAGAATAACAAACAAACAAACAAAAACTCTCCCAAACTAGACAATCCCTGATTGAGACTCTTCTCACGTGGTTCCAGATTGTGTCCAGATAGCAGTGAAAACTAACCATCTCATTCCTTCTCTAACAAAATGACTCAGTGCCTCTAATGTGTCCAAGTCATCTCCTCTGACCTGGTGTTGCTCGGGAGGAGGCTGTCACTAAGGCACCTGGAGGGTCTTGTGGATCTGGGCCACCTCTTTCAACTTCTTCTCTAGCTCCAGAGCCAGAGCCTGCAGTTCCTTGGCTGACTAATTTTGCTCCATCTCGTAAATGCATTGATTCCCTTACAAGGTATACACATCCACTGCAAGGAAGACACCTGCAATGGCAGCACCTCTGATTCGAGCTTTTTTGGTCATTGCCAGAGCAGTGCCTTCAAAGATATTCGGTACCTGACTAGCTCGTCGGGCAGAGATTCTTCCAGGAGTCATAAAGAGCATGGCATCTGTCACTAAGTGAGGGTTGGCTCTGGCTACCCTAATGGCATGGATATTTTGTCCCAAGGTTTTCAATTGTTTGGAGATACCATGGAATCCTATAAGAAGTCCGAGTGCAATCTTACCCAGGACGAAAACCCTTCTTCATAGTGTCCATGGTGTCAGACAACAGGCGCTTGGCTTTGGCTTCATCTGACCACTTTCTTGTTTCTTCCACAACTATAGTGGCAACACTACTCACAGTAGCCACTGCCCCCAGCCTCAATCCAGTGGCTGAGAGCAACAGAGTGCTCCCTGCTGTCACAGGTGCTAGAGTTCATCCCAGGATGCCCAGGAAGCCAGAGGTATGCTGGTGGAGTTGGTCAACAGGTTGGAGATGGGACAGCCCCTGTGCACCTGTCAAAATGATCATCCAGAGCTTGGAGCTTCCTGTTGTTTCCCTCCAGCTTCCTTTTCAACTGAGGAAAGTCTTCCATAAACCACTTCCTGTCCTGCAGTGCTTTTTGAAGCCTTTCTTTGTCCTCCACGGTTGGGAGCTCTAGGAGCAGCCTCAGAGCCTTGCACAGAGCAGCTTCCTCATCTCTGTAATTGAAGAGGTCAGCACATCACAAAGTCAGCCAGTGTCACTGTAAGATGGGCTCCCCATGACCTATCTCATTCAAATCACAGACTTATGTTATAGAATCAATGGGAAAGGATTTTACTATGTGTGGGACTCTGCATTCTACAGGGAACATGTGGTGATCACAGATACTCCATGATTCTTAGTCCGTAGATATCAGTGTGTGAAGTCATGTTAAAATACATATTAGTGACTGGAACATGATAAAGATGGCTTCACTCAAGGTCTGTGCCATCACTACCAAATATTTGCCCAGTGGGAACTCTGTAGATGAACACAGAGATGTGGGATCAGAGTAGAACTGGGGACATCCTGGGGGGTCCTGGGGAGACAACCTGGGCAATTCAGTCTCTGCCACCAACACCTTCCAGGTCTCATCTTTGGTCAACAGAAGCTGCAGGTCTCTTCTGCTTGCCGAGTCCTGCAGAACCTCAGTGACTTCCTTGATGAAATGTCTCCTCACTACTTGAGAAGAAAAACAATGAGGTTAGAGGCCAGCCTGGAAGAGCTTAAATGGCAAAGAGTGTATTTAACAGCCAAAGTATTCAGCAGCTGCCACTGGGTACCTGACAGAGTCAGTGGTGCTAAGGAAAGAGCTGTACCCTTCATGTTCATGTATAAAGGCTTCTGGCAGGAGTTTGAGAGATGGAGCATTAAGAGAGTGATGTCATAAATATTCGTCCTTAATCCATGAGAGTGTGGTACTGATAACAAAAAGAATAAATACCATGAGAATAATACTGTCTATCTATCTGTCTGTCTGTCTGTCTGTCTGTCTGTCTGTCTATCTACCATCTATCTCAGTGGTTCTCAATCTTCCTAATGCTGCAACCCTTTAATACAGTTCTTCATGTTGTGGTAACCCCCCAACCATTTTGCTACTGTTATGAATCATAATGCAAATATCTCTGTTTCCTGATGGTCCTAGGTGACCCCTGTGAAAAGGTCTTTCAGTCCCCAAAATGGTCGAAACCCACAGGTTGAGAACTGCTTCTCTATCATCTTGGATCTCTCTATGTCTTTGTGTCCCTTCCTCCACTTGGTCCCTTCCCACCTCTCCATGCACACAGGAGAGGCTGTGTGCAGACTCTTGGATAACAGGCTGCTGCTACAAACCAGGAAGAGTGCCCTCACCACAACCAACCTGTCATTGCTTCATTGTGGACTTTGTCAGAACTGAGGGAAGCAGAGGTCTTTGGTTCAAGTCCTCAGCCTATGGGATCAGGTGATTTCCTATGTGCTGGGGAGTTTGGAGTTTGCTCAGACTTTGGGAGTTGTCACTAAGCCACATGACCTGCTTTCCCACACTTTTTAGGCTGTCTAACCCCTTGTGAGAGGCAAAGGAGGGAGAAGGAGATCCCTGAGCATGCCCACCAAGAAAGAGAGCTCCTTATACACAGGTAGAGGAGACTCCCATTGGCACATTTTGGGGACTCTTTTTATCCTCAGCTCAATAAGCTGTCAGTGTGGAGGTCCAAGGTTCTAGACCACACTCAGGAAACAGCCAGAGAAGAGGACTCCATACCTCTGGAGGCCATGAGGGTTGCAGGGTCCTTGGTGCCAGATATGGGGTCTCTCAGATTTTCCTCACAACTATTTGTGAGTCTGGGTTTAAAGGAAGAGAAAAACCAGCCGTAGGAAGGAGTGGGGGCCTCAGTGAAGGCCCATGACTCTCTCAGGGATAGCAGAGCAAGTAAGGTCAAAGAGTGACTGTCCCTGGCCCTGCTGCTTAAGGACGAAGTTTTGGGTCTCTCCTCACTCTGTGTCATCCTAGCCAGAGCAGAGGCCTCCTGCCATGTTAGGTCCATGGAACAGATGATCAGCTGGAGAGGGCCATGGGAAGGGACAGCGGAGAGATGAGGAGAAATGTTTGGCACCTGGGGTGGGAACTGTGTGTAGAAATGGTGATATTCATTAACTGAGGGTGCATGGGTCTGGGCTGTCATGCTAGCTTAGGGCTCATGGTCTGTGAAGAGAGGAAGAAATCCTGAATCAGGTCATGTGGCTTAGTGCACTGTCCCACTGAATGATGACACCTTATTGTGATGCATCAGGAAGTCTGGAGAAACAAAAGCTGGTGCCTGGGCAATCCTCTGAGTCTTCCCAACCTCCTACTGTGTGCTACAAAAACATCTATCTGTGTAAGTCATGTCTTCTCATTTAGGTTGTTTTAGTCTCAAACATACCCAGGCACCTCCTGTTGGAGAGAAAGAATGAGTGTTATTCTTTACCTCCTGTTCTTTGTCCACAGACACCGTGGACACAACTGGCCCTCACTTTCTACAGCACACATCTAGACACTCCTTCAAGCTTCCCACACAAAACCCTGATCCTGATGGGTTCTTCCTACTGCTGAGGTTCAGCCTTGATCTCCACAGTGGGCCTTGACAGGAGTGTCCCTTAGCCTTTGGACTGGAGAACACTGACTATCCAGGACCTGCTGCTTTTGTCATGTGGGAGGAAAGAGTGAGGCCAGGCAGTGACAAGGCCTCCTGCCAGGACACCTCTACCCACAGCTGCCCTGGCCATTTCTAGGTTACTCCAGGTTCAGCTATTGGTCTTAATTTACCTCAGTAGGACAGTGGCTGTGAGGATCACAGGTGACTGACTGATCACCCACTGTGGAAGCCATGCTCTCCCAGGCTGTCCTTCCTTCTGGACCTTGTTTTTTCCAGACATGAGTTTCCAGACTTGGAGTCGGTAGCACAATGACTGAATGATCCAGTTGTGACTATGCAAACACAAGAAAGCTGATGGTAAGGATTCTTTCTAGAGGCACCAGTATGACAAGAGACCTGGTGTCCCTACCTTGTGTGCCCTGTGGGCTACAGGACCCCAGAGGCTGTCAGGTATAAAGACACGGATTTGGGGTGATGTTAAACTTGGGAGAAATGTCATCTCTCTGAGTTTACTGTTTCTATGTCACTCTGCTGGTGGCTTAGCACAGTGATAAAGCCCTTGTCCAGTGCATAGGTCCTGGGGCTGACAACTAGTACCACAAAAGATTTCAAGGAAAGAGAAAGGAAAGGCTAAGTCTCCTTCATGCTTCCCTTAGCATTGGCATCCTGTGGAAGTGAGCCAGGAGGAATTAGAGGTGGCCCCAGTGCTTCCCATCTAATGGCCAGCTGGAGTCTATGCTGGGGGCCACCTCTCCCTGGATGTATACAAGCTCTCCAAGTGGGGCAGATAGAGGCTCTCAGCTAGTCTAGCTTCCCTGTGGCTGTGGGGCCTCTTTCTAGGGCAAGGAGATGGGCTCAAGACAGCTTGAATTTGAGAATCTTTAATTAGCTCCCAGGTCAAGTTCAAGCACATTCACCCTGGACAGAGGGCCCCTGCCTACTGCAGCTCCTCCCTTCATTTCTTCTTCTCTCCTATTTCCCCTTACTCTACCTCAGCCCCCACAAGCAACTTCCAGAACTCCAGGACTATGCTGTCTCTTCCTCATAGGAAATGTCACCCATTCCCCTCTGGTGCCAGGACCAACCAGGACTGCCTCATTCCATGTGCCCAGCCTACCACTATTTGGGCTCTGGAGACATTCTTTGGACATTGAGTCACTCGATTCTGAGAACACAGCCCCATTCAAGGAAAAAGTATGAATTAAAATACTAATAATCTTAAATTTTCTAGGGCTTTCTGAGGTTTATAGGCACAGAGATAATCACCTCTACCCCGACCTGTGGTCTGGCCTTTGACCTTGTGATGACAAAGCTCATAGTGCTTTATAGGTAGTTGTGGAACTTGTCCCTCCCTGCCCTACACACAAACACACAGGACAGCCTGTCTTCCTTCTCCACCCTCACAGGCTGGGCAGAAGCTGGGGAGGCCCAGGGGAGGCAGAACTCACCCACCTGCTCAGTCCACTTCACAGAGTCCCCAACAAGACTCAGATTCCCCCAGAACCTCACACAGACACATGCTCAGAGACAGGGTGTGGCATAACTCCTGGCCACCTTGCATCTCCCAAGTCAGTCAACGCTTGTGCCATCTGTTCTTGGCAACAATAACTACCCAGGGTCAACATCAGGGTTCACAGGACACATGAACCAGTGAGCTCTGGATTGCCTGCCCTCCTTTCTCTACACCCTTCATTCCCTACATTTCCAAAGGAGTGGGGACCCACAACAGCCACCTTCCTCTGGAAGTCTGCTGGCCAAGTCTCAGACTGGCACTTCAGCAGAGCTCTGAGGACCTTGGTGATCTCCTCTAAGGGTTCCCACCCTTTCTGGTACACATGGCAGAGAGGCAGAGAGGGAGAGAGGGACGGCCAGTGCCCAGCATGGCTGCAAGTCTAGACTGTGTCCTGAGCTGATGTCTGACCTTGAATATCTTTTCCTCAGGAGCTTCTTGGAGGAGGAGCAGGTAGGGAGATTAAGAGATCCCCAACTTAACGAAAAACCTGCCCCTGACTGAGCTGGAATCCTCCTGTGTGCATCAGCTCACTGGCTGCACATCAGTGTCCCAATAGGAAGCAGCTGCCTGCTGGTTATACTCAGCAACTGAAAGTGAAAGCCCTAACATCCTGAGCAAGGTCAGACCCACACAGTGGAATGCCCATCTCTAGGGTTCCACCCACAGTCCTATCCTCCTGACAGAAAGGAACATCCCAGTTCCACATCCCAAGTCCCTCTCAATCCATGACACCTTGGTTGCCAGTTCTCTGTAGACTTCAGAAAGACCTGCCATCACAGATGGTGGGACCCTCAGTAGATCATCTCTCATGTGACCCTGCTCTGTCCACTTACTCTCTCCTGCAGAACATCTCTTTCTCCTCTTTCTCCATCTCTGCACAGCCCCTCATCCTGGGGTCCTGTTGATGCATATAGTGGTGCTGTGGCGTTCACCAAGTCTGGCACCTGGATATCTACCTACATGGGTTTCTGATGCCTCAAGCCCCTGTTATGCACCCTAGAACCATCATGCATTGCTTCCTCTCAGAAGCCCCCAGCATTCTCTGTAGCAGACTCTCCTGTTCTCTTCTTGGCTCCCACAGTCCTTGGGGTCAAAGTCCACTCCCTGGCTAAATCTATGTCTCTAAGCTCACATGGCTGTTGAATAGTTCTCCCTTTCTCCTAACAGAAGGAACTTCAAGCAAGGCTGGAATCCAGGGACCAACTGGCCATTACATCAAGGTGGGCGTCATCCCACTTGTAGGTCCTTGATGGCCATCCCAATCCAGCTTCTCAGAGAAGGATAGCAGATGACACTAGATCTTCATGCTACTGCTGGCAACTCTAAATTTACCATGTATTTGGAGTTCTAGAATCATGTTTGAAACACTAAACACATCAGTGTTTTGTCAAATCGACACATCAGTCATTGTTGATAATGGGGGGGTGGGCTGTGATCTTTTTCCAGGTGGGAACAGGTGTGTGGAGAGGTAATGGCTTTCATACCATAATTCAGGAAGCAGTTAAGACTCAAGCCAAGATCCACATTTAAACAGTAGACACTTGTGAGCACATTTTTCTTTTTTAAAGTTATTTTTTTTCTGTAGCCTTTCTTGTTCTCAGTTCTTTCTTCTTTCATCCGCATAACTTTATCTCGACCGGTCAGAGGAAACCATGGTGAGATGCAGAACCATGAAAATGTCACGGGAGCTGTGGGGCCTGCCATGATGGAGACCCACATATCAGAATACAGAGTGAAGTGGATCATGACCACAAACCCCCTGAATAGAGCCAGAGTGGGACTGTGGGATCTGACTGCAGATTCGGCTGAAAGAGACAGATAAGAATTTCAATCTCCCGGTACGCAAGCAGGGCCCATCCTGAAGATCTAATAAAGAACAGCTCAGGTGCCCAGTGACATGGCAAGAAATGTCACCCAGGGTGGCTGCCACATCAGAGGTTGGGATGCTGAAAAGATCTTTGCTCCAGAGGCAATTGCAGCCAATGGGATGTGATCTTTATCATCATCATCATCAACACTTTTTCATAGATCTATACTGGCCACTTATCTCCATCCATACTTCACTATCTAGTAGTCACTTAGCTCTATGAATTCTTCCACCACAGTTTGTTATCCCCTGCTGAGCCTTACTGCCTCGTTCTTTCATTCCCTCTCTCTTTCACTGAATCCAGGTGTCCACAGCAGCAGTATCCTATTATCTTGCACTAATTATACTTCTTTTTTCCATATATGTTATAGTTGTGTAACTCCTAACAGTATGAACAAGGGCTCTCTCTAACTCTTTTGCAGGATTTTGGAACACTATTCCTTATACTGGGTTGCCTTGCCCAGCCTAAATACAAGGGAAGGTGCTTAGTCTTACTGCAATTTGATATGCCATGTTTTATTGCTACTCGTAGGAGACCTGCCCTTTCCTGGTTGGTGATGGAAGGGAAGGGGACTGGGGAGTGGGGGGGGGGGATGTATGAGAGGGACTGGGAGGGGAGGACTGGGAAGAGGCTGTGGCTGGAATGTAGACTAAATAAACAACAACAACAACAACAACAATAATAATAATAATGGGGTGTGTGACTTAATGCAACTGAAATAACCCTGAAATGGCTTTGGGAGGCAGAGGGTGAACACCAGCACCACCTACTGGAGCTTAGAGGGGTCAGCAGCCAAGGCACATGGCCACTGTGGTCACCATTGCACAGCTTACATCCTGAAAAGGACAGAGCTCAGACAAGATGGATACTGCACCGGCTGCCTCAGAACAGAGGCTCATTTTCTCGACATCCTCCCTTTCTCTAGGGACCATGGAGGGGACAAGGGTTTTTCAACTGAGCATATGACATGGGACATGTGAAGTCACACAAGGCATCAACACAGACAAACCTTCCAGGACTGCAAAGCACAGGGAAGGAAATTGGACCCCATTGCTGGGTGACTGCCTGGGAAGGGGAATGATGCTGCCACTGCAGCCTGGCTTCCACACTCATCATCAGGACTATGCTAATTTTCTTTGCTCACATAGAGCATCAGGCTTGAGTAATGTAGAAACATCATGACAAATTAGATTCACATGTAAGACAACAGGTTGACCCCACATCACAGTATTCCCATGTTGAAGTGCAGGTAACTCCCTCTGTGTGGTGCATACAATGCCCACACAGGTCAGGAGCATTAGACACATTTTCTGAGTGGACACAGCAGCTTTGGGATTTCAGTTTAAACAGGATCAGAAACTGACCCAGAGCCTGGCATTCACCTTGAACTCCACTGAGTACTGAAGGAGCTGCCAGTGAACTTTAGACAGAGAGAGAGGATGAGGCCTCAAGTTCAGTAGATTCCCACATAGATGGAGAAGATGGGAAGGGGGTCAAGAAGGAGCCGGGGGAGCCACCACAACAGGCAGCCCTGCATCGGGCCAAGGGCACCACTACAGTCCACAGTCACCAGGGAGGTTTGGCCGATGTCACTGCCAGCTCACAGCATGGCCTTGAAATCTGTGACTCTTGACTGTGGTAATCAGGGAGAGGATAAACACAAACTACAGAGTTGTCCTGTGATCCAGTCTCCCACTTCCGAGAAAACCAGAAAAGAACAGGAAGACGTTTCCCTCCCACACTCACAGCAAGGCGATGAGTGTCCACTGACGCACAAATGGACATGAAAATGCAACAGTACACATATGAGAGGTTCTTCCCCATTAAAGAAGCAGGAGAGTCTGGCAGTGCTAAACCTGGACAAAGCTCAAGGGCATCAGAGCAAGTGCAGTGTGCTGCACACAGACCAGCACATCTCACATGAGGACCTTGGTCAGGGAGGTCCTGCAGAGGATCCGTGTGGTTGAGGGGAAGGAGTCGTGATGACTTTACAGAGCATGTGTCACTGCAAGCTGGGGTGAGTTTTTTTTTAATTAAATTTTTTTCCATTTATTTTACATACTGACCAGTTTCCCCTCCATCCTCTCCTCCTGCTCTCTCCTCCCTCCCCCCTGCTGCCCCTCCTCCTCCATGCAGAAAGGGGCAGGCCTCCCATGGGAGTCAACAAAGCATGACACATCATGTTGAGGCAGGACCAAACTCCCCCCACTGCATCAAGTTGGGTGAAGCAACCCAGCATGGGGAATGGGTTCCCAAAAGCCAACTCAGGTCTTTTCCTACTGCTAGAAGTAGACCAAGCTTCTAATCTGGATGGTAATGCTTGCTCACAAGGTGAGTGCTGTACCTGTTGCTACAGTGCACACTCAGCCATGGTGACCATGGCAAGCTTTACATTATGTATATTTAACTACAAATGGAGAATATTGAGTCTTTCAAATCACAAATGGGTTACCCTCTACAAGAGTTTGTGAAATCGTTTCCCACACGTGGTCACAGGGGCTTTAAAAACTGTCAAAGTGATGCAAATGTCTGTCCTTGTTTCCCAGGGGACAGGGGTGAGACTCAGGCTTGGGGACAGGTCTCACTTTTCTGAGTGGTGGAGCTGGGCTTGCATTCAGGGCTTCTTGATTCCAGTTGTCCACTCTCTGACCTAACAGAAGCGACATGCCTCCACCCCACAGTCTCAGAATGAGATTTTCATCCCTCCGTCCTTGCTCTGAGTCTCAGGTGAGTCAAGGCACTCACATACCATGGGATTGCTGCTGAGAGTCCATGTGGCCTGTGACTAGTGAAGATTGACAGAGGCTCTGACTGGTTCCCCATTACTGATGCCACTCATTAGTCCACAGACTCTCAAAGTCTTTCCTACAGCCAGACACTGGTGGAAATGATGTTACAATGTGTCAGAGAAGCAGTGTCGGGTTATAATCTCTCTTGTACCAATTTGCACATGCACACACACACACACGCACACACACGTATGCATTCACACACATAAATACATGTATGCACAAACACACTCACATATAAACATGTACACACTCAGATGGACATCCTTAAACACAGACATGAACACACATATAGACCCTGAATTATGTTAGCAGCCTGTCCCTTTGACCTGACATTTAAATGCAGGCAGAAAGTATCTGGGTGTTCCATCAGCATGGGAATAGAGGCATATTTGTGTAATCTCTCTCTCCCTTCTCTTCCTCCCTCTCTTCATCATATCCCCACCTTTATCTCCCTCTCTAAGAATCTATGACAGGGGCAAGAAACATGTGTTTAATGAGAAGGGTGGACATGTATGTCTGTAGCTCAGGGCTTGACTGTGTGGAGTAAGCACATGTTCATGCGTGTCTTGACTTGTGATGTCCCTAGAGTGTGTCTCTATCATTCAGCTCACTTCCTAGTATCTTAGCCTTGCTCTAGCATCCACTCGCCTGACACTAACTATTCTGTTTCCTAAGAATTTGAAACATTTAAAAGGACATTGTACAGCAAAGGGCAAGTGTCCCTAAGTTCCTGGTGGTGGAGCCATCTCTGGCCCAATATGTCTGACAAGGTCTCTTGTCAGGGACTGGAATAGGTTTTGTTCTTTTCCATCCTCTGAATGCCCTGGTTCCCATCACTGGTGCTCATTCTGTCCATGTCAGCCAGAGTTCACTTCTGTTACTTCCTACCCAAGGAAGCTCTGCTCACACAGCACTACAGCATCCTTGCATCAAGGGCACAGCTTTGGAGGGAGTTCCTTCATCAAGTGCAGGGAACTTCCGTACGTGGTACCTGGTGCACTCAGTCTTCAGGGGACATCTAGGCAAACTGTGAAGCAGGAAATAGATGACAACTGACCAAGAAGTGAAACATGTTATTCAGACGAGAGGCAAGAAGGTGACCGTGGCTCTGTGGACTTCTTCAGGAGAAATGGAAGAATCATCTAACAGTAAATATGCTCTTGAGGTTGAATAGGCTTTGGATCTGGTTAAATCTCATGTGTGGTATTGTTATTTATTTGCAAGCTTCTAAGTACATTTTGTTTTTAAAACTTAATGAAAGTTTTAGTATTGGAAAAAAAAAAAAGAAATGGAAGCACCAACTGCAGGCCACAGGGGACCACAGGAACAGGAGACTTCTTCAGCAGTGCTATAGACACAAAGGGACTCACTGGGCACTGCAGGCTCCTCATGCTGCTCTGTGAAATGGCCTGATGACATCTATGTCTTTGTTCTCATAGCTTCCTTCATCCAGGTTTCTCATGTTGCCTCCCATCTCCTGATCTAAGAATCTGACCTCATTTTCCCATCTCATGGAGTGATTTATAACTTACATTTGATCTTACAATAACATTGTTCTGTTCCAAAGTGGGAAGGTAAGTAGACCTTGCAGGCCTGATGCTGAGTTCTCCCTTAACAAGTCCAGCAGCCATGACTTCTCTATGACCAATGACAACCATAGGGGTCATACTTACAAGGAATCCTCGATCACAGTGAGCCCTTGATGACAGCCACGGGTTCAGGGTGAAGCAGTGGTGAGTGTGGGGTGTGAACTATTTTGCAGGACACCTTCAGATAGGGAGCAGCTCAGTGAGTTGTCAAGGGGAACTGAATTGAACAGGGAATCCAGGGCCCTTATCTGTGTGAATCATCACATGAAGGTAAGATCGAGTACAGTAAGTATCTGTTTGTGGTAGAGAATGAGATTCAGATGTCCTGAAGAAAAGGATCACATGAGAAGGCCTATGCCAGCATCCCAAACACAGAGGAAAGTTACCATTCACTTGCTTGACTGAAGAGCAATGGCAGACTGAGAGACTATGGAGGTGTCTCTGCCTCTTGAACCTGGCATCCAGTTTCTATTCTGACCATCTGACCCTGGACTTTTCTCACACACTGGTGCATATTGAAGTCATTGTCCAGATGTTTATCCCAGCAGGACGACAGCCAGCTCGTGCTGTCACTTAACTTTCTAGAACCCTGACCATCTGGTGAGTTCCATGTGCACAGAACAAGTAGCAGCTTGCTTAGTGGGTGAGAGAGATTTTCAGTTTTGGGGAATCAACTGTGGTCAGGCCTTGTTTCTGTTGCAGCCGTGAAATAGCTGAATTCAGGAAATGAAACAGAGAAATTTCCTGAAAGCACATTCTATATTTTGCGTTTTGAGAAAGGATATCACTATGTGCCCTGGCTAACCTGAGCCTCTCTGGCAGATCTCAAACTCACGGCGATCCACACCTGCCTCACCTCCTGTTGATGTGATTACACATGAGTACTGCCATGCCTGACTTCAAGTACTGTCTAACGTCACAGGTAAATTCCTCCAAATATGTGAGGTGGAATTGTACCAACTCTGTGCTTTTTTCATCTGGACAAGATCTGGGACTTACCTGAAGGAACATTCATCCAGCGTGGACTTGAAACAGCGGGCAAACTGCAAACTGACCTTCAGAATAGAGTCTGTGTCCACCATGCAGACCCCTGGAGGTGAGAAGAGCTGACATAGATTCTCCTGTGGACACAAGGCTGTGAACTGAAGGAGCTGTGCCCTTGCTGATAGATCCTTGGAAACAAGTCACAGAGTATTAAAGTGTAGCACTAACCCTGTTTACACAGGATCTCCACCTGCAGTCAAGGCACAAGTCACATGACTTTATTCTGACCAATCAGAAGAGTGTAGATTGGCTCCCTCGTCTGATGAGTTTTTTCCATTTGGGCCAACAGAACAATGCTTAGGACCCAAGGTGGATCACTGAGATATTTGGCACCAGTCTTGGGATTTTGAAAGCTCTGCCTTCAAGGACACCAATGGTAGAGGCACTGCTGAAAGTCACACGTTCTAAATAGGAGCTTCTGGTTGTCCTCATCCAACACAAAGATACAGTCCACTTTCCTGCTGACTTCCATGGCTACTCTTGTCATGGGCCCCACATTGCTGTCTTTACTTGTCACCATCAGTTTGGTTGTACTTTAGGCCATTAATCCTAGTTCATTTATGACAGTCCCTAATTTTTTTTCTTTTTCTGTTTTACATCAATTGGCTTCTTGATATAGTACAGAAACTCTGAATCTTATTTTAACAACATGCTTGGATTTAGAGGAGGAAAGCCAAATCCAACTCTAAAGCCAACACTGCTTTAATTGATAGGGACTAGGAAGTAAAGAGAAATAAATTTAATATAGAGACAGTTCTAGAGTTTACCATATGACAATTGTGTTTTGTTTGATGGTTCTTTTTGAATAGCTATCCTCTCTTCTTCAGGTATCTACCCATGCAGTGTCTTTTTTGATTTCTGGAGATGAGTTTTCCTGTGAGAATAAGAACAAAACACTTCCCTTTCCTTTGTGAGGTTTCGATACAGTTCGTGAGATAGACCTTAGTGGATGACCTGTCATTTCTCCTTATTGAGATGTTTTTCCTTTACGACCTGAATCTTGATCAACTTTGATGGTATCCAAAGCTTTTCTTCTCCTGTGGAAACAAAGGCAAAACCCCTTCCCCAATGTAACAATGTCCTGGTTTCCATACTGAGGTCAATATATCTTTGAAGTATACAATCAGTTGCCTTTATCCTACCCTTTACATACCTGTGACCACGCCCAGCCAGGCGAGGTCATCGATACAGGTATGGGGTCTCTCCCTACAGGTAGCCTCTACTGTACAGAGTTCGGCTTTCCTAGCTAACATTCTGTAGCCCAAGGCCTGTCACTCTTGCAGCAGTCCTTCAGTGGCCCTTTTATAATTTATTTTAGCTTTAGAGGTTAGGAGGAGGTATGGTTAGACTATACACTGTGAGAGTGTGGTCTCAGGAAACCTCTGATGGAAGAACAGAGATCAGCATTTGGTGTTCATCAAGCAAGGTTGGAGAATTTTCAAATCTTTGGGGCAACCTGGTCCAGGTAAGTTGTCTGCTGTAACCTCTCTCTGGGTGTGCCCATGTAAAAGCAAAAATGGGTTGACTCACCTTTGCCCATGGAGGCTGAAGAATGCATCCTTGAAGTCCAAGAGTGTATACACCTGTTTCTCTGGAAGAATAAGGTTCATGAGAACCAGAGGTCCTGGGCTTCTTCACAGGCAGGAGAGGTGTAATCCAGGGTGACTGGCAGGGCCCCAGGATGCCTGTCTCTCTAAGCCTGCCAGTGTGGACCACAACTTCCCTTTTTGTTTCCAGAGTCATTGGGTATTGTTTAATCTTACGAGAGTAGCTGAACTGATTAGTTGAACAATTATAGGAACTGGGAGTTGGACCAGTCCTGGGGGGGTTGGTTTCTGCCCATATCCCCAGGAATTGCAATTCCAAAAGATAGTCCAAACTTATCCTTTAATTGGGGGCAGGACTTTCAGCTAGGGGACATTCTTCTGACAGAATCTGTAAGTCCAACTGTGTCTCATCATCAGAGAAGGTGATGGTGGCTTTCAGTTTACATCAAAGATCTCATCTCTCAATCAGTTTTCTGATGTTAAATGTCTTTGAGTTGTCTCCAGCAACTGTGACCTATTTATACCTTTACATTTTTAACATTTATATTAATTAATATATGATATTATATTAACTAATATCTGGGACTGACTCAGTAACAGCTGTCATTACTCCTTCTAAAAAGGACCTACCAAAATTAATTTAAAAGTCCCCTTGTGCAGTGTTGGACAGAAGGTAAAATCCGTTCTGTACAGGCAGAATTGTCCTGCACTAGTCCCCAGCCTTCAAGGTCTGGGGGGGGGTTCTACTTTTTTCAGAGAGTGATAGGTTTTGAGTTTTGCAATTACACAGGTTGTTTGTTGGAAAAGACACATGAATCATGAAAGAGGAAGGAGTGGAACTTCCTCTTTTGCTGGGGGAAACTTTTCCCATTCCCAGGGAACAGCTTAGAGAAGGGGGGGTAGAGGAAGTGTGTGGCTTTGGAAACTATTTCTCCTTGTGTGCATTCTGCTTAGATGTCAGTCCCCCCACCCCTCCGTTAGAGCCCTGCCCCTCCCCACCTCTAAACAGGGTCTGAGACTGACTCCGACCATGAGTGGGAGTCAGCCAAAAAAACAAGAAAGCGTTCTTGGAGTGGGACAGACAGAGGTTTTTGTGTTTCTCTGTGTTACCTCACAGAACCAAAAGGATTCAGGTCACCGACAAGAAGACACGGGTCATTAGCAGGGAAAGGTGGGTGTCTCACACCAGAGAAAATCACTGGTCAGGTCAATAAAGGGAAACTTTTCTGACAGAAACACAAGAGAGACACACAGTAAAGACAACCAGGGGTGACCGCCACACATTCATACACCTGAGCAGACCAGGGGAGTCTGGTGATGTCTCACACTGATCCTGGACACCAATCAGTGGCCATGTCTGATCTCTCTCTGTGTACTAAACAGAAGGTATCTTAACCAGACATACCTCCAGAGGTGACAGACCAGGTGACATTCTTTTTTTTTTTCCTGAGACAGGGTTTCTCTGTGGCTTTGGAGGCTGTCCTAGAACTAGCTCTTGTAGACCAGGCTAGTCTCAAACTCACAAAGCTCCGCCTGTCTCTGCCTCCCAAGTGCTGGGAATAAAGGCAAGTACCACCAATGCCTGGCGTCCAGGTGACATTCTAATATGTCTCCTTTTCTGGTGGAGGTGTCAACACCCCCTAAGCATTAGGCAGGGATTTATCAAAGGGAGTCCTGGGGCCCTGCAACATCAGGTTTCCTGTTCCCTTGGAGCTCCTTGACCATTGCACTCATTCCCACTCTGAGGGGATCTGAGACTGCTGGTGTCTCTAGGGATATCTGTATATCTGTGGGACCTCCAGAAATGTTGTGGGGTATCCATGAGAGAAGACTGCTCAGACATGGGTTTAAGCCAATAGTAAGTCTTTGTTAGCCTGCCACCAACTACAACAGTGTTCAGAATCCCAGTGTGGGATGAGCTTTTAAGCACAAAATCCATCCTGTGTTGATATATTTCAGTTAACAAGAACAGTTAGCCAGGAGCATAACTACAGAAGTGAAAGAGCAATTCTGGGAAAACCATGGATTTTGATGGTTTAGGACTTCATTTTCCGTTTGTCAGGTGATGCTGACTATGTGCTGGGTTTTATGGCCTCAACGGTGGCTCCATCATGGAGTCAGTTGTGCTATGGTTTGGAGGCCTCCTAAGGTTTGGGGCCTGCTACACTGAGAGAATGTGATACTCAGTGATTCAGAGCAGGAGCTCCTGGAAGGAGAACACAGGAAAGCAGATGTCCAGATGCCATGCACACCATGCTGGGCAGCACCAAGGTCAGCACCAACAGGACCCAGGAGGTGGGGGTGGAGCTGAGGCTGCAGGTGGGGCAATGAACAGAGTCCAGGAGGGACAGGGAGGGATCTGTGGAGGGTCCCCTAGTTGGTGGTGGCAGGTCTTTTCCCTCCAGACCACAGAGACCCCAGTTGAAATGGGCTAAGGAAAGAAGAACCTAGAAAGGCAGTCCTAAGGTCACTCCTTTGAGTGAGTGGGTCAGCAGGAAGCATGGGATGAGGGTTCCATCCAACAAGCAGCAAGTTCCCTGTGTTGTGTGAGTTCCTTGGAAGTGTGGCTTTCTCTTTCACTTTCTGGTGTGGGTATATCAGCAGGAGACCACATTCAGTTATCACTTGGATGCACAGCTGGTCACGGTTTCCACACAGCTTAAGACTGTACTCAGTACTCATCAGTACCCATCAGTACTCAGCCTGTTGGAGGTTCCTGGTAAGTTGGGGAATATCTAAGCTCTCACACTGCATACCCCCACTGCCACTCTGAAAGAGGATTGTGGACCCATTTTCTTGATAAGTTCAGCAAGGTCAGCATCTGCCTCGGGTCACAGACACAGCAGCAATGAAGCTGACCTTGCAGCAGGTTGGGGTCAAGCTGCTCCCCTCTTTCTATCTACCCTAAGCATAAGACAGGGCGAGGGGCTCCTCAAATGAGACCATACAACCTATGGGGCTCAGCCTGTGTGCCAGGATGCCTGAGAGTTGCTCAAGAGACCTCAAAGGGATGTCTGTTGTCAGTGGTCCTCCTCATAGGAAATGGAGGAAATAATAAGATGGGGGACAAGAGACCAGGACTCTCTGTTCTTGGGGCCTGGACACCCAAAGGTGGCTCTGAGTGATATGACGTAAGCAGAATGAAGACAAGGGCTGGTTTTTGTTTTTGTTTTTGTTTTGTTTTGTTTGAGATATGAGGACCCAGAGTTTTTTCACCCAACCTGTCTCTGAACCCTCACTCTGGGTCGGTCCTTGTGAGGAACCTGAGGCTTCAGAGGAGAGTGACTTTGTGTGTGTGTGTGTGTGTGTGTGTGTGTGTGTGTGTGTGTGTGTGTGTGTGCTGTTTGTCAGGGTTTTTTATCATATTTTTATCTGAATTAGAAACAAGATTGAATTACATGACAATTCCAGTTCCCTTCTCCCTCCCTTTCTCCCCTACCAAGGAGAATTGGGGGTTGGAGATGTAAGCAGAGGGTCTTTGAGTATGATGTGCTTCGGGAGAAGGGGTGGTTTTACCCCAGACAATGGGGTTGACTCAAGAAGTGGGCAAGGGACAGGAGAGTTGGGGGATTTAGAGAGTGGGGGGAATAAACGAGGCTGAGGAAAGGAAGAGGGGGGTGCAGGAGTGTCCTGGGAGCTGTTGTAAGGGGAGAAGACGAAATGTATGTCGACTTTGGAGAGGACATCCCTTGCTAGTGAGGGAGTAGGGCATGAGGGAATGAGGAGAAGGATGGAAAAGGAAAACTTTGAAAGGAGGAAGTTGGCGGGGTCAAGAATTTCATATTAAAGTAGGGCCTGTGTGAGGCACCAGAGGAAGTGACAGGGTTCAGACTTGTCTGAATTATTTCTTGGATTTATGTACCTGAGATTGCTTTCTCAGCCATGCAGAAGCTCTCAATATTTCCTTGTGTGAAGCCTGTCAGCAAGGTAAACCGGACTGACAGGCAGCTGGGTGCTTGTTGTTGTTGACTCTCCAGTTAGTCATCAATGTCATAAGAGATCTGAGAAGCATAACTTCCAATAGGAGATATAATTTAAATAGTTTTTGTGTTGTTAAAATGGCAGAGACTTACTTAGACAGTTGTTTGAAGTTTGGGTGGTTCTTGGGGTGCAGAAGCAGTTGGTCTATGGCTGTCAGACATAAGCACTTTTAATCTTCAGTTGTCACACAGAGCACCCGGCCTTCAGAGATCAGACCCAGGTCTGAGGAATTTTTCCTGTAGAGGAAAAACTCAAGGAAATTAACCTTATTTTACAGTTTTTGTATACTCAGTTTAAGCTGTAGGCAGTATGAGGACTGGAAAGGGTTAAGTTGGGAAAGCAGTAATGGCCTTGGTGGCAACCCAGCTTAACAGATCATGCCTTACATATGTTCCTAAGAGATTTGGGGGAGGAGGGTGGGGAGCAGTCAGCCTAATATCATTGGCCTAGAGCACAGAGCTTAGAGTTTACACCACGGGTCCTTTCTCTCACCATCTATGATGAGCTAGGTTCTCCCTCACAGGGAGGAGATCCACAGCCTAGGTGAACTGAATCTGTTCCTCCACCTGGGACAGTGGCTAAATTGATGCAGGGACAAAGAAGCCCATGAACTGACATCAAGGCCCAAGCCTGGGCTTAGGGTTGGGAGGCGGCTGCTCATTGCCATTGTCAACACAAAAATAAAACACTCAAAGGGGTAAGACACAGTTCATTCTAGAGCCAAATGTGAGGACCATTGCCCAGGAACACAGAGTTCTGTTACACAAAAGTCCATCTTCCAACATGGAAGCCATTTCATGAAGTTTTTAGGATAACAGATGAAAGAGAGCAATAACTGAACACATTTCCAAGACATTTGTGGAAACATCAGAGATGGTTACCAGCCTTGGATGTCGTCTGTTGACGTTTTCAGCTTGTGAGTTGGTGGAAGCTAGTGGTCTTCTAAGCTAATACATCCCTAATGGTTTTTATCTCTTAGTCATGAGGTGTTAAGACCAACACAAAAGTGGCAAAGAATGGATATATGGAGACTAAGACCATCACAGACAAGCTGTCATTAAGCTCTTGATCTGCAACATTCCACCCTCTCCACAGGTCTTCAAGTTCTCATTAGCTATTTGGGCTCTTAGAAACCTCAGTTGGGATTCCTTCTAGAAACTTTCATTTACACCATCCACATTCATTTCTGACCTTGGAGTCACATTCTGTGCCCCAAGAAGCCAGGTGAGGTGATAGGGAGAGAGGCCTGTACACAGAGGAGGGACAGGGCCCAGCAGAGCTGTGGAATGACACATAGAGGCTGAGATCACAAAGATTCACCCTGCATTGTGAGATGAGAATGGTCTGTGGTTGATTCAATGGCAGGTATGTGAAGAGGGAAAGATGAGGGTGGTACCCAGTGAGTGGATTGTCTGGGTGTCCACTGGATCATCAGCTGCTCAGCAGGTGTGACCCTGCTTGCCCTACTCAGGCTGGGCACAATGGCCCTTCACTTGCCTCTGGCTGTGACTCAGATGCATAACTGGGGACTGGACACACTGCTAAGGATAGCTGTGTCATATCTAACTCAGCCAGGAGAAGATTCTTTCAGAAGTAGGGAGGTATCTGTCCATGCCCACAGCCACTCTTGAAAGCACAATTGTCCCATTCTGTAAATGTGATTTAGGCAGTGGCTAGATCACAGGTTCATCACCCTTGGCTGAACTTGCATCTAGGTTGGAATCTGGCTGCTTTTTCCTCTCCCTCAGAAGTCAGCACAAGGGACTGTAGGACACCCCTCATATGGGATCACCAAGGGGTTTGTCTTAGTTCCAGACCTCCTGATATATGACTAGGGCCCCTCAGAGGGAAGGTGGCTTTCAGGATGCCCTCTGGGAAATGGAGGCAATGAATGATCTGGTTGGAGAGAGCAGAGAGCCCAGAGTCCATCCATCCTTGTGTGAGGACCAGCCTGGAGTTGGCCCTAGGGTATTGTTGCCACATGAAGAAATGGTGGCAAAGGTGAACTTGAGAGGCAAAGGAACACAGAGATTGCACCATGACTCTCTCAGAGTGTGCGTGCCATGACCCATGGTGGAAACTTGGCCCAAAAAAGAGTGTCCTGTTCCAGATGCTAGAAGGAACCTTGTCAGTGGATATCAGCCTGTGTCCCCTGGCCTTGTCCAGTCTCTCTTCAGTGTGTGAATGTAGTCAGGAGCAGAGGGTGTTCTGTGTGCTGGGTGGGAAAGAGTACCAGCTTGGGATCTAGATAACATGGTGCACAACCCTGTAAACAGAGTCATTGTGTATTTGAGAAATCCAAGGACAGAATCCAGGGAGGGGTATCCTATGTGTCCACAAGAGCAAAGAATATTTGAGAAATTTTGGAAATATTAAAATCCCATTTTCCTCTCAAAATCAGAATAAGCTGTGTGACATTGTGTACAGCATTTTCCCTCTCAGAATGTTGCTTTTTCACCTGATAAACAGAGTTAGGGTTCACTGCTCTGCTCATCCCTAGCAGGACACTGCTCTCCTTGGTATTCAGATGCCTGGCACACACAAGACACAGAGCCCATGGGAAAGTGGGTACCAGGAAGACTGAGCTTGTTTCTAATTCTAGAGATGTTCAGAGGGAAGAGACCAGGCCCCACATCCTGGATCCCAGAACCATTAAGGACTTGGGATATAGATGGTGAAAACAATTTAAATTTTTTCATTGATTTAAACAACATCCCATTACAGTGCACTTAAACACAAGCACACAACAAAGCTGGGTTTCAACCTTTCTCCCAAGAGTTTCTAATAGTGTTTATTTACTAACAATTTCTGTGTCTGGGTGGCAGAGCTCCTCTGGAATTAGTGGACTCTGGTTGAGTGGTGTAATGGCTAGTCTTCATTGTCAAATTGACTACATCTAAAATCAAATTAAAACCCAAATGCAAGACACTGAGAGGGGATTTGACTTAATTTGAGGTGAGAAGACCCACTTCTATTCCTGATCTTTGATATGGGAAGACATGCCTTTAATACAGATCTATTGAGGAAGGAAGCTTTCTTTATCAAGAGTTTTATTGTCCATGCTGGCTCCATACAGCAATAGAATAAGGAATAAGACAGTCAGTATAAGAAATTACAGCCAGGTGGTAGTGGTGCATACCTTTAATCCCAGCACTCTTGAAGCAAAGACAGGCAGATCTCTGTATTTGAGGACAGCCTGGACTTTAGACTAAGTTCCAGGACAGTCAGGGCTCCATGGAGAATCCCAGTGTCAAAAAAAAAAAAAAAATAACCAGACAGACAGAAAGGAAGGAAGGGAAGGAGGTGGTAGGATGGGAAGGAAAGTCTGGGAGAGAGAAAGAGAAAAGGAAGATAGAAAAAAGAAAATAGAAGAAAGGAAGGAAAGAAGGAAGGGAGAGAAAAACATTACTATTAATACAAACACAGTTCCCACACCAAGATTGGTACCAGAAAATTCCTCACCATCTCTCATTCTGTGTGCAAGGTCTGTTGTTTCTCCACAGCAGTGTCCTAAACTGACACCTTCTCCATTGTCCCAAACAGGACAGGAGTCCTCTGCCTTGGCTGGAGAGAGGGTAGCAGGGCTGGAGCCACAAGACAGACTTCTTTAAATAGCAGTCACAGAGCTATTTAATACATACTTTGGGTCAAGTTCTTTCTGTCCTTGGCAGCCAGTCATGTTGAATGACCTGTGGGTCACCAAAACCCTTGGTCAGGTCACAGCAGCTGTCCCCATTCTGTCCCACAGGTTTTTTTTACTGCAGCAGCCTGGACACCTGCTGAGCTGTAAGAAAACCTGCCAGGATCCCCTGAGTGACACCAAGACCAGCAGCTGTCATGGGCTCCCCAGGTAATCAGTCTTGTTCTTTGCTGTTGCTCATGGCCTAGGACAGCCAGAGGCTCCCTGCTGAGTGCCTGCTGAGGAGTCAAAGATACAAGAGGAGAACCCCAAGGGGGATCGACCATAGAGAGACCCCCAGGCCTGGGTCAGAGAGGCCCCCTTCCTGGTCTTGTATAGGGTAAATTCTCAGGAGGCTCCTCAATACCAAACCTGAAAAATGGAAGCCAGGAAGGGAGGAAGAGGGGGAGGGAGGGAGGGGGGAGGGAAGGAAGGAGGGAGGGCGGAAGGGAGGGAGAGAACAGGAGGCAGGAAGGTTGAGATGGGAGACAGCTCCCGCCCCCTCATGGAGGTTTGCTCTCAGCTGATCCTGAGGCACTGGCCCAGAGGAGGGAGCCCAGCAGGCTCCAGCTCAGGAAACCAATTTCCTAATGTCCTCATCAGGAAGCTACTGTACCTCAGGGAGTCTGGCCCCACAGTCCATCTCTGTTACCTGGAAACTGTCACCTCAAATTACCTATATCTGCAGGCTGAGTGTCCCCATGTTGTTCTGAGGATCAGAATAACAAACAGGCAGACCAGTGCCTGCTGTATAGCCAGCCCTCCTTGTTGGTAGCCTCCTTTCCCTGGACACCATTAATTCCAATGGATCCAATGCCCATTGCAGGTTCTTAAGGCTCCTGTCCTGCCCTGCAGGAAAGTGCTTGTTTACCTTCTGTGCCTGAAGGGGGGTGGGGCCTGATGGCTTCTTTTCTCATTTAAAAGTATGAAGTTGAAGATGAAAGGAGGGGGGAAAAAAACAGAAGCAAAACCTCCACCTTCAGTTGGCTCCTAACCAGTAACCACCCTACACCCAGGAACAATCTTCAACACCAAGAAGCCTCCTATACCAAGAAAAAACCCTACACCAGGAATCACCCTACACCCACGAACCACTCTACACAAAGGAACCACCCAACACCAGCCATATCTACACAAGTCTTCCAATCGCTGTGTCCCCTGTCTTCTCCTGGCCTCAAATCACAGCAATCTACCTGCCTTAGCCTCCCTAGTGCTGGGATTAAAGGCATACACCACTCTGCTGCCTCCATTTCCTTTTAAAATTCTTCTATTGACTTCTATTCATTCTATGCATTCATTCATTCAATCATTCACTAAAAGCTACTTGTTAAAACTAGTGATACACAGGGCTGGAGAGATGGCTCAATGGTTGAGAAGACTGCGCTGCTCTTCCATAGGATCTGGGTTCAGTTCCTAGCACACACACGGAAGCTAGCAAGTGTCTATAACTCCAATTCCAGGGGATCTGACACCATCACACAGACATACATGCAGGCATAGTTTAAAATGCATATTAAGCATATTAAAAATTAAACTACCCACTTTGATCATTTTTTGTTTGTTTCTTTTTGTTTTTGACCCTTTTGTTTTGTTTTGTTTTGTTTTTGTTTTTTGAGACAGGGATTCTCTGTGTAAGCACCATGGCATCCTAGAACTCACTTTGTAGACCAGGCTGCCCTTAAACTGACAAAGATCTGCCTGTCTCTGCCTTCCAAGACCTAGAAATAAATGCATGCACCATCACCACTGGGCTGTTTCTTTTTAAGTGTTTTGGGGGATTGTTTTTATATTGTTTTTATTTTCTTTTTACTCTGGTCATATTTTGACTAATGAGAATAGATTTGTTTTGCTTAAAATATTGTATGATAATTGTAAGAAAGACAGGTACACAGTTCACATCATGGCACACAAAAAGCAGACAAAGCAGTAACAGGAAAGGGCCAAGACAAGATGCACACCCACCCTAAGACTCCAGCCAGGCCCCACTTCCCATGGTGCCTCACCTCAGTCTTTGAACCAAACATTGGCTCAGATCACTTAGGATCTACTAATATCTGGAAGCTCCCTCACAAACCACCCAAATGGAGGGCTACTGATCTCCAAGATATTTATAAGTCCAGTGGATTGAAACTCAGGGTTAATAAGTAACCATTCAGGTGTCAAAAGTCACCTTTGGGGCTAGAGAGTGATTCAGAGGTTAAAAAAATTTGCTGCTCTTGCAGAGGACATGGGTTCAGTTCCCAACACCCACATCAGGCTCACAGCAGTCTGTAACTGCAACTCCAGGGGATCCAAGGCCCTCCTTGGGCACCAGACACTCACATGGTGCATAGACATACATACAAGCAGGCAAATATTCCCATACACAAAATAAAGATCAAGGAGAAAAGTCACATTCAAGGACTATGCCACAGGCACACAGTAAAAGGAAGCCATCACTGGACTCTCCCTCTTCCTGGGGAAGAGGGGCTCACTTTCTACTTGTTCTGAGCTGAAAAGGACATGTGTATCTGCAAATCACAATGACACAGCTCTGGTCATCTCAAGATGCCATCACTAAGTGACACTAGGTAGGTGGCTTAAAAAGAAAATACCTCTTCTCACTGCTCTGGAACCCAGCTTCCACAATCAAAGTGATGCAGGATGTCACTGGGGAGCCCTCTCTTCCTGGTTGGCAGAGGAACCTGTACCCTGTGGCCTCTCTTATGTGTCTGGAGAGTTGAAGAGAGGCAAGGAAAGAGAGAAAGGGGAGAGGAGGGAAGATAGAGAAGGAGGGAAAGGGAGAGAGGGAGTTTCTTCTGGTTGCTATGAGGACACTAATAACATGGATTAGGGACCTCACTCACAACCTCCCTTGGATCCTTAACAGCTCTGTCCCCAAATAGAGTCACCTGGGGTTAGAGCTTTTACAAATGAGTTAAGGGACACAACTCAGCCTCTACTACTAGTGACACCTCTAGCCATCCATATCCCCTTTCCTTCCCATCTAGAGAGAAAAGACTTCATGGAGAATGTGTTTTTGTACCTCCTGGACACAAGGAGCACAGAGGACCTGAAGCTCCTGCTGACTGAAGAGGAGCTGTGGAAACAGCTTGTGGAAGGAACTGGTTTGTCCAGGTCATCTACCTCGTGGATGCTAGCAATGCCACCAGAGCCCATGCTGTGTTGTCTTTTTCTGGACAGGAATATTCTGCCCAGGAAAACCAGTAGTTGGGGTCCAGGGTGTCCCTTCTCAGGAAATACTACATTGATGCTGTTCAGTATCAGGGAACAGCTTCTGATTAAGGAGAGATAGATGACAACCACAGTGGACAAGGTTGTTTCTGCCATGGCTCTTCCTGTGACCATGAGAACTTAGTTTCTTACATTCTGATTTATTTGAGAGCATTGTACTTCATTGTAAGAAAAATAAGAGGATACATATGGAGGGTTCAGCATATGGACTGCACACAGGCCAGCACATAGTAGGTGTTCAGAGAAAGTTGATTTTTATAAAAGGTTTTGTTTTTAGTCTCTGTGTGTGTTTCTTGCACTTCAGAGAGCATATATTACAACCTGTCTTCCTCACTTCATCTTTCTCTCCTGTTACAGAGAAGAGGAAATGTTCTTGCATGAAGCTCTTAGTAAGATCATTGCTGATCCTGATGTAGAATATGAAGATGAACTCCAAAATGACCTACAGGGCAAGACAGAGAGGTACTCGGTCACAGACTCATTGAGCTTTTTCTCTTTGGTTGGGGGGAAAAAAGAACAGGGTTATGGGACTGTGTATAAGAGCTTCAATGGTACCAGGTGGTGGTGGCACATACCTTTAATCCCAGCACTTGGGAGGCAGAGGCAAGGCAGGTGGATCTCTGTGAGTTCCAGGACAGTCTGGTCTACAGAGTGAGTCCCAGGACAGCCAGGGCTACACAGACAAACCCTGTCTAGAAAAAACAAGAAAGGAAAAAGAAAGAAAGAAGGAAAGAAGGAAGGAAGGAAGGAAGGAAGGAAGGAAGGAAGGAAGGAAGGAAGGAAGGAAGGAACTTGAATGGCATCAGGGCAAACTGTTTAAATGTGTTTATGAGCGCCTGTCAGGTGAGGTACTTCAATAATGTGGGAGGGACTCAGTTGTGTTCCTAAACTCAGTTGACAAACACTAACCAAGGTGGCTGCATTTGAACATAGACCCTTTAAGGAAACAAAGTAATGACCTTAAGCCAGGGCATGAAAGAGATCCCTAATCTACAGGGTTAATGGTGAAGGACAAAAGGGGACCTCAGAACCCCTCTCTGCCACTGTGAGGCACCAAGTGTGAATGCAGAGAACCAAAGCCACTTTTTCTGCGATAGAAGTGCATGATCTGAGAGAATGAGCCATCCCTCCAACACCTTTAAAAATAACAATCACCTTTATCTACCTGGAAGTCATCAATTTGACTACAATAGCTGTCCAGAGAGCACAAGGGATTCTCGTGACTCTGCATCCCCAATCAGGGATTGAAGGCCATGGCCAGCACCTGGCTTTTCAATGTGGACTCTGGAAGACTGAACTCTGCTCCACATGTGTGCATGGCAAACATTTTACCAACTTAGCCACATCCACAGTACACTCCAAGGGCCTTAAGGACTCGGTGCAGTCTGTGAGTTCACATGCAGTGTTGCACACCAAGAAAGATCCCAGGGAGCGAGTAATTATTCTGACACAGGTTAACAGTAGAAAGATACTGCTCAGGACTGTTCCTCTAAGGGAAAGAGACAGAACAATTCTGGATATACAGTCAGGTGGGGACTCAAGCAGACAAAGTGACTTAGGGACAGTAGATAGCAGAGACTAGGGGCACTGTGAAGCTGACCGCATGGGATTCCTCCTGAGGGAAGTCAAGGCCTAACACACACACATGGAAGTTAGACATGGAAACTTGAACGAGTATCGAGTATCAAGTTTCAAAGGTAGAGTGTTCTCACAACCTAACTTAGGATTCTTGACAAGCCTGGGCAGGGAATGCCCACCATGCACAGGAAAGACATGGTAAGCCAAGATCAAACCACATCAGGAGCAGTTTAGAAAAGCTTTATAACGTTTTCTCAAGGAAAATGATTTGTCTATGTAAACCTCACTGTTCAGAAGATTATTGGGCTTTGATCACGTACACAGTCCCCAGGAGTGACCGGGGGTCTCCTTCCTTCCTACAGTTCATGTCCTTAGTGTCTACTTCCTTTGGAGGTCAGAAATGACAGCAAAGTCCCACCACACATCACCTTTCTCAGGCTGAGAAATCATTCATGTAGGGCTAGGGAGCCTATGTGGTTTGAGTTCTCAGTTTTGCCTGCTACTGAAACACTTGCAGAGGCACAGTGAGATGGGCATGGGACCCACATGTAAATGAGGAATCCACTCAGGTTTCTTTATCTTCTGCTCACAGCAGGAAGGAACTTTAGTGCTGTTTTGAGTGGATGGGTCTTCCTGTGAGAGGCCACATCAGCTCAGTGTACACACCTGCAGTGCAAAAAGACGTGCAGCTCAAACAATGTCCCATGTAGGGTTTCTCTCTTAGGGAGGTGCATTTGCAGACCTTCAAATCCCAAGTCCCCTAACTAACGTGGACATCCTTGAGCAGCAGGACACTGCAGGGTAGGCAGATCAGTTCCCAGTAGATGAAGACAAGAGGAGGCTTTTCTTTGGGAACAGTGAACTCTTCTGAGAACAATAACCTTCCCTAAAATAAAGGGTTAGTTTTTCTCTAACCTCACTCCTCTGTGTTTGTTTTAGAGTTCCTACAGAGAAGGGTGTTGGTAGTGATGACCTTGACCTTGAGGGGAAGGCATCTTTATTAAATGTCTAGCAACACAGGGTGTGTTAAGGGTCTAGAGATGGCTCAGGGGTTAGGAGCACTGAAAGCTCTTCCAGATGACTGAGGTCCAGTTCCCAGCAGCCTCATGGTGACTCACAACTGTCTGTAATTCGGGGTCCAGAATCCAATTCCTTCTTCTGCCCTCCACTGGCACCAGGCTTGCACATGCTACACACACACATACTCACACACACATACTCACACACACATACTCACACACACACACACAAACACACACAAACACACACACGTGCGTGCGTACTCACACTCTACAGGCAAAACATTCAAACACATTAAATAAAAAAAAATTAACAGGACACATTACGATCATTTTTTAAAAGATTTATTTATTTATTATATATGCAGTGCTCTGCCTGCATGTCAGCCTGCAGGCCAGAAGAAGGCACCACATTCTCATTACAGATGGTTGTGAGCCACCATGTGGTTACTGGGAATTGAACTCAGGACCATCTGGAAGAGCATTCAGTTCTCTTAACCTCTGAGCCATCTCTCCAGCCTACGATCATTTTTAATACATTGTGCCCTTAACAATTAAAGATGGAACGGTGGGTCAAACCTGCTCATCAATGAAGGAAAGATCCTCTACAGCTGTAACACTCTCCTTCATTTCATCACAACAAATGCTCTGTGATTTCCACAGGACAGACCTTACTTCACAAGCTGTGTTCCTCACTAAGTGGGTCTCTCCTGTTACAGGGACAAGGAAGATGCCTTGAGTGAAGCTCTTGGTGACACCATAGTGAATAGTGATGTAGACGATGAATGTCATCTCCAAAGAGCGCTTGAGGAGAACAAATGGTTTTTGGATGTTTATCCTCAGGTGAAACTGGAGCTTGAGCAGCACATCAGGAAGCTCCATGACCTTGCAGACAAGGTTGACAAGGTGCACAGGGACTGCACCATCACACAAGTGGTGGCCAGCTCCACCAGTGCTGTGTCTAGTATCCTGACAATCCTTGGCATTGCTCTGGCACCTGTGACAGCAGGAGTCAGTCTAGGACTTTCAGCCACAGGCTTAGGTCTGGGAGCAGCAGCAGCTGTGACGAGTGTTTCCACAAGCATTGTGGAAAAGGTAAGCACAGCGTTAGTGGAAGCTGAAGCTAGCCAGCTGGTGCCAACCAACAAAGACACAGCGAACGCCATTAAAGAAATTTTGGAAAAGAGCACCCCCAGGCTTGTTTCTGTTTCTAAGAATTCATTCCAGAACCTGAAAGTCATCAAGAAGAACATGGATGCCATCAAGCTGGCCAAAGCCAACCCTCACCTAGCTAATAATGCCAAGCGTCTCATGACAACAGGGACAGTGTCAGCCCAAAAAACAAAACAGGTGCAGAAAGCCTTTGGAGGCACTGCTCTGGCAATGACCAAAAGAGCCAGAATCATGGGTGCAGCCACAGCAGGCCTCTCCCTTGTGTTGGATGTGGTCAGCCTTGTGGAAGACTCAAAGCATTTGCATGAGGGAGCGAAGGCTGAGTCTGCTGCAGAGCTGCGGAAGCAGGCTCGGGACCTGGAGCAGAAGTTGCAGGAACTCATCCAGGTCCATGACAGCCTGACTCAGTAACCTCTTCTTAGTGCAGCTCAGGGGACTGGGGATGGAGGATGTACTAGACAGAGCCATGCACATGTAATAACTCCTGACTGTATCCTCTTAACAGCAATGTTATTATGGTGGTAGTGCCTGCCAGAGGGAGAGGCCACACTGAGAGAATTGAATCCAGAACACAGATGGAACAGGCTTGTGACCTCCTACTACACCCCAACTTTTATCTCCAACAATCTCTAACAACCCACATAAGGACCAAGACCCCAGGCTGGGGATCACATCCAGGTCCTGACTAAGACACAGCATGGCTACTCCTCAGTCAGGCCCCCACACTGCTCCTAATTGAGGCTCACCATCCTCTCAGTCCACTGAGCTGCCAACTTTCCCACTGCTTTCTGGTTGTTTGCATAGAGACCATCTCCTCCTTCCTAGTTCAACCTAACTCTGTGTGTCTCCAAATATTTCCACCTCTGGCAATCAGACTCTGGATGTGAACCCCTTCTTTGTTCATGGTTTGTCATGAGGTAGTGATGGCAACCTTGGGGGAAATGCTCAGAGGCTATAAAGGAAAGAGTCCATGGAACATCATCTGTACAGTCATCACAGGTTCTTGTCCTATGTGGCAGCCGTGGATGCTTCGAAGAAGGAGAGGTGACAGGATATGGCTGGTAGGTTCTGCTCTCTGCTACTAGACTCTTGGGAAATTCTCAAGGTTTAATTCCTACTGAAGTTTAAAATCTGCTGTAGTTGCATGAGATCTGCTGACATGCACAGGAAGGCTACACCTGTTCAATAATATTTGAAGAATAAATTTGTAAACACTGACATGGTCTTGCTTTGTGTATTTTCTGGAAATGATACCATGTGTTTCTAGATTGTTGAATATAGAACATTGATATTTGCCTTCTGAATTTTATCATCTTCTCTTAAAATTGTTTTCTTTATTGTGGTTTAACAAGAATATTTCAAATTTATGCAAGAACCATTTTCCTTCTTTTTGTTGCCCTTTCCTTCTGACCACAGATGCACCCTGAGGCTGCAACAGTGAGCCGTGTCATCTTTCCCTTGCAGCTCAGGCACCCTTCTTCCCAAGTTCTGAACACTAGGCTCAGAATGACCTGTGTGAATTCTAGGCCTTATTTGTTAGAGAAACATTCTTGTGTTCCACAGCCCCTTCTGTCCTTCCTTGGGCTGGATCATCTGGCTAAGGGAAAGTTTGATGTGGTTGTAACCACCTCCCTGGGGTGCAGAGCAGTGAGAGAATGGAGTCCTGGATGAACTTGGGAAAGAAAGCTACCTGTGTCCTGACCTGCCTAGCAACTTGCTCCACAGTGTCAAGTTCATTGAGTCCTCTCTGCTGTTGAGCCATGTGCCCATGTTGGTGAACACTGCCATGTGCTCAGCCTCTGTCCCTTAACTAACTCAAGAGCCATCATCAGAGATCATCACATCTTTGTTCTTGAACCCCTGTACTCTCTCCTGACTTTGTCAGACTGGTCCTTTGGTACACTGATTACTTGAAAGGCTTGTACCCCTGTCATTGCATTCTTCCTGGCTCTCAGGACTGTAGAAACCACTACACCAAATCTCTTTGAATGAAAGACCACTGGAACGTTAGGTTCCAGTGTCCAGATAGCTCCCTGTAGGCTTCCAGTCCAGGGCCCCTCATCTCCATAGTTCTGCCCACTTAGGAACAAATCCTTCTTTTGCAAATGAGAGAAACAAGCCATGATGAGTTTTGGGGGAGAAATGAGATGGCCTGTTGTGACTCCCATAGATACAGCATTGCTTTATGGGTGACAAAAGTAATCTAGTAGGTAGCAGAAAAGTTAAAAAATTGAGATACATTTAAAAGTAACTTAAAATTAATTTATGTGATGTAATAATGTATCTCAGGTTTTAAATTTACTCTTAACAAAAGAAAAACCTAACTAGAGAAATTCCCAGGAATCCACAAGGATAATCACAGCTAAGACCCTAAGCATTAGAGGAGAGGGTGCATGAACTGGCCTTCCCCTATAATCAGATTGGTGACTACCTGAGTTAAATTCATAGAACCTTCATCCAGCAACTGATGGAGGCAGATATGGGTATCCACACCTAAGCACTGGGCTGAGGTCCCACAGTCCAGTCCAAGAGAGAGAGGAGCAATAAAATGAGCAAAAGGGGTCAAGACTATTTTTGGGGATATCTATAGGAACAGCTGACCTGAGTTAGTGGGAGCTCACTGACTCTGGATTGACAGCAGGGGAACTTGCATAGAACCAAACTAGGTCCTCTGAATGTGGGTGACAGTTGTGTGGCTTGGGCAGTCTGTGGGGCCACTGGCAGTGGAACCAGGATTTATCCCTAGTGCTTGAACTGGCCTTTTGGAGTCAACTCTCTTTAGAGTGTTATCTTGATAAGCCTAGAAACAGCAGGGAGGGCCTTGGTCCTGCCTCAAAGTCATGTGCCAGACTTTGTTGACTCCCCATGGGAAGCCTTACCTTTTCTGAAGAGTGGAGGGGAGATGGAGTAGGGGAAAGTAGGGGGAGCAGGAAAGGGGATTGGTAAATAAAATGAAAAAAAGATTGTTTTAAAATATAAAATGATTAAAAAAGAAAAGCTTATGGAAAGAAACCTGTTGTGAGGCAGAGGCAGGCAGATCTGAGTGAGTCCTATACCACCTTGGTCTACAAAGTGAGTTCCGGGATACCCAGGACTGTTACACAGAGCAACCTACTCTCGAAAAAACAAGAGAGAGAGAGAGAAAGGCAAAGAGACAGAGAGAGCCAGTCACAAAGACACACACACACATAGAGAGAGAGAGAGAAAGAGAGAGGGGGAAGCCTCAAAGATGAGTAGATGCCCTTGAAAGAGACAGACTTGTGAAAGTAAGGACAGTGCAGAAGAGGAGCTGCAATGTCCCTGCCGGACACCAGTGACAGGAAACAGGACTCTGTCTTCAGCTGTTGCCCCTGGAGGGGTATTGCATGCAGTTCAGAACTCTCAGGGTGTCCTGGTACGTGGGGAAGATGAGGAGGGTCCTCATCTTGAGCTGTGATTCCTCAGCCATGAAAAGGGGAGAATTAAGGGTGCCCTCAGCACTGCACATGGCTGTCAATGGCAAGTGCTTAGTCAAAATACAGCCAATTGTAGTGAGTTATAACATCCATGATTCTAGTTACAAAAGTAAACTACTGAAATGAAAAATACTGGATGAAGTCAAGAGTTGGGTGGTTGTTGTACCCTGTACCGGGAAGGTACAGGACCCTGAAAGATTGACACCAGAGTGTCACTTTGTGGTGATAGAAAATTCTTTACCTTGATTGTCCCAATGGCTCCAGGAACCCTTATCTGTGACTAATGGTCAAAGACTACAGTAAGCACATGGAAATGAGTGCAGTCAAAACAAATATGATTGAAGTGTGTTCTGAGGTCAATCTTTTTGGGCAGGCATGACAAAGAAAAGCTGTTTACCACATGGCAATCAGGAAGCAAAAGGAGTGACAGGAAGGAGACACAGCCAAGATACAACATTTAATGACAAGCACCCAGTGACCCATTGTCTCTAAGTATACCCCACTTCTTAATAGACCCCTCAGAACTTTACTCATTCAACAAGTTAAACTACTCATCATGTCAGAGTCTTCCCCAAGCCATCTCTGAAACTCAGACACAGCGGGAAGCAAAGTCTATTAGCATGCATATTGTCTGCAATCCGTCTACGTGGACATCGTGATGACATTCACACCTCACCCTCTTCCCCGCTATATCTCCATTAAGATAAGTTCAGTGCTTTGCAAGGAAAAACTATAGGAGATTTTTGAAGAACCCTGACAAGTTTCAGGATGGGTTTCTAGAGTTGACTTTCCTATCCCTGCTGGGTAAAGTTGATAGTGGCCTTGTTCCATGGTTGTCCATATGACATAAATAAAAAAGTAAATACAAAAGGAAGGAAAGGGCTGTGGGCACCACTCTCCCACAGAGTACTATGTACAGGGTGGACAGTGATGCCATTCTGAGGAAAGCCCTCAAGTGGGATTACAGTTGTGAGATCCTCAGGAAACAGATTCAAGTATCAATCACATGGTTGGCTCAGGGCAAGAGGCTGAGTGTAGACAGAGTAAGTGTGCACAGTCAGGGGCTCCTCCCCATGGAGCCATGAGCCCTACCATGGAGTCCACTCCCATGGGCCATATTCCCTCCATTGATATTAGCTATTACCATTGCTACACACAGTTTCTACGTCCAGATGCCAGAACGTTGCTCCTCATCGCTCTCATGTGCACATTCAATCCCTTCTCATGGCACAACTTTTTCAGCTGATCAACTTTGCCCTGGATCCTACCAGGACAGGAGGCCACTGTCTTGCTTAGGATTTCCATAGCTGGCAGGACCACTTTATTATCAGCTAGTTATGTGACTTTGGCAAGTTAGTTACCCCTTCCTGATTTAGTGCCATTGTTATTGAAATTTAGTATAAGAGGAACAGTATCATGCACATGGAGTGCTTAGAATATGGTCAGCACACAGTAGGTGCTCCTTAAAGTTAGCTTGGAAAGCCTAGTGTGAAGAAACCAGAGTCAAAAGTCTCCTTGTAAGAGACAGGACTCAAGAACTCATTTGAGACAAGTGAGAAGTGTGTAGGCATGTTCAACCATGTCCCCAGGTTCTGGTTCCCTTTCCTCCCATGTGAAGAGCTGTAACAACAGGATCCTTCTGTGTGCTGAGAGGACAGGGAGCCCACAGTGCAGCTGCACAGAGCTAGGTTGACCCTGACAGTCCTTCCTGAGATCTGGAGCCCCAGCTATGACCAGTAGGAATGGAAATTCAGTCATATAGGACATAGTGATGACAGTGTCAGATGAGCAACAGATCAGAGATGGAAAACCAAGTGCCAGCAGCCTCCCAAAGCCCAGAGAGACCAGTAGCAGGGTTATAGTCAGGGCTTAATAGATTGTGAGTGGCTCTAGAAAGGAGGTCTAGGTAGAGGCTAGGACATCAGGCTGGAAGGAAAGGAGTAACTGAAGGCACAGAAGAGGCCAACACACTAGCAGCAAAAAGAGTATTTATCCCCAGTTCATGAACTGACATTTTTGAGCCCATTCCCTATGGAGAGATACCTTGCTCAGCCTAGATAAAGGGCAGAGGTCCTGCCACAAGTGACTTGACAGATTTTTTGATTCCCCACGGGAGGTTTCGCCCTCTCTGAGGAGTAGATGCGGGGTAGGATGGGGGAGAAAGTGGATGGAAGGGGTGAACAGGAGGGAGAGGGAACTGGGATTGGTATGTAAAGTAAGATTATTTTCAAAAGAAAAAGAAAAAAAGAAGCGACCAACAGGGACATGCACGGGGGAGAAGGGACATTTATCAGCCATGCTCTGCTCTCATACTCCATGGTGTGCAGAGCTGTGCTTAGATGTGCCCTCCATATGCTGTCTTTGCTACAGAGTTCTCAGGTGGCTTTTCTGTTCTAGTCAGAGATCCCTAAATATCAGGAGGGTTGAGACAGCTTCCAAAGTCAGTGCAGTCTGAAGACAATTTGCACAATTCAAGAATCAGAGGGACCCAGGCTCTATCCCAGAAGAAAATACATCACTGTCGTGTTGTCCAAATTCAGAAGACTTCCAGCCTAGCGTTTCCTACAGCTGCATCGCAAATGCTCTTGAATCTTTACATGTGGCCTTGACTTGTTCTGTGTGATGCTTGTGCCTTACCTCATCTGTCATAGGAGGAGACAGCTGTGGTACCTGGTGCTATGAAGGAGCATGGAGCACACAGGGCGGTGGATGACAATCTTCAAAAAGAACAGAATAGGAAGAGGTTTTTAGAAGCTTTTCCTTGTTTGGAAAGGAAGCTTGAGGCAAACGTCAGAATGCTCTGAGTTCTGGCTGCCCATATAGAACAGATTCACAGGGGCCCTGCCATCTCCACATTGGTGACCCGTTCCAAAGACACTGCCACTGGAACCCTGGACATCGCTGGTATACTTCTGGCACCGTTCACCCAGGGAGCATTCTGCTGCTCTTAGGAGTGGGGCTGAAGCTGGGGTAACAGCACTGCAACTGGTGTCACCACTACCTGTGACAAGCAAGTTGTCACATGAAGCTCAAGACAGACGCCCAGTTGCAACTGCTAGGCATATCCAAATATGGTTTCAGTGACCCTGACTAGTGTTTCTAGAAAGATATCTACAGCAACCAAAGATATCAACAAAACTTTGAAAGCAATCAGACAACATGGCTGTGCCATCAAGGTGGCCAGGAGGATTGTCACTGAAGGACTCCCTGCCCAGTTTTCTCCTCGGGTGTGAAATGCCTTTGAAGTTTCTTCCTGGTCACTGAAGAGAGTAGACCGAGTCAGAGAGACAGCATTGGGATTGTGTTCCTTGCACAGGATGTGTAGAACCTTGTAGCAGACTCCATATGTCTACACAAGAGGGCAAAATCAAGGCTGGCTGAAGCATTAAGACAGGTAGCTGGGGAGTTTGAGGAGTCTGTAGAACTCATCCAAACCACATGTCCCTAAGCAGCACAGGGGTGAAGGAAGATGACCTGGACACAGCAGGGCGCAATGGAACCTTTTGTTAGAGGGTGAAAGGGTGAGAGCAAATCTATGGAACTGAACACTGAGGAGTGTGTAAATGTGGGGTTGAGCACAGGGTTAACATGCATCAAACAAAACTCAGTAGCTGGAATCTGAAGCAAGGGGCCAGAGGAGACAAGAGTAGGGGAAATGGACTGAAATACAGAGATGGCTGTGTAGCAAAGACCATTGATAAGGTAGGAAAACTGAGGTCCTGAAAATAGGGAAAGGCAGAGTGAGAGTCTTGAATGGAGAGAAGACACAGCGACTCTACCATCTTCCTCCTCACAGGACTATGTGATGTCAGCCAAGCCACAGCCCTTCCTCTCCAGCAGCAACAGCACCAACTCATGCTCTGTCCATCAGAAAGTGACTTCTGGATAGTGACAGCGGTGGCAGTGGTGCTGAGGGCGGTAGTGGTGGTGACAACAGAATGGGTGGAACCTATGGTAGGGGTAGGGCACCCAAAGGACCAATGGAATTAACATGGATCCCCCTGTGCAGTGCTGAGCAGTGATGGTGAATGTGAGAAGGAAATATGTGTAACACATTTGTCACCTTTAATGAGCACCAAGTTACACTACTGTTTACACTGTGGAAGCTTAAATAATGATTCCTGCCTGAGGGCTCGAGGATGATATAGAAATTAAACTAATTAAAATTACACTTCTGGGACTGGAGAGATGGCTCAGGGTTTAAGAGCACTGCCAGTTCTTCCCAGCAACCACATGGTGGTTCCCAACCATCAGTAATGTAGTCTGGTGCCCTCTTCTGGCCTGCAGGAATACATGCAGGCAGACCACTGTCTACATAATAAATACATAAATCTTTAAAAACATCATTTCTAATATACTTATGATAAAGTGCTAACCTCAGATTTGTGTTCTTGATGCTTCAAGTAAACCACAACTGCACCCTAATGCCCCCTGACCTTGGGAAGGCTAACACTTGGGAAAGCTATCTCTTCAAACAGACATGGCAGAGACTGCTGGAACCACGTAATCCTGCTTTTGTAGGCATGCCTTACTGCATGCCTTAGATTTCCACTCTAAGCACCCTCTGCAGGGGGCTGCACAGGGAACAAACTCAACACTGTGGTTCATCCCATAAAAATAGTAAGAATATCCAGGTTGGGGCTGGACTTTTCAAAGCACTAGCTGCTGGGTCCAGGCCAGAAAGAGAAAAATAAGCCTAAGCTCTCCAGCTGTGTGTGCTGCTTCCTTCTGTGTTGGCCAATTTTTCCACAACACATTCAGGGCCTAGTGAGTGCAGACCAATTTTATCAGAAAGCAAACTTCCTGTGGTGTGTAGTGTCTACCCATTTGGGGTCAAAGAAACATGTGTTTGGCCTGGCAGGATGGCTCAATGGATGAAGGCGCTTTCCCCCAAACATGGTGATATGAACTTGATCCTGGGGACTCCCATGGTAGAAGGTGAACACTGACCACCTCAAGCTTTTCTCTGACAACCCTAAGCCTGCTATGATACACACCACCCCAACCCCTACAACACACACACACACACACACACACACACACACACACACACACACACACACACAGAGTTTATAATTGCAATTAAATATCTTTTGTAAAAGATACTGAGGTTATCTGAAATTGAAAGACAGAATGAGATGTAGCCCATAAGACTCAGTTTCTTCCAGAGCTGGGAGTAGCAGTGCTGGCCAAGACAATGTCTCAGGTCACCTGACTCTAGCTCTCCTATGCTGTATAGGCTTGGTTTGAATAAACGTCATTGACAGTTCAGGGGAAAATGGATAGCAGTCAACCATGCGAGAGAAAGTGGCATGGGACAAAGAAATAAAAAGTGCTGAGATGCCACCTACTATAGTCTTTAATGGGGAGCTATGGACTACCTGAGGTTGAGGGAAGCAGGAAGCCAGGTGGCCTGCCAGGGCTTAGAGGGAGGGCTTGTGGGGTGAGCAGGATAATGGACATTCACCATAGCCAGAGAGTGTCTGTTCTTGTCTCACTGACATCGAGGACAGCAGGCACATTTCTAACAATGACAGCACAGAGTCCTGTGGTAATGACCATGTGCCACTGAAATGGCAGGGAGACGGTACAGAAAAGCAGGGTGGGATTTCTCATGACCACTCTTGATGGCTGCATCTCAAGATGGCTGCAGTCAAGCCAAGTTGGGTCCCTGCAATGACACACTGAACCTGTGTAGTTTGGGCTGACTGATAACCGAGCTATCACATGCCTAGCTTCTCTTCATCGTGAACATTGTGTGTGGTGTCAAGGAATTGAGTCCTCCATTGCCTTCATGTGCAATCTCTCTCTCCCTCTCAGTCAGGCACTTCCTTTGGTCTCTACCATATACAGATCCCTCTGGAGCAATGGTTGAAAACCATGCCTGTCAGTATGGCTGGGCACATGTGAATTCCTCCCCATCATGAAAGGCCAAGATTACCTAGGCTCAGGGACCTGTATAAAGGGGCCAGCTACAGAGAGATAGCTAGGCAGCAGAACCCCGCCTCCTATATGCTCTTGGGTCCCTCACTGACCTGCAAAAGCATCCATAAATTTCTTCTGTCACTGCCCCCTGCATATTTTCTGAAGGAGTCTTCTTGGTCTTGAGAGCATAGATTTGGTTAAATACCAGCTTGAAACTCCTTGATGGCTGCAACTACCCTTTAGATAAAATCCTACAATTTCATGATAAATACAGGTGAGTGTTGTACCCAGGGGGTTCAAAGCACCTCCAGGGGTAAGGATCACACAGGGGCTTATCAAGGACTGATTCTGGAGCCTGTTGAGTGACTGTGAGGAATGACAGAGGAAGAGCAGTAGTGATAAAATGACAAATTCTTCATTCCACTGTTCACATGGATGACTAAACCTGACAGAACGTTCTGAGGAGGCTTTAAGGGACCATCCTCAGAATCTTCTGTTATGGAGAAGTGACAAGGGTTAGGGTTAGTGTGAGTCCACACTAACTGCATCAAGTCTCCATGTATCCATGGACACAAATGAGTGGAAGTCCTCCCTATACAGGAGCATTGTGTGGGGTGTACAAACCTATCCCAACACCACCTGTCACTCCTAGGGAAGCTTCAGTGCTCAGTGAGCCCCTTAGTGCCTACAACCTTGCTGAAGACTTCTTACTGTTTCTCTAATTGGCATTGGTCCGGGTTCCCCAGTGACCTGCAATAGATTCTTCCATTTCTCCTGAAGAAGTCCACAGAGCTATTGTCACTTTTTGTTTGTTTGTTTGTTTGTTTGTGTTGTTTTTGTTTTTTCAAGACAGGGTTTCTCTGTGGCTTTGAAGGCTGTCCTGGCACTCGGTCTTGTAGACCAGGCTGGCCTCAAACTCACAGAAATCTGCTTGCCTCACCTCCCAAGTGCTGGGACTAAAAGCGTGTGCCACCAACACTCGGCCCTATTGTCACTTTTTAACCTGTCATCCAAATAATGTGTTTCACTTCTTTGTCAAATATTATCCATTTTCTACTTTACATTTTTTCTTGATGTTCCTTGGGGACCGAGTACATCGGGCTCCAAGTGCTAAAGTTTCCCTTGGGCCTAGATCACTGACTTCATTCATGATAACTATGCAATCAGAGCTCTAGGTGGAAAACAACAGAATTAGAGTTGGCTGATTTGAACAAAAAGAGACCCATTAAAAATTATACATTCAGAGGATAGAAAAGAACAAAATCAACTCAAGAAAGGAAAGTGTGGACACCCTCTCAGTGCTCAGCCATCAGATGGCTTAGGTCCAAACACCTTGACCTCTAAGGCCTCACAATTGCAAATTCCCAGGAGACAACAATAGGTTGGTTGAGGTGGGTGGATTCTTGGACTATCTAACCAAGGAATGAAGAGAGAAATAGATGATAGAGGTACACCCTGAAGGGAGTCACAAACCAAGCAGTATGTGAATGTGCAATTATTCAGCACTCACATCCTTGGGTTTAGCCATCTGTGTCTTCCTTCTCAACCAGACACATAACCTCGTAACCTGCCATAGATCTGGAAAGCCCCGGACAAGAGCAAGTAAACACAACCCACTTCCCAAGATGATGGAATACACAGATACTCACTGTCTGCATCTCAAGATCAGACCACATTTCAGGGCTTCCAACTTACTACTGTGTCAATTTCCCTGTGTGTTTGTGTGTGTGTGTGTGTGTGTGTGTGTGTGTGTGTGTGTGTGTGTGTGTGTGTAGGAAACAGAATGGTACAATATAGGCTATGATCTGCAATTGCTGCCTTGTAGACTGTACTGTCAACATTGCAGTTGGTGCTTCTATCTGGCTATGGAGACTGGCTTTGGAATATGTTGTATAGCTTGCGTCAATAGCAGCAACCATTGGAGACCAAACAAGACACATCTCCCTAGTCTACTACAACAGAGGAGGTGGTATCTAGGGATATTTGAGGTACAATGTCATGACAGTGACACCAGGCAACCATCTGTGTAGTGAATAAGGAGCCAGTGGTGCCCTTATACCATCCAGCAGAACTACCTGGTGGAGTGACTATCATGGACCCCCTTTCTCTCCTCCCCACTCCTATTTGGGAACCACTGAAATTGAAGCTGGATCCTCTCTCTCCTTAAAGCTCACTGGCACCATCCTGAGGACTCTGCAGAGAGGCAAGCCACAGGCTCTGTGCCAATCACTAGATCCTGTCTTAAGGGAATCACAGGGCTGCTGTGTTTCCTCTGCAGATAAACCTGCTAATCCTGACCTTTGCACTTGCGTCAACCTGAAGGTGAGTTTTCTGCACTTTGTCATCAAAATATGATAATTGTGAGTGACACCCCATCCCCTAATTCTGTTCCTCTATGATCTTCCTTGAAGTTATTAGCTCTTGTTATTTGGGCACTGGTGTCTCATCTGAGCAAAGACAAATGGGATTCTTCTTGGATTCAGACAGTCGACTAGACTCACCACCTGGGGCAAGTGTCTGCCTCTTCTGCTGCCATGTGGTCACCCAGAGCTATGACCCTGGAAAGTACCTCTCTCTATTTTCTGTGTTTTGCAGCCCTGGGATGTCTGTCTCTTGAGTGAGTTCTGAAGCCCCATTTCATATAGATTGTTGGAAAACACCTGTTCCTACTTTGTGATGTCCCTAAATAAAGGGAGACCAGTAGAGAGATGGACCCATGTTTCAGGGCACCTTCTACAGTATCCAGCATGTTTGAGTTGAGCACACTCTCCATTATATGGACTGGACTGATGTAATAAGCAGGATACCCAGATGCCTTGGCTGCTGACCCTCTGAGGTCCCCTAGGTGGTGCTAGTGTTCATCCTCTGCTTGCCAAAGCCATTGCAAGTTTGTTCTCCTTGGCATTAAGGTCATACTCCCAATAGCTGCAATAGCCTCTAGACCAAAGGTCTTTTCGGCATCCCCACCTCTAAACTGGCAACTGCCCTGAATGACATTTCTTGTCATGGCGCTGGTCAACTGAACTATACTTCAGCATATCTTCAGGATGCCCAGGTGGGATGGGCTCTGCTTAAGTACCTGGAGGATGAGAATCTTAATCTCTCTTTCAGGTGAATCTGCAGCCAGGTCCTGATTAAACTCCAGTCAAATGTGCAAGTGTGTTGGCAACAGTAGTGCAGAGATCCAATACCACCTGCTGTCCTCTCAAGAGTAGGAACGGCTACCAAGCCCTAAGGATATATGTGTGGAATGGAACCTTCCCTGATACAAGGGTCATTTGACCACTGAAGTCCAGCCATGTTATATCTCCTACTGCCTAGATCAAACCTGAGGTATTCCACAGCCATTGCTACCTGAGATTGTAGACACAAAACTTTTCTGTCAGCAGTGGGCTTTGCTTCCTCTATTTGAGGGTTATGGGAGCCAATCTGGCAGCCAGGGAGTCTGCCATGGCAGATGCTGGGGTTGCACAGAGGAATCAGTGTGTGAGGGGTCTGAGTGCAGAGCAGAAACAGGAGGCAGAAGAATCCACACAGGCAGGTGTCTAGGCACTGTGCCTGCCACCCTCAGCAGCTCTGTCCTCATCAACCAACTGGGACAAGGATGTTCTGCTGAAGTGAGAGAAGGGAGGGGATGAGGTGTGTTAGGGCACTGGGGAAGCTTCCAGAACAGGAAAGGGCAGGGGCTGATCTGTGGAGAGTTCCCCAGTTTGTGGTGGTGGTGGGTCTTACCACCATGGGGAGCCCCACAAGAGATGGATTGGCCAGAGCAGAATAGTAATATTAAGATGATGTCAGCTAGGTGGGTGGGACTGTGGCTGACACCCTCCAAGTCTCCATTCCTGGGTGTTGATTGGATCATGGCTGTTCAAGTGAGACTTTCAGTTTCCATTTCCCTGCTCGGTCCATCACCCTAGAGGCTGCTTCTCCTTATGACTCAGATGTGCAGCTGGTGGCTGGATCTACACAGCTAAGGCCATCTGGGTCCTGCTTGAGCACATCCAGGGCGAGAATCCTTGGTAAATAGAACCTCTTCGGCTCCTCACCCTCCTCATACTCACAATTTTACCTTGGGAAAGAGGGATAATTGCCTCATTCCTGGGATGAACTCAGTGAACTTAGGTATCATTGCCAGCCCGGAGTTCAGAAGAACTTGCAGCCTGATTGGTATCTGGTTTTTTCTCTCTGCACTACACTCAAGGAAGGATGGACAAGCCCTCAGATTGGATCATCATGCCATCTGGGGCTCAGCTCAGGAGCTAGGATGCCTAGGATCTGGCCAACAGACTCCTGATAGAAAGTAGATTTATGGGTGTCCAGCCGCTGAGGAAATGGTGATACTGAAGGATGTGGAGGAGGGCAGGAGGCAGAACTCACTGGTCCTTGTGAGCATCCTGAAGCTGGACCAGGACCGTGGCTGCCTAGACCAGGTGGGGACAAATGTTGACTTGGAGATATAAGAAGCCCAGAGATTGTGCCACAGACTGTCTCTGAGTATGTAACCGACCATGCCCTGGGGGAAACTGAGGACCTAGGGGGTGTTTTGCTGAGGAGTCTGTGAAACAGGCTAAGCAAGTGAGCAAACACATGCCCACCTCCTCCAGGCCTCCCCTGGGCTCTGTTCAATCTGTAGGGAATGGAGAAGAGAGAAATGGTTCCCTGAGTATTAGGTGGGAAAGGGTGTCAGTGTGGGGAAAGGGATGGAAAATGTGAACAAACACATAAACAGCACACTGAGCAGCTTGCTAATCTCAAGGTCAAAGGTCAGACTTCAGGTGTGTGTGTTGAGGGAGAGGTTTTAGTCCTCTGTGCCTGTAGAAGCAGAGAACCATGTAGGGGCAACCTATGTGTCTATACATGCAAAGAATATTCTAGAAATTTTGGGGTTATCATTTTCTCCTCAAAGTCAGACCTTGTATATAGTTGTCCCAACCCGCAGGACAGCAACCTAGAGCAAGAAGTCCAGGGAGGGGAATGGGGACAAGAAACGAGAGAGAATGACCACAAGACAGGATTCTGATCAAGTGGCAGATTTTGTTTTTTCCAGGCTAGCTTCTATAGTCAGTAGTATGGGGTAAAGGGGAGGGGGAGAAGAGGCCAAGAGCCAGGTGTTAGTTCAAGCAGGATGTTAGAAAACTATAGAAAGAAGATGTTGGCAGGGTAAAAAGTACATGGGTGGTGGGGAGAGGGAGGGTTATCTAGGTGAGTGGTGGGACGAAGGAGGGTTGCTTAGGTAAGTGGGCCTGTGGTTGGAACAAAGGACTGACATCTGGGTCATGTTGTTCCTTCTGGGTGTTCATGCTTCTAGAAGCCATTTATAATCAAAAGACAGTTCTATAACTGTGTGGCTTGCCAAGTTTGGCCTAAAGGTTCATGCCAAGGTGTATGGGTCCCAACAATTGTATATAGTACTTTCCCTCTCAGAATCTCTCTTTTTTGTTTGATAAACAGTGTTAGGATTGGCTGCTCTGTTCATCCCTAGCAGGGCACTGCTCTCCTTGGTAGCTGGATGATTGGCACACACATGCCCCAGAGGCCATGGGAAACTGGGTACCAGGAAGTCTGAGCTTGTTTCTGATCCCAAAGATTTTCAGACAGAAGAAGCCATGCCCCACATCCTGGTTCTCAGAACTATCAAGGACTTTGGGTACAGATGGTGAAAATAATTCAAACTTTTTTCACTTGAACTAATTAAAAAAATATCCCAACACAGTGCACATAAGAAATGACACACCCATAGTTCCCTGTCACACTTGGCTCTACCAAACTGTGTTTCAACATTTGTCCCACAGGCTTCCAAAAGGGTTTGTTTCCTAATATTTTATTTCTGGGTCTGAGCTGCAGAACTCCCCTGGAACAAGTAGACTCTCGTGAGTGGTGTGATGACTAGACTTGATTGTCAACTTGACTACATCTGGAATTAAATTAAAACCCAAATGTGGGGCACACCTGTGAGGTGATATTTGCTTAATTTGAAATCCTATGCCAGATCCTTGAGATGGGAAGACATGACCTTAATACAGATCTTTTGAGGAGGGAAGCCCTGACTCATATCTAGGTCACGCCTTCTGCTGGAAGCCTATATAAGGACATAGAACAGGATGCTTTTGATCATTGCCTGCTTGCTTTTGCCTAACTAACAAGTCCACTCCTTCACTTGCATTAGAGCTTCCTTCTTTAGGATTCCAGCAGATACTAATGACCAGCTGAGACATCCAACCTAGCAGACTGAGCAGCTACTGGAGTCTTCAACCTTCCATTGGTGGGCAGCCATTGTTGGATTAGCTGAACCACAGCCTGTGAGTCATTCTAATAAATCCCCTTTCTATATATATGAAGAGATTTATTCTATGAGTTCTGTTACTCTAGAGAACACTGGCAAATACAGATGGTCATCTATCCCTATGCCCCCACTTTGGCCTTAAAGTCACTCTGACCTGTACCTGGTACTGCTGGGAGGTTTCCATGGACTCACTCTGCTTCTGCCTCCTGGATATAAAGGATAATATGCCACCTGGCAGATTACAGTCCTGGGTGGGTGTTGCTGACTGTCCTACAAAACTCCACAACCTTCCTCAGCCCAATGGCCACAATAGGGATGAGTACCCAGAGATGAGTCAATGCACATTCCAGATATTTAAATTATTTTGCCCATAAATAAGATGGATCTCTATATTAATGTGATTTTTTTGAACCTGCCAATGATGAAATGACTCCATCCCTTAAGTCCTTAGCTCACCTTAAATCCAAAGGTCCTTTTAGCATTGTTGAACAGGAATGATGCCAGCCTGAAGAATTGACCCTGGGTTTCACTTTAGAGAGGGGTCTTCAGAACACCTGCCATGTCTCAGACTTACTCTTACATTTTTTTAAAATGTACTTTCTGTTGCATTATGAATTCATGTGAATATGAGAAGGCTTGAACAAGGCGAGCGTGCACATATCCGGGATCATAACACTTGGGTGTGGCAGGCCTAAGATTAGGAGTTTACGGTTCTCCTAGGCTACACAGTGAGTTTGAAATCAGCCTAGGCTATGTACACACTTGGAAGGTCTGGGCAAGAACTGAGTCATCAGTTACAAGGGCAGAGTTTAGTCCTGAGAGTGAGCCACCGTATCTTCAGCTGTCACCATGGGAACACATCATCCACTCTCATTTTGGTCAGGTCCCAGGAGGAGCTGGTGCCGCCAACCCACACTGCTAAACACATGTTCTTTCCTTTGCCAGCTTCCAGGCAACCCCATAGACTCCTGAGCACTGGTCAGAAGGAAGGACTGAGCATCCTCACCCACTGCCTGTGTGAGATGTTAGTGCCTGAACCCAGTCCTTCTACTTCTACAGCTGTCATAAGGAAATAGTCTCAAATGCAGGCACTAACAGGCAACGAGAACATTCTTTGCATTGCTATTTGCATAATGATTAGGAACACCACAAGGTCCAGGATCAGGGAGAAGAGCAGGTGTCAAGGGCACCACACAGCAGGCTGGGACCATCCTGATAGGACAAGGATATCACAGAAGCAAGGAGAGGTCTCCTGGGACCACAGAGGACCCTAGTGAACATACGAAGATGAGGACCTGGTACTGGGCACAGGCAGTGCTGTGGATAGAGAAGCATTTATAGCACACACACACACACACACACACACACACACACACACACACACACACACACACACAAATACTATGATGCACACATGTAATATAAACACAAGGGAATGCATTTGTGTTTTTAAGACAGTGGAGCTTAGTCATATGGAAGTGAGATATGGGTTAACATGCTCTGGGTTCAAGTCCTCACTCTGTCAACACTGAAAACTCACACACATTAGCCAAATATGTGCCTGTTCCACCTCCTTGACATGGAGTCAGAAGGTCTCAACCTAACAGAGCATGTGCAAAGAATTTATGTATGAGTAAGGAACCCAGAGCATCATGGACGGCAAGTGCCGTGTTTTGGAAGAGGAATGGCTCCCATAGGGTCATATATTTGATACCTGGTAATTAGGGTGTGGCACTACTTGAGAGTAGTTAGGAAACCTGGTGTTGTTGGAGTAGGTGTGGCCTTGTTGAAGGAAGTGTGCCACTGAGGTGGGCTTTGACATCTCAAAAGCTCAAGGCAGGCCAGTGTCTCTCTCTTCCTGCTGCCTGTGAATCTGGATGTAGAAATCTCAACTATAAAAGCACCGGTCTTCGTGCATGCCACCATGCATTCCACCATTATGGTAAATGGAGTAAACATCTGAAACAGTCAGCAAGCCTGGATCAAATACTTTCTTTTATAACAGTTGCCTTGGCCATGGAGTCTCTTCACAGCAATAAAACATGGACTTAGTCAGTACAAGAAATTACCACTAATAAAAATTACCATTAATACAAAATACATTAATACTGCAGGTGTCTACCAAAACATTCTTCACCATCTTTCCTTCTACAGGCAGAGTCCATTGTTTCTCCACAGCTGTGTCCTCAACTGACACCTTCTCCATTGTCCCAAACAGTAGAGGAGTCCTCTGTCTTGGAGGGGGAGAATGTACCAGGACTGGAGCCACAAAACTGACTTCTTTAAATAGCAGTCACAGAGCCCAGGAAGCAGGCATGCCTTGGGTCAATTTCTTTCTCTCCTTGGCAGCCATGTTGAATGACCTATGGGTCACCAAATCCCCTGGTCACAGCAGCTGTCCCTATTCTGTCCCACAGGTTGTTTTTCCTCCAGTAGCCTGGACACCAGCTGATCTGTAAGAAAACCTGCCAGGATCCCCTGAGTGACACCAAGACCAGCAGCTGTCATGGGCTCCCCAGGTAATCAATCAGTCTTGTTCTTTGCTGTTGCTCATGGCCTAGGACAGCCAGAGGCTCCCTGCTGAGTGCCTGCTGAGGAATCAAAGATACAAGAGGAGAACCCCAAGGGGGATCGACCATAGAGAGACCCCCAGGCCTGGGTCAGAGAGGCCCCCCCTTCCTGGTCTTGTATAGGGTGAATTCTCAGGAGGCTCCTCAATTACCCAGCCTGAAAAATGGAAGCCAGCAGGGAGGGAGGGAGGGAGGGAGGAAAGGGAGTTGAAAGAAGAAGAGAAAGAAGAATGGAGAAAACAGGAGGCAGGAAGATTGAGATGGGAGGCAGCTCCAGCCCCCTCATGGAGGTTTGCTCTCAGCTGACCCTGGGGGAATTTTCCCTAAGGAGGGAGCCCATCCTGCTCCAGGTCAGGAACCCACCTGTCCTAACTGCCTCAGCAGGAAACTACTGCACCTCAGGGAGTCTGGCCCCACAGTCCATCTCTGTTACCTGGAAACTGCCACCTCAAATTACCTATATCTCCAGGCTGAGTGTCCCCATGTTGCTTCGAGGATCAGAATAACAAACAGGCAGACCAGTGCCTGCTGTATAGCCAGTCCTCCCTGTTGGTTGCCTCTTCTCCCTGGACCCCATTAATTCCAATGGATCCAATGCCCATTGCAGGCTCTTAAGGCTCCTGTCCTGCACTGCAGGAAAGGTGCTTGTTTACCAGCTGTGTCTACCTAAGGTGGGCCTGATGGCTCCTTTTCTCATTTAAAAGAAAAGTCTGGATTGAAGCTGAACCTACCCAAAAAAAAAAAAAAAAAAAAGCTGGGCGCTGGTGGTGCATGCCTTTAATCCCAGCACTCCAGAGGCAGAGGAAGGCGGATCTATGTGAGTTTGAGACCAGCCTGGTCTACAAGAGCTAGCTCCAGGATGGCCTCAAAAGCCACAGAGAAACCGTGTCTGGAAAAACCAAAAGAAGAGAGAGAGAGAGAGAGAGAGAGAGAGAGAGAGAGAGGAAAAGAAAAAGGAAAAGAAAAAGAAAAAGATAAAGAAAAAGAAGAAAGAAACAAAAACCTCCACCTTCAGTTGGTTCCTAACCAGTAACTACCCTATACACATTGTTAGACCCCGGAAAAACTCAGGTATCTGGGGTCCCAGGCCACGACCTCGGTCACCCCAATCACCAGGGAGATTCGAGAGCTTGATGCAAACTGCATGAGGCTAATTGTTTTTTAACCAGCTAACCCCATGTTAGCTCGGGTCTTTCACCCACCCACAAAGGCGGACCTAGCAAAGATCGAAACGGCTGCTGAGCCATCTTGTAGGTCAGCGTAAGGGGAGTGTCTAGGGGCACGCACAGGCTCAGGATTGGTGTGCCTCCAGCTTGGAGGGCTTGCCCAGTGTTGATTGGCCAACTCGTTGTTATGGCCCATAGGCCCTCCCAGGGTGGTTGCTATGCTCTGTCGTCATTGCTGTGCGCTTGTCCGTAAAGTACACCAGAGTCGTAAAGCATAGCGCCACCAGCTAACTTCATGATTGGTTCCTTTCACGAGGCAGGCACCTAACCTCTAACAAGGCAAGGTCATAACGAGCACAGTTACTGTCACTGCTGCCGAAATGGGGGGTGGTCCCTTCAACATTAATAATCTTCTACATGAAAGAACACCCTACATCAGGAAAGACCCTATTTCCAGAAACCACACTACCAGGAACCACCTACAACTGTCCCACCTACACTAGCCTGATATACACTAGACTTCCAATCCCTGTGTTCTCTGGCTTCTCAAAAATCAAATCATAGCAATCTACCAGCCTTAGCTTCCCTAGTGCTGGGATTAAAGGCATACACCACTCTGCTGCCTCCTTTTCCTTTTAAAATCTTCTATTGGCTTCTATTCATTCTATTCATTCATTCTATTCATTCATTCTATTCATTCATTCATTCATTCATTCAAAGCTTGTTGTTAAAACTAGTGTTACTCAGGCCTGGAGAGATGCCTCAGTGGTTGAGAAGACTGGGCTGCTCATCCAGAGGATCTGGGTTCAGTTCCTAGCACCTACATGGCAGCTAACAACTGTCTGTAACTCCAGTTCTAGGGGACCTGACACCATCACATAGACATAAATGCAGCCATATTTTTAAAATCTCCTATTACTCACTTTGATATTTTTTGTTCATTTTGTGGGTTTTGTTTTTTTTGGGGGGGAGTGTGTTCGTTTGTTTTTTTTGCTTTGTTTTGGTTTGGTTTGGTTTTGGTTTTCCAAGACAGGTTTTCTCTGTGTAATAGCCCTGGCCATCCTAGAATTCATTTTATAGACCAGGCTGCCCTTAAACTAACAAAGATCTGCCTGCATCTGCATCCCAAGTGCTGGGAATAAATGCATTCGCCATCACCACTGGGCTGTTTGTTTGTTTTTTAGGTGATTTAGGAGCTTGTTTTGTTTTGTTTTGTTTTACTTTTATCATATTTTGACTAATGAGAATAGATTTGTTTTGCTTACAATATTGTATGATTATTGTAAGGAAGACAGGTACACAGCTCACATCATGGCACACAAAATGCAGACAGAGCAGTAACAGGAAAGGGCCAAGACAAGATGCACACCCACCCCAAGACTCCAGCTAGGCCCCACTTCCCATGGTGCCTCACCTCAGTCTTTGAACCACTTATTAGCTCAGAGCACTTAGGATCTACTCACATCTGGAAGCTCCCTCACAAACCACCCAAATGAGGGCTACTGATCTCCAAGATATTTATAAGTCCAGTGGATTGAAACTCAGGGTTAATAAGTAACCACTACAGAATCAAAAGTCACCTTTGGTCCTGAGAGTGATTCAGAGATTAAGAGACTTGCTGCTCTTGCAGAGGACATGGGTTCAGTTCCCAACACCCACATCAGGCTCACAGCAGTCTATAACTGCAACTCCAGGGGATCCAAGGCCCTCCTTGGGCACCAGACACTCACATGGTGCATAGACATACATACAAGCAGGCAAATATTCCCATACACAAAATAAAGATCAAAGAGAAAAGTCACATTCAAGGACTGTGCCACAGGCACACAGTAAAAGGAAGCCATCACTGGACTCTCCCTCTTCCTGGGGAAGAGGGGCTCACTTCCTACTTGTTCTGAGCTGAAAAGGACATGTGTATCTGCAAAGCACAATGACATAGCTCTGGTACATTGGTCTTCTCAAGATGTCATCACTAAGTGACACTGGGTAGGTGGCTTTAAAAGAAAAAACTTATTCTCTCCCTGCTCTGGAATCCAACATCCACAATCAGAGTGAGGCAGGTTGTCACTGGGGAGCCCTCTCTTCCTAGTTGGCAGAGGAGCCTGTGCCCTGTGCTGGCCCATGGACTCTTTTATGTGTCTGGAGAGTTGAAGAGAGGCAAGGAAAGAGAGAAAGGGGAGAGGAGGGAAGATAGAGAAGGAGGGAAAGGGAGAGAGGGAGTTTCTTCTGGTTGCTATGAGGACACTAATAACATGGATTAGGGACCTCACTCACAACCTCCCTTGGTTCCTTAACAGCTCTGTCCCCAAATAGAGTCACCTGGGGTTAGAGCTTTTACAAATGAGTTAAGGGACACAACTCAACCCCTACCACTAATGACACCTCAAGGAACAGATGCTGAGAAAAACATTTAACCAGCTGTTCCTGAAGCCATTCAAGTTCTTATGCACTGTCACCTGACCCTATTCTTTTTCTTACCCATCTAGAGAGAAAACTCTTCCTTGAGTCTATGGTTGGGTACCTCCTGGACACAAGGAGCACAGAGGCTCTGAAGTTCCTGCTGACTGAAGAGGAAGCCTGGAAACAGCTTGTGGAAGAAACTGGTTTGTCCAGGTCACCTCCCTAGTGGATGCTAGCAATGCCACCAGAGCCCATGCTTTGTTGTCTTTTTCTGGACAGGAATATTCTGACCAGGAAGAATCAGTAGTTGGGGTCCAGTGTGTCCCTTCTCAGGAAATATTACATTAATGCTGTTTAGTAGCAGGGAACAATTTCTGAATAAGGAGAGATGGCAACCTCAGGGGACAAGATTGTTTCTGCCATGGCTCTTCCTGTGACCATGAGAACTTAGTTTCTTACCTTCCGCTTTATTTGAAGAGCATTGCACTTCATTGTAAGAAAAATAAGAGGATACATATGGAGGGTCAGCATATGGCCGGCACACAGGCCAGCACATAGTAGGCGTTCACTGAAAGTTGATTATTACAAAAGGTTTTGTTTTTAGTCTCTCTCTGTCTCTCTCTTTCTCTCTCTCTCTCTCTCTCTCTCTCTCTCTCTCTCTCTCTCTCTCTCTCTCTCTCTCT